>NC_133000.1:0-308571 GCF_048564905.1 Vicugna pacos
AACCCTAACCCTAACCCTAACCCTAACCCTAACCCTAACCCTAACCCTAACCCTAACCCTAACCCTAACCCTAACCCTAACCCTAACCCTAACCCTAACCCTAACCCTAACCCTAACCCTAACCCTAACCCTAACCCTAACCCTAACCCTAACCCTAACCCTAACCCTAACCCTAACCCTAACCCTAACCCTAACCCTAACCCTAACCCTAACCCTAACCCTAACCCTAACCCTAACCCTAACCCTAACCCTAACCCTAACCCTAACCCTAACCCTAACCCTAACCCTAACCCTAACCCTAACCCTAACCCTAACCCTAACCCTAACCCTAACCCTAACCCTAACCCTAACCCTAACCCTAACCCTAACCCTAACCCTAACCCTAACCCTAACCCTAACCCTAACCCTAACCCTAACCCTAACCCTAACCCTAACCCTAACCCTAACCCTAACCCTAACCCTAACCCTAACCCTAACCCTAACCCTAACCCTAACCCTAACCCTAACCCTAACCCTAACCCTAACCCTAACCCTAACCCTAACCCTAACCCTAACCCTAACCCTAACCCTAACCCTAACCCTAACCCTAACCCTAACCCTAACCCTAACCCTAACCCTAACCCTAACCCTAACCCTAACCCTAACCCTAACCCTAACCCTAACCCTAACCCTAACCCTAACCCTAACCCTAACCCTAACCCTAACCCTAACCCTAACCCTAACCCTAACCCTAACCCTAACCCTAACCCTAACCCTAACCCTAACCCTAACCCTAACCCTAACCCTAACCCTAACCCTAACCCTAACCCTAACCCTAACCCTAACCCTAACCCTAACCCTAACCCTAACCCTAACCCTAACCCTAACCCTAACCCTAACCCTAACCCTAACCCTAACCCTAACCCTAACCCTAACCCTAACCCTAACCCTAACCCTAACCCTAACCCTAACCCTAACCCTAACCCTAACCCTAACCCTAACCCTAACCCTAACCCTAACCCTAACCCTAACCCTAACCCTAACCCTAACCCTAACCCTAACCCTAACCCTAACCCTAACCCTAACCCTAACCCTAACCCTAACCCTAACCCTAACCCTAACCCTAACCCTAACCCTAACCCTAACCCTAACCCTAACCCTAACCCTAACCCTAACCCTAACCCTAACCCTAACCCTAACCCTAACCCTAACCCTAACCCTAACCCTAACCCTAACCCTAACCCTAACCCTAACCCTAACCCTAACCCTAACCCTAACCCTAACCCTAACCCTAACCCTAACCCTAACCCTAACCCTAACCCTAACCCTAACCCTAACCCTAACCCTAACCCTAACCCTAACCCTAACCCTAACCCTAACCCTAACCCTAACCCTAACCCTAACCCTAACCCTAACCCTAACCCTAACCCTAACCCTAACCCTAACCCTAACCCTAACCCTAACCCTAACCCTAACCCTAACCCTAACCCTAACCCTAACCCTAACCCTAACCCTAACCCTAACCCTAACCCTAACCCTAACCCTAACCCTAACCCTAACCCTAACCCTAACCCTAACCCTAACCCTAACCCTAACCCTAACCCTAACCCTAACCCTAACCCTAACCCTAACCCTAACCCTAACCCTAACCCTAACCCTAACCCTAACCCTAACCCTAACCCTAACCCTAACCCTAACCCTAACCCTAACCCTAACCCTAACCCTAACCCTAACCCTAACCCTAACCCTAACCCTAACCCTAACCCTAACCCTAACCCTAACCCTAACCCTAACCCTAACCCTAACCCTAACCCTAACCCTAACCCTAACCCTAACCCTAACCCTAACCCTAACCCTAACCCTAACCCTAACCCTAACCCTAACCCTAACCCTAACCCTAACCCTAACCCTAACCCTAACCCTAACCCTAACCCTAACCCTAACCCTAACCCTAACCCTAACCCTAACCCTAACCCTAACCCTAACCCTAACCCTAACCCTAACCCTAACCCTAACCCTAACCCTAACCCTAACCCTAACCCTAACCCTAACCCTAACCCTAACCCTAACCCTAACCCTAACCCTAACCCTAACCCTAACCCTAACCCTAACCCTAACCCTAACCCTAACCCTAACCCTAACCCTAACCCTAACCCTAACCCTAACCCTAACCCTAACCCTAACCCTAACCCTAACCCTAACCCTAACCCTAACCCTAACCCTAACCCTAACCCTAACCCTAACCCTAACCCTAACCCTAACCCTAACCCTAACCCTAACCCTAACCCTAACCCTAACCCTAACCCTAACCCTAACCCTAACCCTAACCCTAACCCTAACCCTAACCCTAACCCTAACCCTAACCCTAACCCTAACCCTAACCCTAACCCTAACCCTAACCCTAACCCTAACCCTAACCCTAACCCTAACCCTAACCCTAACCCTAACCCTAACCCTAACCCTAACCCTAACCCTAACCCTAACCCTAACCCTAACCCTAACCCTAACCCTAACCCTAACCCTAACCCTAACCCTAACCCTAACCCTAACCCTAACCCTAACCCTAACCCTAACCCTAACCCTAACCCTAACCCTAACCCTAACCCTAACCCTAACCCTAACCCTAACCCTAACCCTAACCCTAACCCTAACCCTAACCCTAACCCTAACCCTAACCCTAACCCTAACCCTAACCCTAACCCTAACCCTAACCCTAACCCTAACCCTAACCCTAACCCTAACCCTAACCCTAACCCTAACCCTAACCCTAACCCTAACCCTAACCCTAACCCTAACCCTAACCCTAACCCTAACCCTAACCCTAACCCTAACCCTAACCCTAACCCTAACCCTAACCCTAACCCTAACCCTAACCCTAACCCTAACCCTAACCCTAACCCTAACCCTAACCCTAACCCTAACCCTAACCCTAACCCTAACCCTAACCCTAACCCTAACCCTAACCCTAACCCTAACCCTAACCCTAACCCTAACCCTAACCCTAACCCTAACCCTAACCCTAACCCTAACCCTAACCCTAACCCTAACCCTAACCCTAACCCTAACCCTAACCCTAACCCTAACCCTAACCCTAACCCTAACCCTAACCCTAACCCTAACCCAACCCTAACCCTAACCCTAACCCTAACCCTAACCCTAACCCTAACCCTAACCCTAACCCTAACCCTAACCCTAACCCTAACCCTAACCCTAACCCTAACCCTAACCCTAACCCTAACCCTAACCCTAACCCTAACCCTAACCCTAACCCTAACCCTAACCCTAACCCTAACCCTAACCCTAACCCTAACCCTAACCCTAACCCTAACCCTAACCCTAACCCTAACCCTAACCCTAACCCTAACCCTAACCCTAACCCTAACCCTAACCCTAACCCTAACCCTAACCCTAACCCTAACCCTAACCCTAACCCTAACCCTAACCCTAACCCTAACCCTAACCCTAACCCTAACCCTAACCCTAACCCTAACCCTAACCCTAACCCTAACCCTAACCCTAACCCTAACCCTAACCCTAACCCTAACCCTAACCCTAACCCTAACCCTAACCCTAACCCTAACCCTAACCCTAACCCTAACCCTAACCCTAACCCTAACCCTAACCCTAACCCTAACCCTAACCCTAACCCTAACCCTAACCCTAACCCTAACCCTAACCCTAACCCTAACCCTAACCCTAACCCTAACCCTAACCCTAACCCTAACCCTAACCCTAACCCTAACCCTAACCCTAACCCTAACCCTAACCCTAACCCTAACCCTAACCCTAACCCTAACCCTAACCCTAACCCTAACCCTAACCCTAACCCTAACCCTAACCCTAACCCTAACCCTAACCCTAACCCTAACCCTAACCCTAACCCTAACCCTAACCCTAACCCTAACCCTAACCCTAACCCTAACCCTAACCCTAACCCTAACCCTAACCCTAACCCTAACCCTAACCCTAACCCTAACCCTAACCCTAACCCTAACCCTAACCCTAACCCTAACCCTAACCCTAACCCTAACCCTAACCCTAACCCTAACCCTAACCCTAACCCTAACCCTAACCCTAACCCTAACCCTAACCCTAACCCTAACCCTAACCCTAACCCTAACCCTAACCCTAACCCTAACCCTAACCCTAACCCTAACCCTAACCCTAACCCTAACCCTAACCCTAACCCTAACCCTAACCCTAACCCTAACCCTAACCCTAACCCTAACCCTAACCCTAACCCTAACCCTAACCCTAACCCTAACCCTAACCCTAACCCTAACCCTAACCCTAACCCTAACCCTAACCCTAACCCTAACCCTAACCCTAACCCTAACCCTAACCCTAACCCTAACCCTAACCCTAACCCTAACCCTAACCCTAACCCTAACCCTAACCCTAACCCTAACCCTAACCCTAACCCTAACCCTAACCCTAACCCTAACCCTAACCCTAACCCTAACCCTAACCCTAACCCTAACCCTAACCCTAACCCTAACCCTAACCCTAACCCTAACCCTAACCCTAACCCTAACCCTAACCCTAACCCTAACCCTAACCCTAACCCTAACCCTAACCCTAACCCTAACCCTAACCCTAACCCTAACCCTAACCCTAACCCTAACCCTAACCCTAACCCTAACCCTAACCCTAACCCTAACCCTAACCCTAACCCTAACCCTAACCCTAACCCTAACCCTAACCCTAACCCTAACCCTAACCCTAACCCTAACCCTAACCCTAACCCTAACCCTAACCCTAACCCTAACCCTAACCCTAACCCTAACCCAACCCTAACCCTAACCCTAACCCTAACCCTAACCCTAACCCTAACCCTAACCCTAACCCTAACCCTAACCCTAACCCTAACCCTAACCCTAACCCTAACCCTAACCCTAACCCTAACCCTAACCCTAACCCTAACCCTAACCCTAACCCTAACCCTAACCCTAACCCTAACCCTAACCCTAACCCTAACCCTAACCCTAACCCTAACCCTAACCCTAACCCTAACCCTAACCCTAACCCTAACCCTAACCCTAACCCTAACCCTAACCCTAACCCTAACCCTAACCCTAACCCTAACCCTAACCCTAACCCTAACCCTAACCCTAACCCTAACCCTAACCCTAACCCTAACCCTAACCCTAACCCTAACCCTAACCCTAACCCTAACCCTAACCCTAACCCTAACCCTAACCCTAACCCTAACCCTAACCCTAACCCTAACCCTAACCCTAACCCTAACCCTAACCCTAACCCTAACCCTAACCCTAACCCTAACCCTAACCCTAACCCTAACCCTAACCCTAACCCTAACCCTAACCCTAACCCTAACCCTAACCCTAACCCTAACCCTAACCCTAACCCTAACCCTAACCCTAACCCTAACCCTAACCCTAACCCTAACCCTAACCCTAACCCTAACCCTAACCCTAACCCTAACCCTAACCCTAACCCTAACCCTAACCCTAACCCTAACCCTAACCCTAACCCTAACCCCTAACCCTAACCCTAACCCTAACCCTAACCCTAACCCTAACCCTAACCCTAACCCTAACCCTAACCCTAACCCTAACCCTAACCCTAACCCTAACCCTAACCCTAACCCTAACCCTAACCCTAACCCTAACCCTAACCCTAACCCTAACCCTAACCCTAACCCTAACCCTAACCCTAACCCTAACCCTAACCCTAACCCTAACCCTAACCCTAACCCTAACCCTAACCCTAACCCTAACCCTAACCCTAACCCTAACCCTAACCCTAACCCTAACCCTAACCCTAACCCTAACCCTAACCCTAACCCTAACCCTAACCCTAACCCTAACCCTAACCCTAACCCTAACCCTAACCCTAACCCTAACCCTAACCCTAACCCTAACCCTAACCCTAACCCTAACCCTAACCCTAACCCTAACCCTAACCCTAACCCTAACCCTAACCCTAACCCTAACCCTAACCCTAACCCTAACCCTAACCCTAACCCTAACCCTAACCCTAACCCTAACCCTAACCCTAACCCTAACCCTAACCCTAACCCTAACCCTAACCCTAACCCTAACCCTAACCCTAACCCTAACCCTAACCCTAACCCTAACCCTAACCCTAACCCTAACCCTAACCCTAACCCTAACCCTAACCCTAACCCTAACCCTAACCCTAACCCTAACCCTAACCCTAACCCTAACCCTAACCCTAACCCTAACCCTAACCCTAACCCTAACCCTAACCCTAACCCTAACCCTAACCCTAACCCTAACCCTAACCCTAACCCTAACCCTAACCCTAACCCTAACCCTAACCCTAACCCTAACCCTAACCCTAACCCTAACCCTAACCCTAACCCTAACCCTAACCCTAACCCTAACCCTAACCCTAACCCTAACCCTAACCCTAACCCTAACCCTAACCCTAACCCTAACCCTAACCCTAACCCTAACCCTAACCCTAACCCTAACCCTAACCCTAACCCTAACCCTAACCCTAACCCTAACCCTAACCCTAACCCTAACCCTAACCCTAACCCTAACCCTAACCCTAACCCTAACCCTAACCCTAACCCTAACCCTAACCCTAACCCTAACCCTAACCCTAACCCTAACCCTAACCCTAACCCTAACCCTAACCCTAACCCTAACCCTAACCCTAACCCTAACCCTAACCCTAACCCTAACCCTAACCCTAACCCTAACCCTAACCCTAACCCTAACCCTAACCCTAACCCTAACCCTAACCCTAACCCTAACCCTAACCCTAACCCTAACCCTAACCCTAACCCTAACCCTAACCCTAACCCTAACCCTAACCCTAACCCTAACCCTAACCCTAACCCTAACCCTAACCCTAACCCTAACCCTAACCCTAACCCTAACCCTAACCCTAACCCTAACCCTAACCCTAACCCTAACCCTAACCCTAACCCTAACCCTAACCCTAACCCTAACCCTAACCCTAACCCTAACCCTAACCCTAACCCTAACCCTAACCCTAACCCTAACCCTAACCCTAACCCTAACCCTAACCCTAACCCTAACCCTAACCCTAACCCTAACCCTAACCCTAACCCTAACCCTAACCCTAACCCTAACCCTAACCCTAACCCTAACCCTAACCCTAACCCTAACCCTAACCCTAACCCTAACCCTAACCCTAACCCTAACCCTAACCCTAACCCTAACCCTAACCCTAACCCTAACCCTAACCCTAACCCTAACCCTAACCCTAACCCTAACCCTAACCCTAACCCTAACCCTAACCCTAACCCTAACCCTAACCCTAACCCTAACCCTAACCCTAACCCTAACCCTAACCCTAACCCTAACCCTAACCCTAACCCTAACCCTAACCCTAACCCTAACCCTAACCCTAACCCTAACCCTAACCCTAACCCTAACCCTAACCCTAACCCTAACCCTAACCCTAACCCTAACCCTAACCCTAACCCTAACCCTAACCCTAACCCTAACCCTAACCCTAACCCTAACCCTAACCCTAACCCTAACCCTAACCCTAACCCTAACCCTAACCCTAACCCTAACCCTAACCCTAACCCTAACCCTAACCCTAACCCTAACCCTAACCCTAACCCTAACCCTAACCCTAACCCTAACCCTAACCCTAACCCTAACCCTAACCCTAACCCTAACCCTAACCCTAACCCTAACCCTAACCCTAACCCTAACCCTAACCCTAACCCTAACCCTAACCCTAACCCTAACCCTAACCCTAACCCTAACCCTAACCCTAACCCTAACCCTAACCCTAACCCTAACCCTAACCCTAACCCTAACCCTAACCCTAACCCTAACCCCTAACCCTAACCCTAACCCTAACCCTAACCCTAACCCTAACCCTAACCCTAACCCTAACCCTAACCCTAACCCTAACCCTAACCCTAACCCCTAACCCCTAACCCTAACCCTAACCCTAACCCTAACCCTAACCCTAACCCTAACCCTAACCCTAACCCTAACCCCTAACCCTAACCCCTAACCCTAACCCTAACCCTAACCCTAACCCTAACCCTAACCCCTAACCCTAACCCTAACCCTAACCCTAACCCCTAACCCTAACCCTAACCCTAACCCTAACCCTAACCCTAACCCTAACCCTAACCCTAACCCTAACCCTAACCCTAACCCTAACCCCTAACCCTAACCCTAACCCTAACCCTAACCCTAACCCTAACCCTAACCCCTAACCCTAACCCTAACCCTAACCCTAACCCTAACCCTAACCCTAACCCTACACCCTAACCCTAACCCTAACCCTAACCCTAACCCTAACCCTAACCCTACACCCTAACCCTACACCCTAACCCTAACCCTAACCCTAACCCTAACCCTAACCCTAACCCTACACCCTAACCCTACACCCTAACCCTAACCCTAACCCTAACCCTAACCCTAACCCTAACCCCTAACCCTAGCCCTAACCCTTACCCTAACCCTAACCCCTAACCCTAGCCCTAGCCCTAACCCTAGCCCTAACCCTAACCCTAACCCTAACCCTAACCCTAACCCTAACCCTACCCTAACCCTAACCCTAACCCTAACCCTAACCCTAGCCCTAACCCTAACCCTAACCCTAACCCTAACCCTAGCCCTAGCCCTAACCCTAACCCTAACCCTAACCCTAACCCTAACCCTAACCCTAACCCTAACCCTAACCCCTAACCCTAACCCTAACCCTAACCCTAACCCTAACCCCTAACCCTAACCCTAACCCTAACCCTAACCCCTAACCCTAACCCTAACCCTAACCCTTACCCTAACCCTAACCCCTAACCCTAACCCTAACCCTAACCCTAACCCTAACCCTAACCCCTAACCCTAACCCTAACCCTAACCCCTAACCCTAACCCCCTAACCCTAACCACTAACCCTATGAGAAGTGTCATTCGTGCTTCATCAGTGATGTGTGAGAATCCTGAGCTTATAGATGCAGAGGACATTGTACTGCTACTGCACATATTCTGTATGTTTAAAATTATTATAAAGTAAATTTTTTTAAGTCAAGCATGTTAAAATCTTTACAGAAAAGCTGAGAAAACATCAGACGCACTGTAAAGCCAAAGCTTTCACCAGTTCCATTTGATCCAAAATGGTTAAGCTGATCATCCTTGCAGGAATCTACGTATTATTGAGAGACACCATAAGATATTATCATAACACACTGTCTTGGTTGTTGTGAATGACATGGATGTGATGTTTAAAAAGTGGCATTTTTTAATTCTACTTTTCCACATCAAAATACCAAAAAAAAAAAAAACCCTGTTGAACAGTAATAAATAACTTCAGTAAAGCTACATGATACAATATCAATATACAAAAATCGATTGACTTTGTACACACTAATAAAGAAGTTTCAGAAAGAGAAATTAACAAAGCAATCCCATTTAACAATTGCACCAAAAATAAAAATAGAAATAAAATACCTAGGAATAAAATGAACCAAGGATGTGAAAGGCCTGCACATGGAAAGTTAGAAAGCACTCATAAAGACATTGAAGAGGACACACACAAGACAAAACTGTGCTCATGCACTAGAATAACATCACTGTAACACTCATGAAGCCTAAGCAGTGCACACATCAACTGCAAACTCTACCAAATGGCATTTTTTCCCAGAAACAAAAAGCAAGAAATCCTACCATATACATGGAATAAAAAAGAACCTGGAATAGCCTTAGCAACCTTGAGGAGGGAGAACACAGTTGGAGGCGTCTCCCCCCTTGGCTTCACATGACATTAGGAAGCCACAGTCACCAGTAGAGATACAGTAAGGAATTGGCACAAAAATAGGCACATGGATAGGCACAAGAGGAACAGAACAGGGAGCACAGAAATAAACCCATCTTTAGGTTACCAGTTAATTCATGGCAAAAGTGCCAACACAAAATGGGAAAAGGACAGTCCCCTCAATAAATGTTGCCAAGAACATGGGACACCATACCCCCCCAAATGACACTAGACACTATCAACACTAGACACAAAATCAAGTAAATTTGAAAATTTTCCACATCAAGGCCCTCTGCTGGATCCTCTGAAAATGGAAACCCTTAGTTGCAATCACACACAGGAAGCCTCTCCCCACTTTTCCCTCACCTTTTACTCCCACAGTGATGCCTCCTGGTGATTCTTGAAGACGTCTGGCTCCTGTCTTGGTGGACTTGGTTGGTCGAGTGTTGTCCTGAAGCTGAAGCCATGGCGGGTCCTGAAGAGACCCAGCCTCCACCAGCCCAGCAAGGAGCCAAGTTCCCACAGGAGCCAAACCCCCCAGTGAGACACGTGCACCTTGAGGGTCAGAGAACAGGCGTGGTGACACCCGCTGGCCAGCTGGGAACTGCAGGCCACAAGCACTCAGTTTTTACTACTCACACCAAAATGTACTCTAAATTGTAGACACTTATATAGACACTTATATAATGCACATCTGGAATTATTCTAAAAGAAAACATGTAAGGAAATCGACATAACCTTGTCTAGGTAATGAACTTTTACAGAAATTCCCAAGTCTATTCACAGAAGTAATATTTATACCATGGAATTTAAAAAAATTAAAAATTTAAACTCTGTTTATGACCTTATTCAGAAAACCTAAAGACAAGACACAAACTGAGAAACATAAATTTACAAAACACATAACTGATTAAGGATTTGGACTCAAATTACACCAAGAACTTTACAACAAACAACCCCAATAAAAATAAGTAAAGATCTTAACAAACACCTCTCCAAAGAAAACACACAGATAGTAGGTAAGCATAGAAAAATGTTCTCAAATATCATACACCAGTAGGAAATTGCAAGTTAAAACACCGATGATATAACACTGCACACTCATTAGAACCACTAAACTCCAAAAAAATGACATTACTTGTGATGGATGGAAGATGAAGAAAAATGAACTCTCCCTCACTGCAGGTGGAATGCGTGTGTGGCTACTTTGAAAGACAGTTTGGTAGTTTTTTCCAAAGCTAGTCAATGCTCGCCTGAGAATCCAACACTGCACCTCCAGTATTTAGACAACTGCTTTGATAAAGTGTCCACACAAAAACTAGCATGCAATTATACACAGCAACTCTACTCATAATGGCTTAAAACTTTGAAACATGAGAATGTCCTTCCATGCATGAATACAGAAGCAAGTTGGGGTACACCCATGGAGAGAGGGCAAATTACACCCTAAAATATATCTCTTTGGCATGAAGATTACAATGGGCAGATTTTTTAAAAAATAAGACACATGAGACTCTATGAAACCCAAGTCAAGTTTGCTTTTTGTGAGGCAAATTTACATTTATAAGGGAAACCTACATTTGAAAAGTAATCTCCCTTTCTGTACCAGGAATAGAAGGAAGAAAAAACCTCAGAAAATTTATCAATAGAGAAGGCTAAGATTTAAATCTATATGATGAACATAACCTTCCTTTCTGTTGGTGTTAGACAAAGATGGCATTTCAGGTGATGTCTTGGGCCACTTCATGGAATTACTCAATTTTCTGGGTATCTCCCATGCTTAAAGTAGGCACACAAGTCCTTGAACTTGTTCGTACAATTATGTAAAGATAGTTAATACCACAAAAATGTGTACTTGAAATGATTTCAGTTAAAAGTGTCATATGTATTTTTAATCACAATGAAAATAATGTAGGAATGTAGTGCTGATACAACTTACAACATTAACAAACACTGAAAAGATCCCTAGTGAAAAAAGCCATAAAGAAAAGTTCTCCCAGATCACATGGCCATCATGTGTGCTTTACATCCATCAAGTTTGTCAAAGTAAGAGTCTCAGTAACAAACCCAGAAACAAAGAACAAGCAGCTGGGCCAAATGGTGGCAGCTGAAGGGGGCCAGCGGGTCACACAATAATGTGGAAGCCACACGGTTTCTTCACTGGTGGGTTATATGACGGCTCCTCGGGAGACTACCCCTGTTTTATGTAAAACACCCTACAGTATTTTGTATAAAGGGACAACTGTGAGTAGTTTTTACTATCAAAGAAATTACTGGGAAGTCCACAAATTTTCAAAACAACCATATCAATACCACGGCAGAGAAGTTGATAAGGCAGACATCAAACCTTGCTATAGAAGCCAAGACTCACCCAGACCAAGGGCAACCAGAGTTGTGATGCTGATCGCCCCTGTAGGAATCCACTCATTATTAAGAGGCACTATGGGATAAGTACACCAGTAGCCAGCAAGTCTTGGATCCTGTGCACGACCTGGGATGCAGGAGAAACAGTGAGATTTCAAAATTACAATTTCCCACAACACTTAACAAACAGTTGTTAAAGTAAATAAATTCAGTAAAGTTCAATATGATATCAATGTACAGAAATCATCTGCATTTCTATACACTAATAATAACCCATCAGAAGGAAAATTCAAGGAAACAATCACATTTATAATTATATAAAAAAAAACAAAATATCTAGGAACAAATTTAACCAAGGTTGCAAAAGACATGTACTCAAAAGTCTATAAACCATTGAATAAGAAGTTAAAGAAGACACAAATAAACAGAAAAATATTCTGTACTCATGGATTGGAAGAATTACTAGTATTAAATTATTGATTCTACCCAAAGCTATCAACAAATTCACTGCAACTTCAATATAATATTCAATGATATTTTTTCATTGAAATAGAACAATCCTATTATTAATCCTATTATTAATATAGAATAACTAAGGACCCTGAAAAGCTAAAGAAGTTCTGAGAAAGAAGGACACAACTGGAGGCATCTCCCTCCCTAGCATCAAACTGTATCATGGAGCTGTAGTAACCACAACAGTGAGGAACTGGCACAAACACAGACACATGGATGAGAGTAACAGCATAAAGAGCCCAGAAATAAACCCGCATGGCTGTGGTCAGTTAATTAATGAAAATGGGGCCAAGGACATACAAAGAGGGAGGGACACCCCCCTCAATAAACATTGCCAGAAAAATGGGACACCACACACCAAAGAACATCACTGGCCACCGTCTCCATTGCACACAAAACCAACTAAAACCCCACAGCTTTCCACATCAACCTCTTTCTGAGGTTCCTCTGAAGACAGAACCTCCCTGAACAGTCAGCTGCACACAGGAAGCTCCCCACTTGGTCTTTTTTTCCTTTTATGGCACCTTTTCACAGCGATTCCCAAGAAAACTCAGCCCATGACAGCATGGACACAGCCCTACTGTCTAGAAGATGAAGCCCTGACAGTCCTGAAGAGACCAAGCCCCTGCCGCCTGTGCCAGGGGCCAAGTCCATGGGCAGAATGCACCCTTGCCCTGTCAGAGGTGGGTTTGGCGCCCCCCTGTGGACCATCAGAAAAGTCCAGGGAACGCTGAGCTCACAAAGCCCAGAGTCCTCATCCTGAATGCAGTTCTGCTCTATGTAGTGCCTTTGGAAATCCAAACTGAAACACAGCCAAATAGCTCACTATGTTGTCTCAAACACTGGTTAAGGAGCAACTAACTAAACAACATATAGAATGAAGAGAACATAGACACAAACTTTACAACTGATAGCAAAATTCACTCAAGATTGCCCATAGACAAAGTGAAGTGACAAAACTATAAAGATCTTAAAAGGAAAAGGGAGAAAATCTGTAAGACCTTGGGTCTGCTGATGAGTTTTCACTCGCAACAACAAATGCTATCTACAAATCAACACAAAATTAATAACGTGGACTTTATAAAACTATAAAATTCTACTCTGTGAAAGGTCTTATTCATAAAGGTAAAAGAGAGACCACACACCAGGAAAAAGTATTTGCAAAATGTGTAACTGATAAAGGATTTGTACTCAAATTATACCAATAAAATCTAGAACAATCAACCCCATTAAAAATGGATAAAGACAGAAGCAAACATCTGGCTAAAGAAGGTATACAGATAGAAAATAATCATACAAAACTATATTCAAGATCCTAGTGGGATACAGGTATGGCCAACTTTGGAAGACAGTTTGACAGTTTCTTCCAAAGCTAAATAGTCTCAACTTAGAATCCAAAAAAAATCATCTCTTGAATTTAGACAACTGCTTTGAAAACCTGTTCAAACAAAAAAGAACATCAAGTAACACACTATGCCCTGAATTATTTGAGGCCAAGAGTACAATAAGTAGATAAGTTTCTGCCAGATGTTCTGGGTGACTTCATCAGGTCAAAACTTAGGATTTGATTCAGGCTGAGATGTGATAAGATAGGTCACAATTTCTGAATGGGCTCCTGGATCCATTTGAAAGAGCTCTCTTCTCAATACCAACTCCATGTTGATTTTGACAAGTGAAAGAATCAGTCTGGAGAAGCTACATATGCACTATATGACCCAATTTATATGAAATTCAGAGAAAGGGAAAACTAAGATATGGTAAACAGGTCATGTGGGAGTTTTGAAATGTTCCATACGATACTTAGTGATGGACATTTGCCATTATGCATTTGTCTAAACCCATAGGTTTTTATGACCCAACAAGTCAATTAAGTGATCAAGTAAGTGGTAGTGTCACAGGATGGAATACAGGATGTAACAAAGGATCTGTATTAGAAATGTATGAAAACACTCAGTGATGCTGGTGGAGCAAAGGTGCCGGCCTCAGTAACTGTAGGAATTAACAGAATGTGTAGCCTAAAGGGAAAACATACTGCATGTAAACAGTGGGCTCTATAAGATCCATCCCACAGGGGTAGGAGCTAAGAACGCTGAAACAACTCATCTGGAGTAGAATGAGAAATGAATTGAATGGATGGAAGCTGGTGGGAACCAGGATTCTACTGTCTGACTGGGAGTTACAGATAAGCGGGGTGGAGGGGGGGAGATGTACACTGTCCATACGATAATGGATCAAGTTGGAGGCATCAGTGTAAACCCGTCTTCTGCTTAATATGAATACAGACATTTCCACATAGAAATCTTTATAATTAGGAGTGTATACTATAGGGAAGGGGGAAATTTCACTCTCTATCCCTCTTGACTTCTTGCGGCTGGACTAATAATAAAACTAACACAAGACAGAGCAGCAGAAGAAAAAGACATTTTAGTTCCTACACACTAAAGTTTCATAGAAATGAGAAGTAAGAGGTAGTAAAAACAGGCAGATTTTATACATCTAGAAAACTATAAATTTGTTAGGAATTGACAGCCTAAAGAAATGTAGCTTTTGGTTACTCAATGAAAAATCTAAACAGAGTTTGGGCTTCGGGTGGTAAATTAAAGAAGTTACAAGATATGTTTATATGCCTTTCTGAACCTTTCACATGACAGGCTTATTTCCTGCTTTTACGGAGATAGAGTGGGAGTCAGAGTGTCCCTCTTGCTTTGGCCAATTCTAAGTAACTTAAATTTAAAACACTATGTGGTGGTGGCAGATGAATGGGGGATAGTGGTCCCTGAGCAACCACAATACACTAAGGCAGGAACACATGCACACATCTCCTTGCATTGTCAGCTGAGAACATTTTCCTCCCATATGTAAGTTCTTAATACCATTCTTTAATTAAAGGAATCAGGACTCTTTGAAGAAATGGCTTCTACTAGGACTGAGACAGTCAATATATGAGCCAGGATCATCTTGAATCTTGTGTCAGAAAGTAAGAAAGTACCAGGGGAGAAAAAACCCAAAAGATGGACTGATCTCAAAGGAAACAGGAGCCAATGAGAGAGTTCTCAGTAGCCAAAGCAGGAATGAACTGAGCAACCAAACCTGTGGTGCTGGATTATAACCAAAAGACTAAAATAAATATCCAAGCATCCACAAAAGTTAAGTTAAATGATGACATAGGTTGTTGGGGCTTTTCTTAATAAATGGGATTGAATGGAGAACTCCTATGCAGAAGAATTCCTAACAACCCATGACATCCATCAAGGAGGTGGAGCTAAATCCCCTGCACCTGAAGTGTAGGTTCCACATGGTGACCTTCTCCTGCTTAGGTCAGAAGCAAGAGAAGTCCGAGATCCCACTGCTGGGCATGTATCCAGAGCAACACTCTAATGTGAAAAGACACATGCACCAACTGATTTTTTTTTTTTACCACAATGGGCAAGATTAAATTGGGGAGAAAATTGTGTTTTCAACAAGTGGTGCCAGGCAATTGTCTATCCAGTGAAATTTTTCATTTCTAAGAGAAATGAAATTGAATCCCTGCTTCATAACACGTGCAAAATTAACTCAAGATACATAAAAAGCTTAAATTTAAAGAGTGGTAAAGTGACAATCAGACGTCATCTGCTGATTCCACATTTGCAGAACCAGTCTCCTTCAGATAAAAAATAATAATAATAATTTGAGAAATTTCCATAAAGAAAAACTTGAATTTGTGGCATGCCAGAAACTATTTAAATAACATATTTTCTTCACAATTATTTACATACCATTTACATTGTATTATTTAGTATAAGTGATCTAGAGTTGATTTTAAGTATACAGGAAGCTGTGCTTAGATTATTTGCCAATACTACACCATTTTATATAATGGATTTGAGCACCAACAGATATTTAGTATCCACAGGGTGTCCTGGAACCAATACCTCACAGATAGAGAGGGAAGCTGTATAAACTCTCAAAGAAACAATGGGGATAAGTCATCATGACCTTGGACTTAGCAATTTTTTTAGATCTGATAGCAAACACAACAAGGAAAGAAAAAATTAAATTGCCTTTCCTCAAAATTAAAGACATTTGTACATCAAAGATGCTATCCAGAAACTGAAAAGACAGCACACAAAATCAAAGAAAATATTTGCACATTATATACTTGAAAAAAAAATTTATCAAGAATATATCAAGAACTTTTACAACTCATAAAAAGACAAAACAAACCCAATTTTTAATATGGTAAAAGGACTTAAATACACCCTTATTTATATATAAACTTTAAAAAAGTACAGTATATTGTATATATGTATTTACATGCAATATAATGTATATGTGCAAACAGTAATCATCTACCTAATAAAAGTGAAAAATAAGAAAAATCAATCAATCAATAAAATTAAATATTTTTTAAAGTAGACCCTTCTCCAGACAAGACAAATAATCAACAAGCACATGAAGGGATGTTAAAAATCAGTCATGATGGAAATGTAAATTAACACCATAATGCCATACCCTTTCAAGCACACTAGAAGCCCTACAATCCAGAAAACTAAAAAAAAAGAAAAAAGAAAAAAAAAAGAAAAGTGTAGAGAAATTGAAACTTTTAAACATTACTTGAAAAATTGGAAAATGGTACAGCCCATGTTTCCAGTTTGTCATTTCCTCAAAAAGATAAAAATACAGTTACCTTATGGCTCAACAACTTCACTCTTAGATATAGACCCCAAAACATTAAAAATAGGTGTTCAAACAAAAAAAGGTACACAAATATTTATAGCAGCACTATTCACAATGGCCCCAAAGGTAGAACAATTGAAATGTCCATCAAAGGCTAAATAGATAAACAAATAGTGTACATCCATAAACTGCCATATTATTCTGCCATATAAAGCAATAAAATGGTACAGCCATGGTGGAGAACCAGACAGGAGTTCCTCAAAACCTTACACATGGGGTTGACATGTGATCCATCAATTCCACTTCAGGATATATGTTCAAAATATTTGAAAGCAGGAACTGGAATAGAAATAGGTACACCCATATCCATGGCAGCACTAATCACAACAGCAAAAGGTGGAAATAACTCACCTCTCCAACAACAGATGAATGGATAGACTAAATGTGGTGTATACGCAATGGGATACTGCACAGCCTTAAACACTAAGGAAATTATGATACATGTTGCAACGTGAATAAATCTTGAAGTCACTATGCTAAGTGAAATAAGCCAGACACAGAAGGACAAATGTTTTATGATTCCCCGTATACAAGGCATCCAGAGAAGTCAAATGTGGAGATAGAAAGAGTGTCACTGCCAGGGGCTGAGGGGAGTCAGTGTTCACTGGATACAGGGTTTCACTTGGGGAAAATGAATAAGTTCTGGAGATGGATGGTGAGGCATCTGTACAACAAAATGAATTTAGTTAATACCATAGAACTGCATAGTTAAATGGTTTAAATGGCAAATGTTATGTTTTGTATTTTTTATGACAATGAAAAATGTGAATGAATCACTAATGATTCAAATTGGATACAGATTGAAAACATTCTAAGTGAAAGGAGACACACAGAAGATGCCACCCAGATCGTATTCATCTTGTGAGCCTTAAATCCATTAAGATTTTGAAAAAGAGGGAAACTCTTAGTAATAGTTTCAGAAAAAGAATACTGGCACAGAATGGAAAAAAGGATTTCCATAAGTTGGGGCAATGGGGAAGGCTGAAGTGGGCCTGTGGATGGGATTACAAGGTGAACCACACAATTTCTTCATTTGGAGTTTATGTGCTGGTTCCCTGGGAAAGTATCCCAGTTTTAGGTAAAATCCACTGGAGTATTTTATGTGAAGTGTCAAATGTGAGTACTGCGAAATGCTATTTAAAGTATTTTATATGGAACTTTATAAGAAAACTTTATAAGAAACTTTATTAGAAATTATATTACTTTTGAAAGCAGCCATGTCAATACCACAACAAAAAAGCAGAGAAGACATCAGATTTCCCTATAGAGGCCCACCCTTAACACGATCCAGTTCACCCAAAGTGCTGATGCTAATCGCCCTTGCAGGAGTCCACATGTAATTTAGAGGCACTGTGGGAAGATTAGGAGTCACTGTGTCTTAGGTGCTGTGGATGACCCGGATGGAGTCCAAACAGTGAATTCTGACTTCTAGTTTTCCACATCAAACCATCAAAAAACTGTTAGAACTAATGAATCATTTCAGTAAAGCTACAAGGGACAAAATCAATACACAAAAATCAGTTGTCTTTCTATACATTAATAATGAAACATCAGAAAGAGACTTTTTTAAAATCCCATTTACAATTGCATCCAAAAAAATACCTAGCAATAAATTGAATCAAGGATGTGAAAGACCTGCACACTGAAAATTCTAAGACACTGAGGAAAGAAACTGAACAGACACAAATAAATGGAAGGATACCCAGTGCTCATGGACAGAAAGAATTAATGTTGTTAAAATGTCCGTTCTACCCAAAGCACTGTTCAAACTCAAAGCAAGTCTCGTCAAATCATTATGCCCTACACTAGAAAATAACAGAACATCGTGAATTGACTATACTTCAATAAAATAAAATAAACTTCAGTGGTATTTTTCACAGAAACAGAACAAACATTCCTAACATTCATGTGGAAACACAAAGGACCCTGAACAGCCAAAGAGATTCTACAAAAGGGAAACAGGCTGGAGGCATCTCCCTCCCTGGCTTCACACGGCATTACAAAAGCACAGTCACCAAAAAGGTGTGGAATTGGCACAACCACAGGGACAAGGACCAGAGAGAGTCTGCAAACAAACCTATGGGGATGTGGCCAGTTAACTCACAAGAAAGGAGCCAGGAGTCTGCACTGGGAAAGGACAGTCCCCTCGATGAACGGTGCTGGGAGACTGGACACCACACGCCACAGAAGGACACGGCACACTGTCTGCACCACACACAGAACCTGACTAAAACCCACAGCGTCCCACATCTGGCCCTTCCTCCCCCGGGGCCTCTGAGGAGGGCCTCCCCTCAGCCGTCAGCCCCTCATGGGAAGCTTCTCCTCACTTTCCCTCACTTTTCCTTCCTCCTCACCTTCCCTCAGTGCAGCATCTCCTGTTGGGTCCTGAGGAGACTGGACTCCTGTCAGCGTGGACATAACCCCCTGCTGTCCCAAAGCTCTGGCAGGTCCAAAGGAGATGCAGCCCCAGGCAGCTGCGCAGGATGCCAGATCCTCAGGCAGAACACAGGTGAGTTCCTGCCTCAGCTGGGGGAGGCGGGCTCTGGGCCCCGCCAGCCAATGGGAAAGTGCAGACCCAGCCGCCCTCACAGCCATTGGAGGCCCTGCCCTGACAGGGGCTCTGCTCAATCCTTTAAACTGGAAATCCAAACTGAAATAGAGCCAAATATCTGAAACTTCTCCAAATACTTAAGAAACAATCTATTGGAAGCCATATGGAATGAAGTGAGTGGAGACAAAACTTTAAACCTTACATCCTTGTTTACTGAGCTTTCATGATAACCTGCCGTAAATGACTTCCTCCCTCCCCAAGGCCTTGCTTTTGTTTTTAGCTGAAGGTGATATTTAAATGATGCTTTTGGCCATTTCAGGAATGGACTCAGTTTTCTTGGGTATCTCCCATGTATACAAGAGGTATGCATGTTATTAAACTTGCTTCTTTTTCTCCCTGTAATCTGTCTTATTAGGGGGTGAGGGCGGTGTTAACCAAGAACCTAGAAGGGGAGAAGGAAAACTGATTTTCCTCCCACACACATGCAATGGAATGCTCCTCAGCAATAGAAATCAAGCCTCAACCCACAGAAAGGCACAGGTAAATCTTACTTGCATGTTACTAAGTGAAAGAATCCAGTCCGAGGAGGCTGCACACAGTATGACCCTATTTATGACAATCATGGAAAAGGCACAATTATATACATGAGCAGATCATGGGGTGGGGGTGGGGGGTTGAAGTATCCCATGTGAAACTTTAGGTTGGTGTCACTATAAGTATATCTAGCCCACACCTTTGCACAGCCCAAAGGTCAATCAAAATCTACTCAAATTTAGCAGTTTAGGATGCAGCAGCATCGCAGGATGGAACACACAACGTGACAGAATCTAACTGTATTAGAAATAGGTGTGAAAACTCAGTCGGTGGTGGGGCAAAAGGTGCTGAACTAAGTTAACTTTGGAAATGCACAGAGTCATTCTGCAAAGGCAGAACGGACCACTGTTAACCTGTGGGCTTTATATTATAAAGTTCTTTTCAGGGTGTAGTAGCTAACAATTCTGAAACCACTGTGAACGTAACCTGGAAAAGAGAAATGAGTTGATAAAGGGCAGGTGGTGGGAGCCAGGCTCCTCGCTGTGGGAATGGGAAGTCACAGATGAGCAAGGAGAGAGCCTTGGCCCTCCTACTCCTGGATCTGAGCTTCCTGGACAGATGGTGTGGGGAGTGGAATGGGAGGGAGAGGGCACAGTTCCTTACCCTGGGAAGGTCCTGCAGATGTAGGAACCTCACACCCCTTCCTTCCCCCCATACCTGCTGGAAACACTCAGGCCTTTGAAATCAGCCAATGCAGCTTTTAAGACATTCTTACCCCGAGGCAGATAAAGGAGCATGAGGGTCTTGCACCACCCCCAAGCTGTCCCAGAATCCAGGCCCTGGAGGGTGGAGCTAGGATGGGGTACCTGGATCTCTGACCAGCAGGCCAAAGCAAGGAAGAAGACCAGTCCTGAGGGCAGGGGTCTCCTGAAGTCTGTGAGCCTGGTGCCCTGATGGGATTCATTCCCTGTGGGGACATGGGTGGGGCCTGCAGTGGTTCTGTTTTCCACCTGTGCCCCTTGGATGAAGCCAGGGCAGAACTGGACTCAGGGATCCACTGGCAGTGTTTCAGTCTCACACAGTGGCTTTATAAAGGAACAGGAGAGTGATGCTGAGCACCTGACAGACAATTCTCTCTGGCTCTGAGCTGATTCCATCAGGACCACAGTCCCCTGCATGGAGTCTGCTGTAACCCACCTGCCCCAAACTGGGCTCTTCCCTTCCTCCCTGGACCCCTCTCCCAGGCCCAATGCATCTGTCCAAACACTGTGTCCCCCTCTCACTTTGGGGATAGTATGTCTGCTGTAACCCACCAGCCCCCACCCAGCCTCTCCTCTTCCTCCCTGGACCCCACTCCCAGGCCAGATGCATCTGTCTACCCACTGCATCCCCCGGTCACCTTGAGACTGACAGGCTCCACATAGGACTGTTGTCCTGCCACTCCCCACACCCCAGGAGGCAGCCCCACCTTCCCTGTTTGCTGAACCAAGACACCTGGGGCTTCCCAGTCCCCCACTTTCCTTGTGCCTTGGTGACTGTCAGCTCTTCCTCCCAAAATCCCAGGTGGTGTTTTACAGAAATTTACAACCAATCTAAAATTCATGTGGAAAAGGCAAGGGGCTCAGACTAGTTCAAGGAATCTTGAAAAAGAAGAACAAATTTGTAGGTAAGGAAAGCCAGGCAGTACCCCATAGTTGGTATAAAGACAATTTAAGTTGAAGATACCTGAGATTTAGATGCAGGAAGAAAGTCTGCTTGGAGCTCTCCTTATCTGAATAAAAGCAGAAATTTCTGAGGAATGACTACAGGTATCAATTACCTCGTCAGAGTGGCTTCTATTCCCAGGAGAGAGACCAACAGTCAACCTACCATAAATCCCTCTGGTGGGATGTTTTAGGACCCAGAAGAAGAGGCAAAGATCATTCTTCCATGTACAAACACAGATTATGTGTGCAGACATAATAACATGGGTACAGATCCATGTAGACAACAGATTATGTTGCCATCAAGCCATTAGCCACTAAAGCTGCCCCCTCCCACAGGTGCACCCTGAGGGGAATTTAGGATGGGGGAAAAAAAACCCAAGATACTGACCCTAGACAGTTAAGGCCCATTTCAAAGGAATAATTTCAATGAGCCCAGATCCTTGAATCTTCCCATGCACAGAAAAACACTAAAATCCTTAACCTGAGATGTATATTTTTCATTATTAGCAATAGTCTTTTAATTTTTGAATACTTTTTTTTTTCAGCAAAAATTTATATAACCTGGCTCCTCCCTTACCTCTTTGGAACAGTTTCTTGGAGCTATGTGAGGAGCTGTTTCCAGGATACAGTCCTCAGCCATATCCCCAGATAAAACATAATTCCCAACTTTTAGGTTGTGTTTTTTTTCATTAGACACCTACAAACATGAAAGTATCAAAAGGGGCCTGAGGCCCCTTTCCAATACTTCCCAAACATGGTTCCATAGAGCACACAAGTGATGAAGTATTGGCATCTGGACCATAATCAGCTTTCATTAACAATGAGAAGTGAGCTGCCCATGCCTTTTCAGAGCTACAACTCCCTGAGCCAGCATCCCGGCCCCTATCTTACTTCTGTATTGACCTGTTTCTTTTGCTCACATTCCAGAGCTAGTACAAGACAGAAAAACACAGCAGTACTGAGTCATTCACACTTTTTTTTAAATTGAAGTATAGTCCATTTACAATCTTGTATCAATCTGTGGTGTACAGCATAACAGTTCAGTCATGCATATACATACATATATTTCTTTTCATATTCTTTCCCATGATATGTTACTACAAGATATTGAATAGTTTCTGGTTCTCTATAGTTGAACCTTGTTTTTTTATATATAGTAGTTAGTATCTGCAAATCTCAAACTCCCAAATTATCCTTTTCCCCCCATTTTGTTTCTGTAAGTTTGTTTTCTATGTCTATTTCTGTTTTGTAAACAAGATCATTTGTCTTTTTTTTTTTAAGATTCCACATATAAGTTATATCATATGGTATTTTTCTTTCCCTTTCTGGCTTACTTCACTTAGAATGACCATCTCCAGCTCCATTCATGTTGCTGCAAATGGCATTATTGTATTCTTTTTTATGGCTGAGTAGTATTCCATTGTATACATATACCACAACTTCTTTAACCAGCCATCTGTTGGTGGACTTTTAGGTTGTTTCCGTGTCTTGGTTATTGCCAGTAGTGCTGCTATGAACACTGGGTTGCATGTATCTTTTCAAATTAAAGTTCCCTCTGGCTAATGCCCAGGACGCATTCACACTTTTATTGCTGCCTGTAATGCCTGGGCCTGTGTTAGGCAATAGACAGCCAAAGTCAAATGTTAGATACTTTGTACAATAAAGGGGCAGATAATTTGTATGATAAAGTAGACTATTGTTGCTACTTAACATTCTCTTCACAAATCTAAGGTGACTCAAAGGTATTTATGACATCTCTCTGTTGCTGTCTCTTTTTTTAAGTCAAAACCTCCCCTTTAAAGGTGAGGAAATTGAAGCCAGAGAGAAGAAAATCTGCATGAAGGGCCCAAGTCAGTGCATTGAGATCTCTGATACAACTAGCACTGGACTAGCCCATTATCATAAGCAACTAGAAAAATGACCAAATATGTGAAGCAAATGTTTTCAGAAATTTCACATCAGGTAGAAAGGACTGTGATCTCAAGTGAACAGAAATAAAGTGGCCCTAATATGATGGTTTAAATAGGTCCACAAACTCCTTGATCATTTCTTCAACACGGAGAGCCTAATTCCTCTACCTTCAAGTAGAGGAATTAGAGGGCTGAATTTAGAGTTCTGTATTTAACAAATAAGTAAAACATGTGATGTGGCCACAAAGAGGAAGAAAAATGCTATATGGTATTGCTTATATGTAGAATCTAAAAAAATAGGACACAAATGAACATATCAACAAAACAGAAACAGACTCACAGACATAGAGAACAAACTTATGGTTTTATCACAATTATAAAAATTCAGAATTTTTCATACAAGTGAAAAAACACAAGATACATCAAAATGTTGAAATATCAGGCTATGTTGCCCCAGGTTCATACCCCTGCCCCTCCTTTGAATGGAACCCAATTACTCTTATCTAAGTTTCAGGAGGAAGCTGCATAGAGAAAAACACAAAAGCTAATTAGAACAAACTAGGCCCAAGACTGCAGAGGATTTGACTTCCAGTAGACCTTGAGCCTTATTACATGCACATTGTAATATATTAGCATGCTAAATGACACACACACACCCCCAGTACCAGGACAGTAGACAATTGCCATGACAACAAACTAAAACTCTCACACAAGGATTGAAAAGGAGTTGCATCAGTGCAGGATCCAACCACATCCCTGTTAAGTCATGAATATTCCTCCTACTCTTTCCAGTCTCCACCCACCCAACCGGGACCTGACCTCTCAGCTCCCCACCTGCCCCTCCTATGTATTTGGTGTCTGCAATCAAATTGGGTTGAGAAGTTGATTTGTGAGCTAGGTTACCACTTTGCCAGTCTTTGGCCATTGAATAAAGCTTGTGCTCTTCCAGTCTTAGCATCTGTCTCATTATTGGCTGTGCGAATCTGATCAGAAAAAGAACCTCCCTGGCTGAGGCAAGGGGTCCTGGCCCCTGCTAGGATCCAGGCATGGGTCAACCAATTTGGTGTCAAACAGGAGGGAGAAGTAAGAGGGTGCCAGGCTGGAAAGGCCTTCCCACTAGGCAGAATAGGGAATGGCTTGCAAGCCCTGGGGCTGGCAGGGAAGTCACAGAGGTTCCAAGATTGGGCTGGGCAGAAACCTGGGGTTGAAGCCCAGATGTCTCTGGCACCAGGTGACCATCACTGACATGAAAGCCCAATGCCAGGACTCAGGGCCCCACAGGAGCACACAGAAAAGCAGTCCAGCTGGCAGCTGGGGGAGTCCCCACGACCTCAGTCCACCCTGCGGAAACTGAGGACCAGCCCATGGTGCATGGTTTCCCCAGGTCACAGCAGGCCCGGCTCTTGGGTCCTGGTAGTCCACCTTTGCGAGAGAAAAATGAGAGCAGGAAAAGTTGACACCACAGTGGCCACCAACTAGGTAACAAACTGCAGGCTCAGAAAAGACGTTTCTGCTGCCGATGACCCAGATTGGAGTAGTGTGGTCCAGGGCCAAGCAGAAAACTCTGGGCATTGGAGTCCAGGGCCGCGCTGAGGATTCTGGGTGCTGTAGTCCCAGTATGGGGGCACGCCAAGGATTCTGGGTACTGTACTCCCAGTATGAGCGGAAGCGTGAGGATTCTGGGTACTGTAGTCCCAGGATGAGCAGAAACATGAGGATTCTGGGTACTGTAGTCCCAGAATGAGTGGAAACACCAAGGATTCTGGATACTGTTTGTGTGACTTGATTAGATTGGGGTTGGTGTCAGTGGCCTAGAGGATTGGGGCTAGGGCTGAGGCAGGTGTTGGTGCTGCAGTTGGGGCTGGGTTAGGGGTTTTTGGCTATGGTTATGATTTATGGTTATGGTTCATTGTTTGTAGTTTTGGTTATGGTTTCCAGTTTGGGGTATCTGTTTATGGTCATGGATTTTGGTTCTGGTTTATAGTTTCCAGTTTCTGGTTTCAGGTCTCAGGTTTGGGCAAGGGCTCGGGGTTAAGGGCTAGTGGCTAGAGTCAGGGCTCAGGGCTCCCTTTGGACTTGGAGTAGGGCTTGAGGACTGGGACTAGAGCTCTTGCTGAGTATATAGGGTGTTGAGCTCAGGGTTAGGGTTAGGAGTAGGGGCTCAAGATATCAAAGTTCGGATTCAGGTTCAGAGTTCAGTGTTCAGGTTTGTGTTCAGTTACAGGTTCAGTTATTAGTGGGTTTTTTTTTTTAAACCTGTTAGGGTTAAAGGGTATGGGTTAGTTAGGGTTAGGGTATTGGTTTGGGGTGAGGTACAGGTTAGGATAGGGTATGGGTCCAAGACAGGGCTAGGCTAATACTCATGTTTAGCCAGGGTTGGGGTCAGTGTCAGGGTTTAAGGTTATTGTAAGGTTGTAGAGTCAGGGTTAGAGGGTTGTGGTGAAGGTAAGGGTCAGTGTTTAGACTTTAGGGGTCAGGTCCAAGGGTCTAGGTTCCTGCAGTTAGGGTAGTTAGTGTACAGGGTTATAGGTTAGGTGATTAGAGTATAGGTGATGGTGTTAGGTTCAGAGTGTTAGGATTAGAGGTAGATTTAAACATCACTGACCCACTTCCTCCTCTTTCCTCTCCATGTCTCTGATGCCTCCAGGATGGACAGGATTAACCCAGGGCCACACCCAAGTCACAGAGTTGACTGTACCACTGTTTTTCTGCCCCCTAGTCCTGGGCTCTGAGAGAAGAATGAAATGTTTTTTCTTGTCACTGAATGTTTCAAATCCAGCTCAACCTCAGTCAAGGCTTGTGGGGCCTCAGAAGTCACACAGTGTTTTCCTCTTCCCTCTCAGCTGGGCAGGGCACTGCTGTCCCCAGTCTGCCTGGGCAGCCCCAGGTTCCAGCACAGTGTTGACACCCAGGACACTCAGTAGACATGTGTGGACTTACACAGCACTAGGCAGAGGGACCTTCCAGCCTCCAGGTGCTCCCTTCATGAGGGCTGGTTGGCCCTCCTGGAACTGGCTGGATCCTTTGTCTCATCTGAGTGGGCATCAGTGGACAGTCAAGACAGGCAGGACAGCCCTTGACTTCTGACCATCTGAGCAGGCATTCATGGTCCTCCAGCTCAGGCCAGCCTGGGCCCTGCGAAGCACTTTTGCCAATTACTAAGTTGACTGTGTTGTTGGGCAATTCAACAGCTCCCTGGGCAGTGTAGAGAGCCCCTTGGGATGTTTCAAGTCTCTACACCCATGGGGTTGACAAAGGGGCCTCCTGCCTCACAACCTTTTAGCTTGCTAAGAGAGGTAATAAACCTCCAGCCTAGACTATCATACTGGCCACAGCAACTATACAGCAGACTGTGGCTCCGCAGTCCTTTGGTCTTCCAGTTATAATAAGGTTTTGACATTCATACTCATTAAGAATTCAAGATATGGGAGGAACTGGGCTTCCCAATGGGCAGTTTCCTACTGAGGCTGCATGGTCTTGGAGAGGCATATGCATCCAAGGCAGTGTCCCTGCAGCCTCTAGAAAGCCAGCCAACTGTGGATTCCATGTTCTAGAATAATCTTTGAGAACTTCCTCTGCTTAAATGAGCATGATTTTCCTTACCACCCTAGTATTTGGTCTTTGCTCTCTGTAAAGGAGAGAGAAGAAACTGGAACATGAACAAGTTTGTTCTGTTGAGATGGGTGATTAATGTGGGCAGGGGCCAGGCATGCTTCCTGAGCTTCCACCTTGCAGGGACACAAGTGAGGTCTGTATGTAAAGTTCCTGGTGTTGTTTGAGAACAAATCCTTAATCAGGTATGTGTTTTTTAAATTTATTTTTCTCAGTGTGTGGCTTGTCATTATATTTTCTGAATTAAGCCTTAAGCAGAGTTTAAATTTTCATTTTTTTAAAGTCAATGGTATCAATTTTACTTCTTTTGTGGATAGACGGCATTTTTTTTTCTTTTCTTATTTATTTATTTTGTTAGACTTGGGGATTTTTGTAAAATTTCATCACCTAGGCAAGTTTATATAGGTTTTCTTACATGTTTCCTTCTAGAATTTTTATAGACCTGTAATTTTAAAATGTTTATGTACAATTTCAAGTAAATTTTGGTGTAAGTAGTAAAGTTTCTGTCTACATTCATTTGATTGTGTATGGTTTCCAATTAATTGTTGTTTAACTACTTTTGGAGAAGTCAAGGTGTATTTGGTTCCCCTTCCATTTGAATTTTCAGGTTCAGTGGATTCTGCAGGCCTGCCAGCCAGGAGTGTGGCCTGCACCAAACTGGGAGGTTGCAGCCTGTATTTCCAAGTTGGCCAGCAGGTGGCGCCACATCCTCTCGCTGACCCTCGAGGTGCACGTGTCTCACCATGGGATCTTGGCTCCTGTGGGGATGTGGCTCCTTGTGGGGCTGGCAGAGGCTGGGTCTCTTCAGGACCCGCCGCGGTTTCAGCTTCAGGTAGGTACCTGCAGGCAGGAACCACCAGGAAGCACCACTGTGGGAGTAAAAGGTGACGAAAAAGTCGGAAGAAGCTTCCTTAGTATGGTTACAGCTAAGAGTTTCCAATTTCAGAGGACCCACCATAGGACACGTTTGATGTGGAAAATTGTGGAACTTACGTAATTTTGTGTGTGAGGTTGAGTGTGTAGTGTCACTTTGGGTGGTGTGGTGTCCAATGTTCTTGGCAACACTTATTGAGGGGACTATCCTTTCCCCATTTTGTGTTCTTGGCTCCTTTGTTGTAAATTAACTGACAACATAAAAGTGGGTTTATTTCTGTGCTCCCTATTCTGTTTCTCTTGTCCATCTGCCTGTTTTTGTGTCAATACCACACTGTTCAGGTGACTGTAGCTTCAACATATACTGTGAAGTCAGGGAGACAGACGCCTCAAGCTGTGTACTCCTTTCTCAGGATCACCTAGGCTATTCCAGTTCTTTTTTGTTCCATACATATGGTAAGATTTCTTTTTTGTTTGTTTGTTTGTTTGTTTGTTTTTGTTTCTGTGGGAAACAACATTTGAATTTGGTAGAGTTTGCAATTAATGTGTACACTGCTTTGGCTTGATGAATGTTATAGTAATGTTCTTCTAATGTATGAGCACAACATTTTGTTTTATTTGTGTCTTCTTCAATTTTTTAGTGTTTTATACTTTTCCATGTGCAGGCTTTTCACATCCTTGATTAAATTTATTCCTAGGTATTTTGTTCTTTATGGTGCAATTGTTAAATGGGATTGTTTTATTTATTTCTCTTTCTGGAATTTCTTTATTAGCATATGGAAAGTCAACTGATTTTTATGTATTGATATTGTATCATGTAGCTTTACTAAACCCATTTATTAGTTTTATCAGATTTGTTTTTTGTTTTTTATTTGTTTGTTTTGGTTGTGTGTGTGTGTGTGTGTGTGGTTTACAATTCAAAATTGCCACTGTTTTGTTTTGTTTTTTTAATCACATCTGGGTCATTCACAACACCCAAGACACAGTGGCTTATATTAATTTATGGTGCCTCTTAATAATGTGTAGATTCCTACAAGGGTGATTAGCTTAACCATTTTGGATGAACTGGATCTGGGGAGGGCTTGTTCTGTATAGCGAAGTTTAATGTTTTCTGTGCCTTTCTGTGATGATTTTGACATGGTTGATTTTAAAAAATTATTTACTTTCCAATAATTTTAAACATACGGAAAATGTTTAGTAGCAGTACAATGCACTCTTTATCTGTAAGCTCAGATTTCTCACTCAATTATTGATATGGCACGTATGCCACTGCACATGAAAATCTCTAGTATGTTTTTACCTCAAATAGAGACACTCTTTCAGTGTGTCACCACATAACATCCAAATGAGGAGTCATTGTGGTTTTCATTTCATAATCCAGTCCAGTTGAGCTGTCACCACCTGCTCCAATTGTATAGCAATGTCTTTTCCCCATTCTGATCCAGTTTTATTTTCCTGGAACTGTTCTTGAGACTTTCCCTTATTTTCACAACCTTCATCTATTCAAAGCACAGAAGATAAGTATGATTTGGATGGCTTTTTCTGTATGGCTTCTTTCTTTTAGGCTATTTTCAGTGTTCATCCATGTTGTAACAAGTACCAGTACTTCATGTTTTTCATTGTGATTAAATCTATACCACAGGGGTTAACATTATCAATCTTTGGATGTCAGTAGATCTGGTGGCTCCATGCTTATGGTCATCAAGTAGTTTACTTCTTCCACTTGGTGGAGGTTTCAGCATCCGTAAAACAACTCAGGAATGTGCATCAGATACTATTATCCGGGTACTTCAGAGAGGAGGGAAAGCAGAGGGTGTGGGGAGGGGGATCCGTCCCTGGAAGGCCCCATAGGGTCCTGCTCTGTTACAACCCCTCCTCCCACAACAAAACCTGCAGCCTCAAAGAAAGAGGGAAGATGAATTCTATCCAGTCCCCAGGTTTCAAGGATGTAAACGCCCTCTCCCTCTGGTATCGCTCTGGGCCTAGTCCACTCCACCTCTAGCCAATGGACCCTCGAAGTTTGCTGGGCACCTCTGCCCTCACCCAAGGAGAAGCTGCTACCCCAACATGCTAAGGGCCTTGGTTACTGGGCAGGCCTAGAAAACTCAAGTACTGACTTCCCCAGCTGTGTGCCTCTACCCTGTCAGGGTGTTGCCAGTGAAGCAACTGGTGTTCCAGGTTCTTGTCCCATCCCAGAAAGAACTCAGAGACAGGACATAGTGGTTAAAAAAAGTGAAGTGAGAATTTATTAAAGGATAGTACACTCTCAAGAGGAGAGCGGGCAGGCTCAGTTGAGCGGCTGCCCTGTGTTTCTTTGGCAAGTTAGTTACATAGCGTGTAAAAATGAATGGGTGGAATATTCAATGGGGAGGGAAGGGTTTGGGGTCATATTCCCTGATTGTCACCCCAACTCCACCTTTCCAAAGAAAGGAGGGATTTTTGTCCTTATTTAGTCTGGATCAAATGTGTCATGGCATCAGTGCATCATGGGTACTTCTAATCTGCAAGGCTAATTTTATTGAAATGAGAGCATAACGAGCAAAAGGTTACATTTGGACACTGGAAATTTCTATCTTTTCTCACTTTTCTTTGTTGGTCTCCAGGCCACTCATCATCCCCAAAAGCTGTGACCCCTTATCAGCCCAGCCCAAAGGTTCCTGATTTTCTTTCTCTGCCCAGGAACCCCTGCTACTTACATGATGTATGGTTTCTGGCATTTGGCTTGTGCCCCTCCTTTCTGCCCAATTACTGCCATTTGGTCTGTGTCCCCCTTTCTCTGCTCATATATAGCTATCTGCCTATCTAACACTTGCATACACTAATAATGAACCATCAGAGAGAGAAATGCAAAAAACAATCCCTTATCTGTCATATGATATTGCCTGTATGTGGAACCTTAAAAAAAAAAAGCACAAATGAACTTATGTACAAAATGGAAACAGACTCACAGACATAGAGAACAAGTGTATAAACATATATATATACCAAGCTGGAGGTAAAAGGGGTGGGAAGGGATACATTGGGAATTTAATAATTGCACCTCCCGGGGAGTGATAGAAATGTTAGCTATCTTGATTATGGTGGTGGTTTCATTGGCATATATACATCTATCAAAATTCATCAAATTGTATATTTGAAATATATGTAGTTTACTGTACAGAAACCATACCACAATAAAGGTATTTAAATAAAAAACAAACAAACAAAAATCCCTTGTGGTTACTAAGGGGAAAGGGGGTGGGAAGGGATTAATTGGGAGTTCAAGATGTGCAGATGCTAACTAGTATATATAAAAGAGATAAGCAGTAAGTTTATACTGTATACCACAGGGAACTATATTTGAAGGAGAAATAATGAGATGGCCACTCTTAGGCTAACTAATTCTTGGCCTTATACTTACAATTTGCTTTTAGAGTGGTCAGCAAATATGATTGACTGGACACTGCTCCCAGCCCTAGACCCACTGTTAGAGTTAGAGCTATTGATTTCCCTGCTTGTTTTACCTTACTCCGGTGATTGAAATTTACAATCATGTTTGAATTTTGAGTCATTCCCCCAGGAAGGGAGTCATGGGACGATAATCTCAGGAGAACGATCAGACCCTCCATAGTTCCTCCTGGTATCTGATGAGTCTGATCAGCTAGAGAAGGTCATGGGCTGATAACCCTCCAGATCACAGGACAGTCCCATGACACCAGATGGACACACCAAGACTTTGGAGGAAGCTTTACCAGAGACTTGTTAATTGACATCCTCCTTTATGCCCCAGTTTGTTCACTATATAATCACTAAGCCCCAGCCCTAAGACAGTTCCACAGTTTCGAAGGCACTAGCCTGCTGTGAGTCCTCTTCGTCTGGAAAAGTTAAAGCTGCCTCTTTTCTCCTAAGCGTCAAGACCTGGTCTCTGAGTTGTTTTATTCTGGGTCTCAGAATAAGAAAGGACAGGATACTGACCCTAGATAGCTAGGTGCTTGTCAAAGGAATGAATTCAATGAGCCCAAATATTTCTTTCCTCCCATATATAGAAAAGTGCTTAATCCTTTAATTTGAGATGTATAGTTTTCTTTAGTTAACAAGCAATATTTTAATGTTCCAACTACCTGGTCTTTGTCGTAAAACTCCTGTATATCCTAGCTCCTCCCCTACCTCTTCGGAGCAGTCCCTCAGAGCCATCTGAGAGGCTGTCATCCCAGGCTCGAGTCCTCAGAACTGTCCACCAAATAAAACACAACTCTCAACTATTGGGTTGTGCACTTATTTCAGTCAACACGACCAATTGGGTACTTGTGCACAAATTGACCGTGCAGCACCTACTCCTTGTGTTCACAGTCCCCTCCCCTTAATAAAAGACCCTGCACGCCCACCCTTGGTGGACACACACACGCCTCTCATCTTTGTGACCTGCTGTTACCTATAGCAGCATACCTATTAAAACTTCCTAAACAAACCCACGTTGCTGTCCCACTGCAATGGGTGACACAGCCGGAAACCTCAGGACTGCTGACCTCAGGAGGGGCTGGCACTGTGGCTGCTCCATCAAAGACAGCAGAGGTGGCCTCCTCAGCTGGGACAGAAACACTGATGGCAGCCTCTCCCTCACCGTCACATCACCCCTGTGGGGTGTGAGGGGAGGAGGGACTGAGGGCGGTAGGGGCTCAGTTGTGTCCCCCCAAATTCACGTGCTAAATCCCTAACCCACAGGACCCTAGGATCTGACTGTATTAGAGACAGAGTTTTTAAAGAGGTAATCAAGATAAAATGAGGTCACTAGGGTAGATTCTAATCCAACAGGACTGATGTCCTACAAGAAGAGATTAGGACACAGACAGGCACAGAGGGAAGACAACGTGAGGACATTTGGAGAAGATGGTCATCTACACGCCAAGGAGAGAGTCCTCTGGAGAAACTAGCCTGCATGCAGACACCTTGATGCCAAACTTACAGCATCCAGGGCTGGGGGAGGCCTACTGTCGAAGCTGCCTGGCCTGTGGCAGCCCAAGCAGACTCACACACAGGGTAAATCAGGTATCGGACTGGGCAGATCCTAGTCTCCATCCCCTGTAACTGAGTTACAGGAGCCAAGGAACTGGGGAGGGGTCCCTGAGGAGAGGCACCAGATACCTGAGTTCAGGCATAAGGTGACTGCATCATGTTAAATATGCCTGATCTACACTCAGACCAGGCTGCTCTGTCCTGTCTGTAACCCACGTGGGCACCTTCAGTCTGAACTGCAGATCTCTGCCCGGAGCACCTGCACGGAGGGCATCAGCTTAACCTGCTGTGAGCCACCTTCCGCAGGGTTTGCAGAACCACGAAGCACAGGAGAGCTTATGCCGATGCGTGACCACACTTCACAGGACCCGGAGGTGGTGCGCTGGTGTCTGGGTGACCCCACCACGGAGGAGCTGCCCAGCTGCCCTCCAGAACCTGTTTTCCTTTTTCCTGCTCCCGGCTCCCCTGCACCTCCCAGCCTTCCCGCCCCTTGTAACTGGGGCACCATGTCTCGTGTTACCAAGGGGAACTGGCAGAGGTGGTGAGGGCCTTGGCCAGCCTGTGTTCCAGGACAGAAGGATGGTGCCCACGTGGTCACCCCACCCCGTGCTGCTTGGAGCCCCCCACCCAGGAGTGGGGGAGGAGAAACAGGATTGACAGAGCCTAGGCCCTGAGACCCAACCACTCCCCCAGATTCTCCTGTGAAGGGGACAGAGGCGTCTTTAGCTTCAGCCCATTTTGTGGGGAGACACTTTGTTCCAGTAACAGATGTTTGCCCTAAAAGCCAAGGTGCTTTACAAACCCCACCCCAACTGTAACAGAAAGTAAGGCTTAATTTCAACACACTTTTCTCAAACCACAGCCCACACTGAGACCACAACTCAGGTAACAGTGCTTCAGAGCAGGCCCTTTCAGAGATCCCTGGAGTTCACCCCCCAGCTCTGCCTTCTGCTTAGAGACGCTTCCTTGACAACCTGGACTAACTGATCAGTTTCTGTGACAACTAAGCCTCCCAATCTCCCAGACTCTTCTCCAAACACTCCTAGTCCAGTCTTGCTCAGCCTAGAGTGACAGCGCTGTCATCACGTGCCAGCCAGCGACTCCTCCAAGCCTGCAGTTATTGGTTACATGATGCTATTGATGAGGAAATCCCAGAAGAGCCAGCTCTGCAAGGGACTTGGCAGCAGGCCCCCTTCCACAGGGTTGAGGGGTTGTTTTCAGGGGCCCTGTAGTGGATGAGCTCACCTTCTGACATAGCCGGGCCTTGGTCCTTTCCAGGTGCTTCAGGGGTCCTTGTTCCCCACAGACCCACACCCACATGGCTGCTGTCCATGCTAGTTTGTATGGGACCTTGGTAATCTCCTAAAATGAGAGGGTTATTTTATACACAGATGCTGGGTTAAATAGTGGCCCCCAAAGACGTGGCCCCCAGAATGTGTGAATGAGAACTTATCTGTGAAAAGGAACTTCGCAGATGTAGTTAGTTACAGATCTGAGATGAGGCCATCCAGGGTTAGGGTGACCCTACATCCAATGACAGTATCCTTGTAAGAGACAGAAGAGGAGAGACACAGACAGAGGAGAAGCCACATGAACACAGAGGCAGAAACGGACAAGCCCAGGGATGCCTGGAGCCCCCAGAAGTTGGAAGAGGCAGATGTGCGAGGATAGAAAGGTGGCATTGTGACTGGGCACAGGGGCAAGGGAGGGCAGGTCTGGGGCATGGAGGGCTTTGAGGTTCTCTGAGCCCCTCCCCAGTGCAAAGTCTGATGGCTTTGCAATCAGCATGACAGTCATCCTCACACCCACCCTGATCTCTGATGAGGGGAAATCTTCATAAAAATACTTCAGTTGTAATACTTTAGACCTGAGGAGTGACCCCTCAAGCCAAACCAAAACTGCAGAGCCCTGGCCCCACTACCCAGCCACCAGCATCCCACCTGCTCGGAGGGACCAGCTCTGGGCAAATAAAGGGACATCTACACTCCCGTCAGGGGGTCCTGGGGTCATCGGAACTGCACTTCACCTTGGGAAGTATGCTGAGTCAGCGCGGGCCTCAGCCCACGCGGCCTGGCTTCCGCCCTTTGCTTCCTGGGGCGTCTCAAGCAAGTCGCTGTTCCCTCAGCACCCATTAAGCCTGTACCCCTCGGCAAGATTCCTGAGAAAAGTAAAGGATGCCTGGCCCCACGGTGGGGCCACGTAATGCTAACTGGTTTATGATGACTGTGTTTGTAATGCTTTCTCTAGTCTCAGACTTTTAGTTAAGCCCTAAGGACATGGGTCCAGACTGTCACTTCTCTGCCTTTGTGTGCTGCCAGACAAACACTACGTGCTCAATAAATGCTCAGTGGATTGAAAATGAATTAGTAATGACACTGAACACGTGTGTGCAGATACTGCTCTGGGGACCCCCAAGACTCCTTTAACTCTCTCACAATTCTAGGGTATAGGTACTCTTGTCACCTCAGCTTAACAGAAAAAGAATAAGCTATTTCAAGGATCCCACAGCTGATAAGTCTCACGAGGGCACCCGACGCTGGTAGTCTGGTTCTTCTTGGCTGCAGCCTGGAAGGAGAGGAGCAGGAGAGCTGGACAAAGAGCACATCCCACCTGTCTTCCTCTGATGCGCTCAGGGAGGCCGCCTTTCCCAGGGGACATTGGTGGGGGTGTTCTGGGTCTGGTCCAAGGCAGCTACAGAGGTTCAGGTTACAGCATGGGTCGCATGTCCAGCGTGGACCAGCCAGGGATCCGGCACATTCTCTGGTTCACCCTTGCTGGTCACTGCTCCAGCATGCCACCGCAGCATGTGCTCTGGATGGCCCTGGCCCCTCTGCTCGCTGCCCTCAGTGCAGGTGAGTCAACAAGAGCAGTGAAATAACGGCCACGACAACTGGGTGCATGCTGTGTACTGGGATGTAAGGCCTCTGCCTGCATTCTCTCTGAGAACGCTCATCACCTCTGTGCGTGGATATGACCCAAACTCACTTTTCAGAAGACTTGGTCAAGAGCATGGCATGAGTGAGTGTCAGGTCTAGGTTATGAGCCCAACCCATGGCCTTCATCACTGCTGGGTCAGTGCCTGAAAGCAGGGAGGGGGCACACACTGCGGGCCCCTCCTCTGGGTTCCTGTAACCTGCACTCATCTGCAGGCCTCCACCCGCTCTCCAACCCAAGTGACAGCCTCCGCAGACCCGAATTCTCGGGGCTGACTCTCTCTGGCCCTCTCATCCTTCTCTGCACCTTCTCCGGGGCTCTGGAGTTACAGGCAGCCCTGTAAGGGGATTAGTTTTTCTCTATAAACTGTCTGCCTCTCTGGGCCTCATGTGAAATAAGTACTTGTATTGTCTTTACTAAATGAAAGTTTGATAGATACATATATAAAATCTTATATCTGATTACTTAAAATATGCATCTTAGATATAATTATATATAGCTTCTATAAGATATAAATTTATATATATTTATTTAATACATATGTATTTAATATATAAACACTATATATATATATATATATATAGTGTTTATATATATATATAAACACATCATTTTCATTTATTGTCCACACAATTCTCTGAGGTAGGTATTGTGTCCCAGTAAACCTGAGCTAGAGAGAAGTTGCTAAATGATAGTAGGTGGAGAAGCTGGGATCTGAACCAGACCTGTCTGTGCCACCACAGCCTGGGGCCTCTTGGGGTCCCAAGTAAAGATTTGCTGAGCTGCTCTGAGGTGAAGCCCAGGCAGCCCTTCCTTGGGTCTTCAGTCCAGCAGAGATCTTGACGGGGAGGGTGGGGGCAGGGGGCCCAGGGAGGAGCAGCACACCCTGCCCTGGGACCTGCAGGGACACAGACCGCAGCCCCTGCACCAGGGTCCCAGCGTGGCTCTGGCCAGTCATGCCAGCTTCCCCTCGTGTAAAACAAGCAGGCTGACCAGATGAAATGTCAGCTCAGCTGTTCTGCACTGCTGACTGCAGGTGCTCTGAGAGCCTGGAAATTTGAGCAGGTAAGGGGGACAACAAAGCCCTGAGGCTTCCTCAGCGCATCAGGTTTCCAGGATCTCGGGAGGCCCCTCAGCCGACCTGGGGCCCCCGATGCATGATCTTCGTGCCTTTCTCTTCTTGTCTCTCACGCTGGCTGTGCCCAGGAGAGCCGTGGTCCGCAGTACCAGCCACTGCATCCCATGTCCTCAGTGCGGACTGGTGCATTATGACAGCAGGCTTTTGCTGAAGAAACACCATCATGAGAGCAGGCCCCACTCAGGGGCTCCATGGGGAGCATCAGTCTCACACCAGCGCCGCCCTCCTCTCCTCGGCTTTTCACAGGGACAGCCGCCCTCTCTCCCCACAGCAGGGCCCACTGCTGCCTCCTGGGCCCCGTCGCCTGCCTGTCAGAATGGCACTCTGTGGCTGGGGGCTGCCTGCAGTGCCCCGCTGGCTTTTAGTAAGGAGCAGACACACTTGTGCCCCAGGGAAGGGGAGGGAGAGGGCAGGAAGGGCAAGCTGAGGGCAAGGGGTGGCGAGGTGGCTGCCCCCTCTCTGGAGGAGGGGGACCTGCAAAGGGAACCCATACAGGTTCTTCCCATGACAGCCCTAAGTGTAATGAGCTCCCAAGGGTTGAGCACTGCCTGGGGCGCAGCCTAGTGTGCACAGATGCCCGGTGGTCGATCGCCCAGAGGCTGCCCAGGGCACAGACTTCTGACCTCGATCGAATTCAAGGTGCAGGGTGGGTACCTGGTTGGGCTCTGCTTCTCAGTCCTGTGACCTGGTAAGTCCTCACCTGGGAAGTGGGGCTGGCTGTCAGACCATCTGCTCTCTCCAGTTCACTGTCGGTGACTCCTGCTGCTTGTGGTCCCTCCTCAGACCAGAGGAAGGGGTCACACCTCAGCCCATGGCTCCACAACTTCAACCCCTTCTCCCCGAGCCCCCAGGACAAGCCCTGGGTGGTCAGACTGGTCTGGGAACCCTGCACAGACATCCTGAGGCTGTCCTCCCAGAGACCTATGAGGAACTGACCCTGTCCCCAGGACCCCAGCCTTGACTATCAGCTCTGAGTCGTCCAACTGGGGACACTCTCCCTTCTCCATCCATCCTGTCCCAGTTGGGGTAGGCCGAAAGTGGGCCAGCCTGTGGCCAAGGCTTGTGGGAAACCTGAACGTACCCAGGCCAGGGGTAAAGGACCTCAGTGCCATCTCTGCTGCCATTAAGGCCCAACTGTCCCCTGGCTGGCACCTCCCTGGGCTACGGGGTCTCTCCTCAGTCGCTCAACTTCTGTTGGCATTTGCAGCTGCCTGGCAGGCAGGACGGCTCTCAGCCATGTCCCACCGGAACCGGCAATGGGTTCCCCAGGCTCACAGGAAGGAAGGACTGCCGGGTGATCCCCAGGAGAGGGCAGCTCCTTGTCTCAACCATTCTTGGCAGGGGCTGGCAGGGAGGGAAGGGAGCCGGCAGGAAGAAGTTAGCACCTCTCCGTGGTGAGGAAGCCAACAGTCGCTGCCCACTTCTGACCCGGAGTCTGGGGACTCACCCATCCAGTGTAACCTGGAAGCAAGTGTACCGGCCTCTGGGGCCACTGCAGGGATCAAGGAGATGATGCATGTGAGTGCTGGGAGGTTCAGAGCCATTGCTCCCACTTAGCGTGCAGTTAAGGCAGAAGCTACAGTGCTGTGACACAAACACCACAGCAGCCGCCTCATGACTTAGTCATTCACTCAGCACGTGTCACCAGGAACCTACAATGTGTGGCACGGGGTCAGAGGACAAGGATCAGGCAGGCCATCCTACATCTCAGCACGTAAGTCCTGGGGCTGCAGCCTCCACCAAGAGTTAGAGGAGAAGGAGAAACTAAGAACCACCCCTTCACCATGAAGCTCTGTGGCTCACAGGGTTAATTCCTCCTCACTGTGACATGTGCAAGCAGCGTTGCGGTGCTCTTCTTTTAGGTTAGGGAATCTGCAAAGACACTTGACAAAAGTAAGCACCTGAGCTGGAATCCCAAATATCGGCAGCCTCCAGGTACAGGTGTTAGTCACGATCTACCTGCACCCTCACCTGTGTTTCTTTGTTGTCCAGCCTAGACAGCAGCCACGCCCGCAGCATGGTAGCTATTTCTTCTGCCCTCTGGGCCCCTTATTCTCAGACAGAGGCCTCGGCTGCCAGCCCTGCCCCACATGTACGTGAGAGCAGGCGGGGGACCCTGACTGTACCAGGATGGGCTAGGACGGTGCTGGGTCCGCAGTGCTCAGCTTGGCCTGCACACCCCCAGGGAGCCCAGGTGGTCTCTGAGGAGCAGAGTCCAGCTACCCCCGCCCCAAACACACCCACAGGGCTGTGGGGAGAATGCAATGAGTCAGTGCAGGAGGAAGGAAGCACGCGGCACATTGCGGCGCGTGGGCCCCATAGACGTGCAAGTACTGGTTCTCCTCCTTCCTGGACACGCAGTATTGGCAGAGGGTCACAGTTCTCAGTATACAGGGCCTGCACGTACATTGTCAGATTTATTCCCGATTTATTGTTTACTGTTTCTGGAGGTTGTTGTCAATGGAACTGTATTTTTTATTTCAATTTCCTGGTGTTTGTAGCTATTATTGGGATTTTTCGATTTGTTTATTATTGTGGTAAAAAATATACATAAAAGTTACCATCTTAACCATTTGTAAGTGTACAGTTCAGTGGTATGAAATACATTCATGATGTCCAACTATCACCACCTTCCATCCTCACAGCTCTTTTCATCTTGTAAACCTAGAGCTCTGTACCCATTAGGCAATAATCCCCCATTCCCCTTTTCCCCCCAGGCTCCTGGCAAGCAGCATTCTGCTTCCTGTTTCTATGACTTTGACAACTCTAAGTATCTCATTTAAGTGGAATCACACGGTATTTGTCTTTTTATGACTAGCTTATTTCACTTAGTATAACATCCTCAAGGTTCATCCACAGTGTCACGTATATCTGAATTTTTCCCTTTTTTAAGGCTGAACAATATTCCATTGTACATATATACCACATTTTGCTTATCCATTTTCCTGCTGATGGACATTTGGGTTGCTTCCACGTTTTAGCTACTGTGAGTAATGCCGCTATGAACATGGGTGTACAAATATCTCTTAGAGGCCCTGGCTAGTATTGACTTTTTTATGTTGACTTTGTATCCTTTAATCTTACCTGCTTCATTTGCTTGCTATAGTGCCTTTTTTTTTTTTTGGTATGTAGATTTCAGGATTTTCTCTTCACACAATACGTTACCTGTTACTACAGTGATGTGGGCTGTTCTCTCTCCAGTTCTCAGCCAGTGTCTGCAGTGCCCGGCAGGACACTTCTGTCCCAACGGAACCACCCACCCCATCCCATGCCAGCCAGGCACATTCAGTCCCCACCCAGGCCAGGATGAAGCCACAGACTGCACTCCGTGCCCAGCAGGCAAGGCCTGCACCCAGGCTGGGCTGACTCAGCCAGACAGAGAGTGCACACCGGGGTAAGGGGCTTTGAGTTCTCAATGACAGGGTGACTGGATGGGGGCTCTGAATCCTCCTACCACCATTAGAGAGTCAGGCCCTCGGGTTCAGGTGAGGCTTCTCCAAGTATTCACCTGTCTCAGTGTCTTGGGAGGGCTGAGCCCCTGGCCCCAGAGCAGAGCTCAGGGTCACACCAGCCCAGGATTCCTGGACCTCCTGTAGGAGCACTGGGGCCTGAGCGTGCTCAGGAAGCAGCTGGGCAACTCCTGGCTTTTCCATAGGAAAAAGGCAGCTCAGAGAGGCCAAGTTACCATGCCAAAGCCACACAGCAGGCCTGCGGGCCCAGGGGTATTTTATTGTGATTCTCCAGGATGTTGGGTTCTGCATGGTGGGTACTAAGCTCTGACTCCTCGGTTGTCATAGGTACATGTGCCCTGTGGGCTCCTCAAGTCCCGACGCTCCCACTCATGCCTGTCCCCCAGGGACCTTCAGCAACCGCAGGGACCTCTCTGACCTGTCACAGTGTGAGATCTGCCCCTCGGGACTGGCCTGTCCTAGAGGTAAGTGAGGGGCACGAGAGGCAGCCTCGCCACCTGCCATACCCTGCCTAGGGGCGAAGAACCAGTTGCACTCCAAGGCAGGGGCCAGGAAAACAGACCCTGGCCCACAGCCCCTCCTTCCCCCACATTGGGTGCTTGAGGGTGGGGCCAGGAAGAGCTTTCCCAGTCTTGCCCCACTGCCTCAGGTGGAGCAGCCTCTGGGCCACCTGCAACCCAGACACCCCTTCCCCAGGGCTGAGCCCCAGCCAGTGTCCCTGCCACCTGCCCGAGGGATGCGACTGCAGGGGCTGCTGCTCCTTCAGGCCTAGCTCAGGACTGTGTTTGCAGGAACAGGGGGTTCAGCCTGGCCCCCCACCCCCTGCCCAGCTGGCCATTATTGCCCTCAGGGCACCAAACAGCCAACCCAGTTCCAGTGTCCCCCAGGCACCTGGAGTAACCGGACCGGACTGACTGCGGGCGAGGAGTGTACGCCCTGTCCCGGGGGTTGGTTCTGTGTCAGTGGAGCCCAGGTGCCCTCAGGGACATGCACAGCTGGACATTACTGCCCACAAGGTGAGTAGGGCCAGAGTCTGCCCTGGCAAGGTCACAGGTCAGTATTTGGAGTGAAATATGCATGGGCCAGCCTGCATGTCTCCCAGATTAAGGTGAGATTTCAGGAAGACCTTCCTGAGAGGAGGGCTGGGAGTGGTCAGTCAGCGAGCTTCCTGACTGGAGAGTCACAGGGCTTGTCAGCCCAGACAAAGGCTGGGTCCTCAGTGAGTGGCACCCCCCATTCCGTGCCCATCCCCAGTGGCCTCCTTTGAGGACCTGTCCCCAGGGAGGAGGTGAGGAGCTGCTGTGCCTGGATAGTGCAGCTCTGACCACCCACCTCTTCCCTCCTCAGACCCCTGCTTTTTTCTCTAACACAGGTACAAAGTGGGGCACCCAGTTCCCCTGCCCAGCAGGCACCTACAGCTCTCAGGCAGGCAACAGCCAGGCAGAAGACTGTCTGCCCTGCCCACCAGGGGCCTTCTGCCCTCGTGGAACACCCAAGCCTGTGCTCTGCCCACGGTAAGGGAGGCTGAGGGGTGTGGCTGTTCTTGAAGCTAAGTGACCATATGTTACCCGCTAGAGCCCAGTGCTGCTCTGGGCACTGAGGAATCTTCAAAGACAGACTGCCCTTAGGGCCTGCAGCCTTCTGGAGACAAGACACAGGAATAGGATGGGCAGGGGCCAGGGCTTGGGACCCCATGGGCCCAGATATAGATAGAGGAAGAATGCTTTGGGCTGCAGTCAGTGGGCGAGGTGCCCACACGCCAGTGGAGAAGCTGATTCAGAGCAGCTCAGCCAATAGGCCAAGTGCGCTGGGAGCTAATGCCAGCCAAGTTCTCAGCAGAGATTTGGCCCAAGCTCCGGGGTTCTCTGTTGATATGACATTTTTAGCAAGAAGTGCCTTTTATTCCTCTAGTCAAAAAGTAAAACTTAGAGTTTTTAATTTAAAAAATAATACTTGTTCTTGGGGGGAGAGTATAGCTCAAGTGGTAGAGCGCATGCTTAGCATGTACAAGGTCCTGGGTTCAATCCCCAGTACCTCCTCCAAAACTAAATAAACCTAATTACCTCTCCCCACCAAAAAAAAAAATAAAATAAAATAAATTAAAAAATAAAAAATAATACTTGTTCTTGTAAAAAGTGAAAACAACATTAACCAAAATAAATTTCAGAACAAATATGGATTTCAATGTAAAAAAATTATAAAATTACGAACAAAATATAAATAGAGATTAATAAAATCTGACAGAGTGTGGAAAATCTAAGCGTGACACGAAAAGCAGAATAATTGAGGAAAAGACTGTAAGATTTGGACAACGTTATAGCTTCTGTCCTTCAAAGTCATCCTAAACAAAGGTAAAAGGCAAACCACAAAGCAGGGAGGTATTTTCAGCACGAATGACGGGCTAACATCCATCTACTTACTGCCTTATTATGCAAAGAGCCATTGCAAATCAGTTAAAATAAGACAGAGAGAAAACCGAATGGAAAATACAAGCAAAGCGAAGGAACAGACACTTCAAAAGAAGCGCAATTAGCCCACAGCCTGGTTTCAAACTCTCTTGTGCCTCACTACCACTAGGTCACACCAGGCACATCCTCAGCCCTACCTAGGGGCCTGGTTGCTCTTGAACCCTATGGTGTGCATGGGGACAATGGTGACCGCATGTGGCTGTCACAGCTCCTCCCCCAGCAAGGCTGTGGGCCCCACCCCCTCAGCTCTCTACTTCTCCTTCAGGGGAACCTCCCGCCAGAGTCCTGGTGCGAGGCTGGCTGTGGCCTGTGTGCTGTGCCCAGCTGGTCACCACTGCCCTGAGCTGGGCACCGCCACTCCACGGCCATGCAGTGCTGGCAGCTTCTCAGTAAGTGTTCCCTCAGCGGGCCTGGAAATGGGAGGGTTCTAAGGTAAGGGAGGTGGGGTGGTGGCCAGCAGAGCAGAGGCTCCATCCCGGCCCTCCCTCCGGACGCTGACAACGTGTGGACCAAGTCAGATGCCCAGAGAGCACCTCAGTTCTACTGGCATCTGCCCTGTGCTCAGGCACTCTCAGGCCCTGCCCTCCTCAGAAAGGAAGGCGCAAACACAGAGCCTGGGGCCCAGGCCAGAAGCATCTCCAATGCAATTCAACACATTTCCTGAGTGCCTGCTATGCACCAGGCATGGCCCAAATGTTAGCGGTGTGGAAAGAAACCAGCCTTACTACCAATCCCTCTTTCCAGGGTCCAGGTCGTCTCTGGTGTCAGGAGTGCCCAGGAGGAAAACTCTGCAACCAGACAAAGCTGGCTAGCCCCCTTGCATGTCCACCCGGGCACTACTGCCCAGCCCAGGGCCTGCTGTCCATCCCCTGTCCCAGGGTGAGAAGCTCCCCTCCACGCTTCCAGCCTTTCTTTGCTTTTGGGTGGGGAAGTTCTAGAGCTATCAGCCCTGTCCGGGTGGGTGGGACAGACAGCATCCCTTCACCGTGGTGTGTGCAGCGGTCCAGCCTTTGCACCCAGCCCTCCTCCTCCCACCCCAGCTCAGATGAGGGCTGGGCCGCTCACTTTCCTGCAGCTGGTTTCTGATAGTGCTGCCAGACCAGAAAGTCACAAGGGACAAAGTGACACAGGCTTGTAGGGGTGAGAGGGACGCAGAGAAAGGAAGGAGGCCAGGTGGGGCCTGGGCAGGAAGGGCAGCATTTGCTCTCCAAGCCCCATAAGCCCTCTGTCCCCACTGCCCCCTACACCACGGCTTCCTCTCCCCAAGATACACGCACCTCTTAGGCGGCCTGTTCTCTTTTCCTGCCTGCTAGCAAGATCGAATGACGTCTAGCTACGACACTCCTCATCGGATGGGCACTTTGCGGTCAAACTCTTTCGATCTGTCGAAAAGTAAATCCCACCCATTCCTGCGAGTGTCTCGGAGGCTCATTTCTTTCTTCTTCTTCTTCTTTTTCTTTTTTTTTTTTCCTTAGCCTCCCCTCATCGGAGGCTCATTTCTCGATCAGGGATCTCCCGTTCCCCTGCTCCTCCTGTCCCAGGTGAGGGTAAAGGGGCCCTGCTCTCCTCCCTTCTTGGCAGAGTAGCCAACCTGTTCAGGCCTGGAGCCCCTATTCTGGTCTCCAGGACCTTGATCTTGGTGGTATTCTTCTCTCTGCCCAGGGCACTTTCCGAGAGGCCCCTGGGGCCGCCCACGTGGAGGACTGCCAGCCATGCCGCTCTGGGACCTTCTGCGGCAAAGCCGGCCTGGCTGAGCCCCAGGGGCTATGCCATCCTGGGTATCACTGTGGGCCTGGTTCCAACACCTCTTCCCCGGTGAGTGCAGGCCCCACTGGGCCTCCCAGAGGCAAGGCTAGCCTAAGCGCAGAGGCCTGGGCCGGGGCTGGGGGCCGCAACAGAGGGCAAGACCTAGTGCCTGCCCTTCAGGGCTCACCACCTAATGGGATGACAGTGCGCCCCCAGCAAAGACAGGATGGAACTACTGCAGAGACAGAGCTGGTAGGCCCACAACTATTACACACGGCCAATAAAAATGTGAAAAAGTAGAGAAAAGGTATTTAACGTCGATTTCCAGCTTCCACCTGAAGAGGGACCAAATACAAATATGTCATCAGCTAAGGAAAGGGCGCAGCTGGGCTGACAGCTAATGACACGTGAAGCAAAGCCATTTTTCACAACATGCATCTACTAATCATCAAGAGTAAACACAATTGCCAAAGCCCTTGGCAGGCACTGCTGGGGAGCAAAGTCCTTTGTACCCAGGCAGTGTATGGCAGGGGCCCCAAGGCAGTTCAGGTCTTCCAATCCAGTCACTCCAATGTGGAAAGGAGCCTGAAAGGGGAAAAAATAGTGATTTATGCAAAGATGTTCAAACCACAAATCTTAATAGCAAAAACAAAACGAAACAAAAATATACAAAACACAATGGCCCAGAAATAAGACAATGCCTAGGCAGAGATATGCCATGCCAAGCCTGGGGGGAGCTGGGGAACTATTAATAATGACGAGTAGTTGTGCTTGCTGGTGTGAAGGGGACGGGTGGATGGATGGATGGATGGACACAGACAAACAGACAGACGGACAGGTTACCTGACCACAGCTGAGGCTCTGAATCAGTAGTTTCACCTAACAGACACGGGATTGGGGCTGCTTAGGCTATTTAATATTACAGTTCACTTTATTTTTCTGCAAAGTTAAACTCCCAGAGCGGTTCCCAGAGGGCAGACCAACGCACATGCAGGAGCAGGAGTGGCCAGGCTGAGCCAGGCAGGCTCCCCAGAGAGGCGATCAGGCAGGACCATGAGAGAACCCCCTTGCTCCTGACTTTAAGCCTTGACAGACCCCTTTTCCTGCAGGAGGGACTCCCCTTTGGTGACCTCTGCCCCCCTGGCCACTTTTGCCCTGCTGGCACCAAGGACCCCAGGCAGAGGCCCTGCCCTGCTGGCACCTGGAATGCGGAGAAAGGGGCACCAGATGTGAGCTGGTGCCTGCCTTGCCCACCTGGGCTGTTCTGCGCTGAGGCGGGCCAGGCTGCCCCCAGGGGCCCATGCGCACCAGGTGAGGGCCCCCGAGTCTCCCCGATGACTGGCCAGGAAAAGCACCAAGCAGAGGGTGGCCAGCCTGCCACCTCGGCACTGGCCCTGGGATCCTCAGTCCCTGAGGCTAAGGTGGGTTGGACAGAACCCAGGGGAAGTCTTCCCAAGTCAGTGTCGCTGGGCTTAGGCAAAACAGGAGCCGTTATTGGAGTGGCAGGACCCTCAAGGACAGGAGGTCAAGGAGCTGAGCTCTACCCCCAAGAGCAGGTCAGCCTGAGTGCTTCCTCTGCTTCCAGGGTTTTACTGTCCAGGAGGGGCACAGAGTCGAAGACCTCTCAGTGGGGCATGGGGAAACCTCGGTACTGAGGGCCATACCTGTCCAGAAGGCTCGCTGGAGGCCATACCCTGGGTGGATGGGCAGCACAACAATGGCTCAGGTATGTGGGCTGCTTGGAAAGCAGAGCAGAGCTGCTATTGAAACCGTCTACAGCACAGGGTGGGCAGGGCGCAGGGTGACCAAACCCACTTTGCTCTCTAGGTCAAGAGAGCGGCCGAGAGAGCCGCCAAGAATGGACCTGCTGCTCCCAGGGCACTGGCTGCCTACCCTTGTCCTGTCCCCTGGATATGTCCAGTCCATGTCAGGGCCAAAACCAAGCCCGAGGCTGCTGGCCACGTCCTACAGGAGGAGACAGAAAGGGGCAGATGGGATCTCCTGGGGAGACGGTCAAGGCTGTACCTTGCGGCCTGAGGAGCAGCAGCTCACGGGGAACCTCTTCTCCCTGCTGGCTCAGGGGTTAAGGACAGGGCCTTTGGGTCTTTCAGCAGAAGGCCCGTGTCACCACTCCTTAGTGTAGGAAGTCACATAACTTGGTTTCTGATAGGACTGCTAAGAGTATGGGAGTGCATAATGTTGAGGTAAAAATTAAATAAAGCAGAGACCAGGAAGGTAGTGAATAAGCACAGCCTGACTGAGCCTGAGAAGTGACCATAACACAGGAGAGCAGCTCTGTAGATCGGGGTGATGGAGGAATGGGCTCAGTGACACGGGCCCGGAAGGGAGAGGGTGGGGCTGGCCTCCTGCAGGGAAGACTGAGTAGCAGCTCCTACCTGCTGCCCTCCTCGGGGTGGGGGCATTGCAGGCCCGACCCTAGACGGGCTTTCTCCTAGGTCAGCATCAGGAGACTTCCTAGCCAAGTGAGCTGTTAAGGGCATAGCTAAGCAAGGGGAGCCATAAGACCATGAATCACAGACCCCTGGGCTGGAGGAGCCCTCAGGGAACAGACTTCTCACCATGTCCTTCCAGTGACAAGACTGGGTCTGGCTGATGGAGTGACCCAGCAAGGCCCACCTCGTGTGACCTCAGTGCCACCTGGGCAGATTCTGTGTGGCCGAGGCTGGCACCAAGCCCACATGTGTTTATAAGACAAACACCGGCCCAACGACTCTGCCAGGTGGCACTTCTGCTTCACAAGCAGGTCTGGGGGCACACCAGGGTGAGGCCGTGACTCCAGGCCTCCCTTGTCCCAGAAAGGCTCCTGACATGAGGCAGTCTCTCCTCCCCCATCGCATCAGTGCCCTCTGTGCTGTGGAGATGGCGTTCACACAGCTGTGGGGCCACGGTGCTCATACACGTGCCACCCAGCCTTCTTCCTCCAGCCTCGGCACCTGCATCCAGGGGTGACATGCAGACGTGCACACACGCAGCCTTCCCAGACAAATCTGGTGGCTTTGGGGGCAGTCACACATCACCCTCTTTTCTCTTCCCATAACAGTACAAAAGCCCTCTTCTTAGAGTTTGTCATCGGTATAATTATCTGCCCCATCTCATACCAAAAAGGCTTGAGCGAACCATAAGGGGACAAATGAAAATGAAAACTTGGCCAAGATGGGACCAGATCTCCAAAACAAAGGTCGCAGAGGGCTATGTTGGGCCACTTGGATTTCCTTCCCGAGCTGGACCTGGAGCCCCCAAGCCCTCTCCTGCCTCACACCTACATTTCTCCAGGATAGGGCAAATGCTGGCATCCCGATATCTTCTCCCCACTTTGGAGTCCTAACCAGATAACCCGTAATTAGTTTAAAAGGGGACACATCTCCGGACCCTACCCCTACCTGAGGCACCACTCGGCACCCCCATGGAGATCAGGATTGGGCAGAACCTGGGCTTGAGAGCCACCTGGGGAGTGAGGTACCTTCTCTGCAGCTTTCAAACTCAGCTTGCTCGTCCTGGAAATGTCCTCCTGCAGAGCATGCATGAGGTATAGGCTGCTGAGTGACAGCTCTGGCTGGGGAGAGGCTCCTCTGTGATCTCACCCACCTCTGACTTTGGGCAGGAGCTGAAGTCACCCACCCTGATGGAGATATCCGTGCCAAGACAGGGGGACCTTGCCCTCCAGGCCATTTCTGTCCAGAGGGAACGGAAGTGCCCCTCCCCTGCCCTGTGGGCACGTTCTCGGATCGGTGAGCGCCACTGCCCCCAGGCCCATGGGGGTCAGCCCAGAACTGTTTTCTTCCTAGTTCTCTTCCTGTGTTGACCATCTCACCACCAACACCCCTCCCTCTTCCATGGAGGATCACGGGTCTTCGAAAGCAGGAGTTTCACGTGGCCCGTGAGGGCAGAAATCCCCTCACTAGCAGTACAATGGAAGGAGAGAGCTGGCCAGAATAAAGGCAGGCAGTGCCGACTGCTGAGAGCTTGAGAACAAGTCATGTCCGAGAAAGAAAAGCATTAGGAACACCGCATGTCTGCCTGTGTCGCACCTGAGAGCAGTGCTCTGTCTCCCCACTTCTGGGAAACTCCCAGCCCCCCGGGAGAGGATACCCCAGAGCAAGGGGACAGCAGTAGAACCAGTGCCCGAAAGGCTGTTGGGTGTTCTGACTGTAGTTGCCAGACCCAGAGATCTGTGGCCCTAGACAGCCTGAGTTTGAATCGGAGATTAAGATAGAGGAGGACAACTGTAACCAGGTGCCTGTTGCGAGAGACAGAGAGGCCACCCTCTTGCTCAGGCATCTGCCAGGATGCTGCCCTGGATACCGTGTAAGCAGGAGGAATCCCAGGGAGACTACAGAGGAGAAGTGGAAAGGCCCCAAAAAGGCATGTCCCTGCCTGAACAGCCCTCCACCCTCAGAGTGCCTGGTCCCCTGACCCATCTTATTTTGGCCCTGGGACACCTCCCTGGCCCGGCTCCCCAAGAGTCTCTCTGTCTCCCCAGGATGTTTCTCTCCAGGGCCTCTGAGTGCTTGTCCTGCCCCCCTGGCCATTTCTGCAGTGCGTCTGGCCTCACTGCCCCCTCTGGAACCTGCGCCCCTGGCTACTTCTGTTTGGCAGGAGTCTTCTCCCCAAACCCAACAGGTAAGGGTCCTCTCAGGACAGGAGCAGGCCCTGCCCTGGCCAGACCCCCAGAGGTAGGCAGGCATTCTAGTGATGGGAGGTGACTAGGTGGGTGCAGTCTGAGGACAGGGGGGGGTGTGAGCAGGGTAGGCCTGGAGATGAGCCTTGGCCGAGTGTTTAGTGGTCTGACAGCTACTTTTGGACCCTCTGGCCTCCCACCCCCTGCCTCTGCCCAGCAGCATCTCACAGAGTGGCTCACTGCCTTCCTGCACTGCAGTCACAGGGCTCTTGTCACAGCTGCAGCCCCAGGCCCGCCACGGCCATCTGATCTCGTGAATCAGGGCCCCATCGGCCTAAAGGCAGGAATGTCACAGATTTGCAAGGAGGTGGGCAGGGAGGACCAGGGAGCTTCCAGAGACCGATGGGTACCAGAATTTGCCCTGTGGGCCACCCAGAGGTGAGCTGAGTGTGGGGGCCGGAGACTCTCCGCGCCCCAGCAGGACGAGTGAGGCAGAGGGGCTCCCTCTAGTGGCCGCTGCCCTTGTCCTCGGTGGGTGTGCCTCATCCTCAGGATGTCCGACTGGGCGCAGAGCAGAGCTGCAGCATTGGCGAGGGCCCTTAAAATCCCTCTCCTCTAACATTTCCACTGGTCCAGAAAACACCTGGGGCAGAAGTCCTGTTCTTGGGTGGGAGGTTAAGTTCTGGGTGTCAGGAGGGGAGCAAGAGAATGGAATCCATGTCCCCCATGCAGGGGCTGGAGTGATGGAGGGGGCCCGGGTGGCTCAGCCAGGACAACTCACCAAAACCAGAACCAGCCCTCCTGGTCCGTTACAGCTACATGTGAAAGCTATGCTCTCTAAGTCTGTGTTATTACAAAGTGAGCGCTCACAGAGCCTGTCCTCGAATGGACACCATAAGCAACGTCAGGAAAAGGGCCTGAGTCTGGGCAGGGTCAGTTTCCTTCTCAGGTCGTCATCCCCAGCAAGGCTGCATCATTACTACTGCCCACCTACCAAAGAGGGATTTTCTGAGGCTCTAATGATATAACATGTATGTAAACACACGTGTTTTGATCTGGAAGGGGATGTGCAAACATTAGTTATCAGCATTATTTCTTTATAAAACCCTTGAGCCTCTGACCCAAATCCAGGTCCCCCTTTCATCCTGGTGGCACCACCCTGGTCACCCCAGGCTGCAGCATGCTCTGCTATGACTAGGCCAGCACCTCCCACTCAGCTTCCTTCCTTTCCTCAGGCCACTCGGAGCAGGGGGGGCCCTGTCCCCAAGGCCACTTCTGCCCCAGGGGAAGCAGCCTCCCCCAGCCTTGCCCTGCTGGCTCCTACAGCAACCTGACTGGCCAAGCCTCTTGCTTTCCCTGCCCTGCTGGCTACTACTGCCCTGAGAACCTTGCCACCTACAGCCAGCACCCCTGCCCCGCCGGCTTCTACTGCCCCAGAGGTGAGTGCCTGGGCCAGGCTTGGCCAGAGGGTTTGGCTCTTGCCAGTCTGAAAACTGCTGTGGCAACTGAGGAGCACACAGACGTTCTCTGCCTCTGAGACTTTCCCGCCACCCATCCCAAAGACCCAGGGGAGGACTGGTCCCCCCTGGGCCAAGCCCAAAGAAGCTGGCTTTGAACATGGAGTTTCTTCACTTCCTTTGCCTCATCTTTCAAATTCATGAGAGTTTTACTTTCCACTCCGTATTAGATCTATGTTGGCTAAAAAATAAAGATTTAAAATTACCTATATGTTATAAATTGTTTGGCCCCATGCCTTCCAGTAAAGTTGACCACAGGGAAGATAAGTGGCTTTGTGGACCCCAGGCCCAGCGCCACACAGCCTGGGAGGTCCGGTGGCAGCGACTGGTGAGGGGACAGGCCCTGCAGGAGGGCACACGCAGCGGCAAGTGGCACTGTCTCCCGCCCCAGCCCTGGGCCCAGCTGGACTCCAGCAAGCTGGACCCTCTTCTCTGAACTTTGCTTCTCAGGCACCAAGTATGCCACCCAGTTCCCTTGCCCTCGGGGCTACTACAATCCAGACCCACTCACCCAGAGCCTGGACAGCTGTCTACCCTGCCCCCCAGGCCACTACTGCGGGCAGGAGAATCTGACTCAGGCCTCCGGGCCCTGCGATGCAGGTGAGTTTCCCTAAGTACCTTAAGAAGTTCCCACTTATTCCTGCGCTTCTCCCTTCTGTCCCCAGACCTGGAGTGACTCGGGCTATCCCCTGGCACAGCTACTGGGAGGGGTGGGCCTGCGGCCTGGGGGCGCTTGGCCCTTGACCCCCAGGACCACTGCCCCACCACTTACCCTTCCCTGCTGGCTTCCACCTCAGGGTGGTTCTGCGTATCGGCAGCGTGGACTGCCCGCCCTTTCGACCTGGACAACTACACCAGCACCAACTGCCTGTGCCCAGCCACAGCCACGGGGGGAAAGTGCCCGGCTGGCTCCTTCTGCCCCAAGGGCAGCCCAGAGCCCATGCCCTGCCCCCCAGGATATTTCTGCGCCACTTCTGGTGAGGACCAGCACCCTCTCCGGACATTGTGCTGTGACCCGGGCTAGGCAGGGTGGTGAGAGAGCTGCCACGAACCTAGACCCTCTCTCACTAGCTGTGTGACTCAAGCATGCCGCCACGGTTTTCCTCTGAAAACTGAGAGCTGATGCCTGAACCTGCCTCACGACGCGGTGTGCTTGGTGCACTTACAGGCAGGGCTGTGCTGCGTAAATCTGTGGCCGTCACTGTCGAGTCAGCTCAGGTGGGTCACACAGAACAGTGCGGGGAGGAGGGCAGGTCTCTGCAGAGAGAGGGGCTCTGTGGCACACTTCCTGAGAACCGACTGTGGCTGGACACCACTTGTCACTGGGGACCCAAACATGAGCTAGACTCTTCCTGCCCCAGCTCTCAGTCCCTCTCAGCCTGGAGAGCACAGTGGGGCCAAGGCCCCAGCCCGAGTCCACTGAACCTGGTTGCTTGCTGGCAGGGGCCTCAGGCCCCTGTGAGACAGGAGTGGTACCACGCCTCAGTGCTCGATGGAGAGGAGAATGGGACAAGGCACTCAACTCAGGCTTGGCCGCTGGTGGGACCCTCAGTCCAGAGGCCCCAAGTCCCCCGAGGCCCGACACTGTGCACGGCCCCCAGCCTGCCCTGCAGGATCAACCTCTTCTCATAGTGAGTCTACTCTCGCCCCCAGGCCTCTCCACACCCAGTGGGCCCTGCCAAGGTGGCTACTTCTGTGCAGAAGGAGCAGCCTCCCCAGCTCCAGAGGATGGGCTGACAGGAGGCCCCTGCCCCCCCGGAACCTTCTGCCGTGAGTGTCTTCTTGGGCTGCACTCTCAGCCCCACTCGCCCTCCTTTCCCAGGGCTGCTGACAGACCTTATTCCTCCATTTGCATCTAGACCTTGGGCAATTGGGAGGAAGCCAGAGGGAAGAGGGGCCACAGGCTGTCCAGCCTGAGGCCGAGAAGCATTGCAGAGGGACATGGTTAAAATATACCTGGGGTGTTTGCTGTGGCTTGAGTTATTTGGTGTGGACAGCTGAGGACCAGTGGCTGTGGCCTTGTGGCACCAGAAGCCTCATTCGCTCTCAGGGATATGAATCCTGGTAATGCTCCTCCAGCCACAGGTAAAGGGTCTGGGGTCTCTAAGTGTGTGGCAGAGGGGACCGGGCCTCTGGGAGTTTGGGCAGAGATGGGTCCTACAGGCCCATCTCTGAGGCTGGGTCCACACCTGCTGCCCATGAGAAGCCTACTCCCTGGACCGGTGGCCTCCCCTTATCCAGGCCACCCTGTGCTCTCAGCTGCAGCATCGTGCAGACCCACACCATGTCCCGCTGGCACCTTCTCCAGCCTACCGGAGCAGACCATGCCTTCTGCGTGCCAGGCCTGCCCACCTGGCTTCTACTGCAAGGAGGCTGGTCTCCAGGCCCCCAGTGGGCAGTGCCCAGCAGGTGAGAGGCAGAAAAGACCTAGGGGTGTTGGCAAAGGAGATGCGGCTGGGAGTGGAGCTCCAGGGGCACAGTTCTCAGGGCACTGGGTTCCATGGCCCCCTGCTAGGACTAAACGTCCCAGGGTGGCAGGGAGGGGGAGTCCTGAGTGTTCCTCACTCCCGGCCAGGTTATTACTGTGACTCCAGTGCTGGGCCCATCCAGGACTTCAGCCTGTACCCCTGTCCTCAAGGCTACTACTGCCCCCTGGGCACATCCGTAGCCACACACCACAGCTGCCCACTGGGCACTTATGGCCCTCGTAAGGGGCTAAGGAGCATCGCTGAATGCCAGCCATGCCCTGCTGGGAAATTCTGTGCACGGGCAGGGCTCACTGCACCAACAGGTATGTCCTCCGGGGCAGAAAAGTCCTTAGGCAGCGGGTGGGCTTGAGCGGTGGCTCCCAGACCAGGCTGAGGAGGAGACGCTTCAGGGGAAACACGTGGACCTGGACCGCTGGACAGCATGGGGGTCAGGGCAGCTGGGGCTTGCTGGACTAGAAGGGGGACTGCATTTCCACTGCCTTCCCCAGACCCGCCTCAGAGAGCCAGGAGGTGTGGGGTTGGGCCCAGCTGTCTGGTTTTAGGAAGTTCTCCAGGTGATCCTGACATCACCCAGAATTGGGAGTGTCTCATCGCTGCACGCCTGCCTCAGAGCAGAAGTGTACCCCAGTCACCATTCTCAGCAGAGGCGCCTCCACCACCCCTCCCAGCACTGTGTTCAGGGTTCTCTCAGAGGGTCTTTAGTGTCTCTGCCCTACCCCACACCCTTGCCCCCCTTAGCTGGTTCAGGGAAGCGGAAGGAGGGGGCCACTTTCTGGGGGTGTTTGGGCAGTTTCTGGGTAAAATGGCTGCAAATGATTTAATACATAAGGAAAATCCAGGCCTGAAAGTTGACAGTCTCTGAGGAGGGCAAATCTCAAACTGCCCCAGACCCCACACCTGCTTTGACCCAGGAGCTGAGTACTGAACAGAGGAGGGCCCGTTCAGGACCTTGCTGAACCAGGGCCCCGGGCTGCTAGGACTGGATTCAGGCCAGGGACTCCTACGGTCTGTGGCCATCGTGGGGGACGGGTGGGTGTGGGGAAAGGGTGAGGGGCCACGGTCCTCATGCTGTTCTCCAGTGAGGGGCATGGCAGGAACAGCTGACAAGGCATCCTCTCTCCTAGGAGACTGTGCTGCAGGGCACTGGTGCAAGGGAGGAGCCACGAGCAAGGACCCTACCGATGGGGCACGGGGCCTCCTATGCCCCGCCGGGCACTACTGCCTCGAGGGTACCTCACCACTTCTGGGGCCGTGCCAACCACTGCAGGGCAGAAGGCCCACTGCCTTCCAGCTCTCTGCTAGTTAAAGGCGGGTCTCCACATGCTTTGAGCCCCTCTTCCAGCACAGGCCACAGGGCCCCTAAATGAAGGACAGTGCTGAGTTGTACAGGGCTGAGCACAGGCCCCCTCTCCCCCGATGCCCTCCCTACTCTGCTCAACAGTCCTCACCTTCCCCCTCTCCAAGAACCCTCCTCCAGCCTGGATCTCAGGAAACCTCACTTGGGTGACTGGCCTTCCTCCTTGGCACCTCATGCCTCAATTACTCCCCACCCAGGATGTTTTTTAAAGGCCTGGGTGTTCCTCCCCTCTTCGGTCCTCACCAGAGAGGGTGGCAAAAGTATTTCATTTACTCAGTGACGACTGCAGGACTGAACCGGTCCCTGCCCTCTGGAAGCTGAGACGAGGAGGCATTTCCTCCGTGGTCTGACTGTCCGGAGGGAGAGGCTCAGGGGACAGGAGCCCAGCCCAGACCAAGGTCTCCCTGGGGCCAGAGGGAGCTAGCAGAGCGCAGAGCCTCTTTCACCTGTCACTCCAACTTCTACAGGCGCCTCCGTCCCAGCCCGATGCCCCCCTGGAACCTGGTCTGAGGAAGGAAACAGAACCCCAGGAGGATGTCGAGACTGCTCTGGAGGGCAACTCTGCCCTGGTGGCCACCCGCCAATCTGGCCAGCCCCCTACCACCCAGGGTGGGCAAACACTGTGCCTCCTCTGACAGCAAGGGACACGTCCACAGAGTGAGGAGTTGGTTCCGTTTCAGGGTTTCTTACCAGAGAGCAAGAGGAGGAAACCCCTACTGGTCAGGGAGGAGCCACCCCCACTGGCCTCCAGGCCACTTGTAGACCTGCAAAGGTCAGGCTGTGCTGAGTGCCGTGTGCTGGGATCTGACTGCTCTGCACAGGTCACTGGAAGAACACTGGTGTGCAGACTTGTGGCAGCACATCTCGTCTCTGCCACCACCCACCCTACCCCTCAGAAGAGCCAGGCTGACCCTCCGGGGGCCGGACTGGAGGGTGGGAGGACATGAGGTGGGAGGCTTCCAGAGCGAGCAGGGTAGGAAAGGTCCCAGGCCCATGCTTAAAGTCCATTTGCTGCCCATGGTTCTCTGCTGAGAGCACATATTTTTTCCAGCATTTCCTGCAGTGGAGGAACTGTCCTCGTCACCCCTATGGAGGGGCTTTCTGGGAGATCCTGCTCCCCAGGGCACTTCTGCCCTCCAGGAATGGCTGACCCCCCTCTGTGTCCTCCTGGCTCCTACGCCTCCAGCATCCACACAACGAAATGTCACATCTGTCCCAGTGGCCACTACTGTGTCCCAGGGCTGAGGCCACAGCTGTGTCCGAGAGGTTAGTGTCCTGCCAGCCCAGCTGACTGAGCGGAGGGTCCAAAGCGGAAGGGAGGAGTGGGGGCAGTTGCCTACAGGGCAGTTATCTCCCCCCAGGCCCCTCAGGCAAAGGCTTGGGCTGTACATTATGATAATAAGTTTATGGAACATTTCCATTTCCTGGGCAGGAGTCCTGCAGCAAAGAGGCCCCAGCCCAGCACCCAGAGCTTTCCCTCCTCCGGCCTCCTCCAGGCTTCCTCCCCTTCTCTGCCTTCTCAGGCCCTAGTCTCGTCCCTGCCCCTTCACAGGCTTCTACTGCCCTGAAGGGACAGAGCTCAACTGGCAGCCCTGTCCCGCGGGCACCTATGGCCCTGTGCCTGGACTGAGCAGCCTGCAGGGATGTCGAGCCTGTGACGGGGGCAGGTTCTGCCCCAGGGCCAATGCCACAGAGGCTGGCGGGGAGTGCTGGGAGGGCTTCTTCTGCTCCAGAGCGTCCACCCGGCCCAACCCGGAGGCTGGCACTGAAGGTAATGGACCCCTCCCTGATGGATGTTGAGCCCCTGCCCCGTTTCCTGAGGCCCTCGACTGGGAGGCGAGGGGCAGATGCAAAGCCCCCCGTTCACTCACTGGTACACCCAGAGAGACTGAGGAGTCTGTTCTTTCCAGAGACCTGGCACCTGTCCTGGGCCTCTCGTGTTCCTGGGGGGAGGAACGCTGTGGCCCAGCAATGAACAGTGCCCTGGCATTGTTTCCTCCACTCACTGTCCATCCTCAGTGGGACCCCCAAGGACCACCACACCCCACACTGGCCAGGCCTGAGGAAGCTCACCTTAAGGGCCATGGTGAAGTGCCATGGTGGTGCATCTGAGTTGCTGGTGCACCAGTACCTACTGGTGCGGGGGGAGGTGGGGGCAGGGGAGCAAGCCACCAATCTCAGTTTCTGGGGTGTAGACCAGCCCAGGTACGTCACTTTGATAACCTTCCCAAGCAGTTCTCATGCGTGGCCGAGAGATTATTCCAGTGTTTTTAGTCTTCTAGGGACCAAGCGTCCTTTGAAAACTGATGGAATCTATGGACACACTTCCAGGAAAACATGTCCAGGGAAAACACCCAAAGCTTTTGTTACCAAATTAAGTCATATGGGCCCCAGCCTGGCCAAGGTTCTCTGCCTCAGCCAGGGAGGGTTCTGTTTCCATTCAGGTTCGAGTAGCCAATAACGAAATTGAATCTGAGATCGACACAGCCCAAGCTTCATTCAGTGGCCACAGAATGGAGAAGCGGGAACTAAGTTCATAGATCAGCTTCTCATCCACCTGAGGAGGGGTATTTGATAATAAAGAGAGAAGACTAAGGGAGGAGGAGTGAGGCTCATGATGGGGAGGCAGATGCCTTCGTCCCCTGCGGAGGGGGCGGGGCTTCCTGGGGGAGGCGGCACCGCCCCCTTTTTATCCTTGATGCCCAGTGACCTCCACCGTCAGCTGTGTCATTCAGTACACTGATGTAGTGAAGCCAGCGTGTGAGGAGGTCAGATGCCCTGTCATCTTGGTCCCAGCCGGGTTTTTTTGTTTGGAGCTTCCTTTCTTATCTCAGGACTCTTCAACTTAAAGATTTATGTTCACTCCTGCTAAAGGTGGGGGTTAGCATGTTTTGAGCAAAGACTTGGAACAGCTCTGGCAACACTTTCACTATGTTTTATGGAGTTCCTAGAGCTCTGAATCCAGGCCCCAAAGGACAAAATCCTGTGATCCAGTCCAACCCCTGCCTCTGACAGAAAAGGAAACTAAGGCTCAGGAATAGGGTCTGCTTTGCCTGAGGTCACACAGTCAGTAGCCAAGCTGGATGTCAGGCCCACTGACCCAGGTCCAGCTATCTGCCACTGTGTAGCTTCCTGTGAGCCCCAAGGGTCACACCACCCTCGGGGAGGCCCGGGTGCTGTGGGGTGGGGTCACTGATGCACAGCCCGTGCCCCAGCTCCCACAGCTCGGTCTGCTCAGCAGCAGCCCACCAGCTGCCTCCCACCCTCTGCCGCGAGCTGCCCTGGTGGCCGGCCACTCAGAGCACGGCCCATGTGAGGTGAAGGAGAGGAGAAGGGAAGACACCACGAGGCAGCTCCAGAAACTAGGAAAACTGTTAGTGCACTAGCCAGCACAGGGAGGTCTGCCAAGGGTCCTGCAGCAAGAGCTGAAGTGGGTGGTGATCTGGCTGAGTCCCTGCCTCGGTCTCAGACACCATCCATCCCCTAAGGCACGAGCTTTCCAGGGAGCACCTCCCCCCCCGCTCAGGGGCCCCTTCCAGATGCCACCAACCCATGGCAACCAGTGCCCTCTGTCCCATTGCTATGAGCGGATGGGCTGGAGTGGAATAGCCAGGTGCAGAGGGTGTGGTCACAGGCAGGACCAGTGACAGGTGTGCCTTGGGAAACAGCTGACCGACTCCCCCTGGGCCCAGAGCCTGTACCAGGGATGCAGGTGGAGCTGCTAGAGAACCCACACCTCACCCTGTCCTTCCCAGTGACCAGGCTGACTTGTCTCTTGGTTGCAGAGGGAGCTGGCCCATGTCCTCAGGGACACTACTGCCCCAGGGGCTCGGCCGTGCCCCAGCCCTGCCCACCTGGCACCTTCAGCCCACATCTCAAGCTCAGCTCAGAGGTAGGCAGACCCCAGTCTGGAGAAAAGTCTGGGTGTGGAGTGGGCCTGTTTGCATCCAGCCAAACCGCACTGCCCCTGAGGTCAAAAGTAGTCGTACATCTTAATGGGGTCATCTCCTGCAGGCTGCCTGCTCCCCATGTCCGCCTGGCTACTACTGCGGCTCTTCTGGCCTCGCCAGCCCTTCTGGGCTCTGCAGCACAGGCTTCTACTGCCTCAGCGGGGCCCTCGCACCCAACGGCCCCCTGGAGGACTGGACCAGTGGCCCTTGCCCTGCAGGTATCCTTGGGCGCTGGCCTGAGGAGGAGCCTGCGGAGGTGGGGAAGGAGCAAGCTCCAAGGCTGCCTCCCAGACAGAGGCCAAGGGGCCTCTGGGCCCTCCAGGAGTCGGGTTTAGAACAGGGCCGCTCCAAGCACCAGGGAGTGGGGCTTCCCTGGCCCTGACCTGCTGGGTCTGCTTCCCTTTCAGGACACTTTTGCCCCCCAGGCACTGGTACCCCCAGGCCCTGCCCAGCAGGCACCCACAATGGGCTGGCTGCCCAGGGCCACTGTGAGCCTTGTCCTGAGGGGTAAGTGCTAAAAGGCATCCCAGGGGCCCGCATGTGCAGCTGGCACACAGTCTGCGTTCCTGCTACAGGAGGTGGTCAGACGAGACGCTCCCTAAAGAGTTTTCGCTGACATTAAGAAGCCACAGAACTTCCACAACTTCTTGCCATCTTTGTGTCTCTGATCTCTTTGCTGGGTATCGCTGAGTCATTCCTAATTTCAAACCTGGGTCTCCTTTGTTGCAGTTTAAGCCATTTAAGCCCCACGCAAACCCTCCCACCAGTCCCGTGAGCTGCAGGAGAGCTGTGTCTGCAGCCCAGGGCCAGCTGCTGAGGCTGTGGGAGGAAGGCAGCCATTCCCCTCTTCTCTGTGCTGCAGGAACACAGCAGCTCTCCGAGCCCCGTTCTCCCACCTTGTCCTCTCTGTAGCTTCTTCTGCCCGGCAAACACCTCCTCTGTGGTGGGGAACGAGTGTCCTGCTGGCCATTACTGTCCTGCCTCCACCTCCTTTGCTTCTCAGTTCCCCTGCCCCAGGGGCACCTATCAGCCAGAGAGAGGGGCTGTCCGGCGGTCAGACTGCACCCCCTGTGAGCCAGGTAAGGAGGTACTTTAAGCCACGTCACCCCTGGCCAGTGAGGGCAGGACTCAGGCCTGGCTCAGATGCGGGTGCTTTGGCCACAGCCTGCAGTGCGCATTAGATCAGCCCACGTTTGCGAGCTGGATGTGGGGTGCCCCAATCTCTCTGCCCCTCAAGTCCAGGGATCCCGTCTTTTCGTCTCCCCTACAGGCTCCTACTGTCTCCTGTCTGGCCTAGAGGCCGTGTCTGGGCCTTGCAGTGCAGGATTCCACTGCATTCAGGGAGCTTCTGTCCCAAATCCCACGGATGGGATCACAGGAGATTTCTGTCCTTCAGGCCACTTCTGTTCCCAGGGCAGCCCCAGGCCCACTCCGTGCCCCGCTGGTAAGTCACTGTTGGATGAGCACCAGCAGTGCGGGGGTCTGCTCTGGGCCCATAAGAGGGGCAGGGAGTAGAGGCCCAGCCTTGGGGAGCCTCCTGGGGAAAGACACAAAAGAAACCCCCAAACTGCTCTTAAAGGGCAGCTTCCGCCCTGCATCCACACAGCATGGGGCTAGTGGCCGCAGTGATAAACAGGATGACTTAAAGCCTGGGCCCAGGCTCTCCGGGGGAGGTTTGCACAAGAAGAGGTGGACAGCAGAGACACAGTGAGAGTGAGTGGTCCCGGCAGCGGAGACGGGGGATGAGGCACATCTCAGCTGTGCAGCACACCACATGACAAGGTGGCTGGGAGGCTGGGCAGCCTCGCAGGCGGAGCAGGATCTGCTCTGTAATCTGAGGTGGGCCACCACGAGTCTGCATCTGGGAGGCCTCCTTGTGGTGACCACAGTGTGTGGACCTGCAGGCTCTTTCCTGCCCATCCCTGGGGCCACGTCGCTGGAGGACTGCCAGCCATGCCCAGCCGGCTGGTTCTGCTCCCAAGCTGGCCTGAGCTCCCCAGAGGCCCCATGTGAAGGAGGCTGGTTCTGCCCCAGGGCCTCTGTCTCTGGGCACAGTCCAGGTAAGGGCAGACTCTCCGCACAATCTGGGAAGGGCTTGGGTGCTGTGGGATCTGCAGTGGGCCGGCCTGGAAGGGAGACACGCCCTGTGGGCTCTCCCTGTGCATTCAGGCCCCTATAGCCCAACAGCAATGGAACAGCCCCTTGTGAACCCGAGGCTGCTGGGAAAGGGCTGGGAACATGCATTAGGGAGGCTCCTCGTGTGCCTGGAGCTCAGCAAGGGAGATGGGACCCAGCCTGCACAGCAACGGTGGTGACCCCGTTCAGAGGCTGTCTGCCAACCAGCACTCGTGATAACGCCTGTGTGCCAGGCATGGCACTGCGTCCCTGCCTTCACCAAGCTCCAACCTGACAGCGTCAGAGGGGCAGGGGCTCCTGACCTGAGGGCGAGGCTCCTCTGACACTGCAGTGCTCAGGAGGGTCCCCCCCACCAACAGTCCCCACCTGTAAGCTCTGGCCTCAGCCCCGACTCTGGGGCACAGCCAATCTAGGACGGCATCTTCAAAAACATTCATTACGTATCCCAGGAAATGAACAAAGTGAATATATGAAAGCGTGAAAACAGCTTCATCCTCCAGAATATGGACACAGTACAGTTTTCTGATCTGGCCCCATCCCTTCCCGTGGCCTAAATTAGCCCACCGCAGCCTGACGTCTCATGCTGCCGTCAATCAAGAGCCCTCGGTTTGTGAGCACGGGGTCTCCCGGGGGCTTTGCTGACGCAGCATTTCCCAAAAGAAGCTATGTTTTGAGGAACATCTCATAGTACTAGGACCCCTGGGAACACCTTTTGTGAGAAGTGTTCTGACTTGGAAGCTGAGACTGCCTTGCGTACCCAGTGAGGCTCCGACTCCAAGCCTGGGGGGAGCTCTGTCCCTGCACCCCTCTCAGCCCGGCCACGACAGACCTGACTCCTTCCACCACACGGCCCTTCCGTACAAGGCTGGCTTTCGCCTGAACCTGTCTCCCCTCCAGGCATTCACAGGACTGAGGTGTGAGGCGCCCAGGAGTGTCCTGCGCCATAGGCACCACGAATCACGCCCCCCACCTCGGCCACACTTACATGGAGGGAGAAAGAAGTGGCGGTTCTGGGTTCTGGCTGGAGGAGATGGGGAGTCTCCTGAGAGGAAATAACTGTCTCTCTTGGCTTTTCTAGGCGCTCTCTGCCCCGCTGGGTACTTGTGCCCCCCAGGCAGCCTGGAGCCACAGCTCTGCCCCCCAGGGCAGTATCAGGATGAACCTGGACAGAGTCTTTGCAAGACGTGCCCTGCTGGGAAGTGAGGAGCGGGGACGGGGCTGGGGCTCCTCCTCGATCCGAGTGACCTCTGACTTTTCCTGCCCTCCCCTGGTGCCGGAAGGGCTCAGACAGGTTGCAGGAACCAGTGACCATGAGCACTCCAGGCCCCAATCACCCCACAAGGCCCAGCGTAATAAACACTATAGCCAGTGCAGGGTCTGGAGGGCTGCAGGCTTCACGCGCAAGACTCAGTGAGACAGAAGGCCGTTGTCTTAATGTCCGTTTCCTCTGACCTCAGATTTGCTTCTGCCAAACCCTCCATGTCCTGGGAGCACTGCAGGAGCCTTACTTACTAGGAAGCCTGGAGATAAAGAAGTCTTTGATCCTTCATTGCTGACTACCCACTGGCTGTGTCCACAGGTTCTGTCCCTATGGGACTTGGGAGCCGGAAACCAGGCCTCTTTGGCCAGTGGACTGTCCTGCTGGCCACTACTGCCCTTTGGGTACCCAGACTCCCACCCAGCACCCATGTCCCAGGGGCACCTTCCGAGAGAGGCCTGGAGCACGCAGCACTGAGGATTGCAGCCCCTGTCCTGCAGGACAGTTCTGCTCTGATTCAGGTAGCGAGAGCCATCTCTCTCTGGGATTTTGCAATGTCCTTGTGGTCACCCCAGTGACCACAAGTGTGGTCCCAAAGACACTTAACTTCCCTGAGGGTGGACATCCCAGGTCCCCTCACATTATATCCAATCTGCAGCCCCGTAAGGGACACTGCTTGAGGCCTGGACAGGAGGGCAGGAGAGGCAGGCAAAGGTGACCTGGCCCCAGCCCCTGTGAGTTCACAGAAGGGAAGGGGATGGACTGAGACAGACGAGTGCTCCAGCCCAGGAGCACCCTGATTTCTGGAGTGTCTCAGGGAGGAATCAGGGAGTGCTTGCTTCAGGCTTTGAAGGTTACCAGCCTTGTTCTGGAAGCAGGGACTCTGGCCAGAACAGCCAGGGGCAGGACTTCAGGGGACCCCACCAAGACTGAGTCCACAGATGAGAGGGTGGACAAAGCTGTAGCCATGTTGGAGAGAGGAAGAAGAGAAGATTGTGATGAGAGTTTGTCAATTTTCATTGGCTACTCCGTTTCTATATAAACTACCTACAGAAGATGGAGGTGGGCAGTAAGTAGTGATGACACCGAGAAGCAGAAGAAAGGAAGTGTGTATTCCCTCAAATGGCCCCAGGCCCCAGGGGTCCCCACAAGGGCCTGAGTGTGTCACACCAGAATAGGGCTGGGGATGTGAGGCATTGGCCCATCACCTGCAGCCAGGGCGGCAAGGCTCTGCATACCTCAACCGCCACAGCCTGGCCTGTGTTTCTAGGTTCCTCAGTCAGCACTCTCACTTTGGCTCCATGACCCCATGGGATGTGTCCAGACAGGCCATTTAACTCATTTATCCTCACAATAAGGCTACTCTTTTATAGATGAAAAGCCTGAGTTCAGAGAGGCCCCCTGCATAGCTGCGTAGTCAGTGAGCAGCAGAGCCAGCAGGGACGCAGAGTTTGACTCCAAAGCCTTGCGCCTTGAGCTCCATGGCCTCCAAGTGTGGGTACAGCTCAGCCCCTCTCCTCCTTTCCCTTCTTGTCTGATGCCAGGCCCACTGTCTCCACCCCCTCTCCACAGGAGCCGGGAAACGCTTCCCAGACGGGCCGTGCTCAGCAGGTTATTACTGTCCTCCTGGCCAGACCTCAGCTACCCCTTCATCTTTCCGGTGCCCACCAGGCTTCTACTGTCCTGAGGGATCTCCCCAGCCAAGGCCCTGTGAGAATGGAACATTCCAGCCCCAGGAGGCCAAGGACTCCTGTGAGCCCTGCCCTGCGGGATTCTACTGTGAGGCCTCCAGCACAGGTGGGCTCACTGGGGCCGAGCAGGAGGCCGCAGCAGGGCACTGGGCCTCAGGGCAAGGTGCCAGTGGTGGGAGCACCTAGCTCTCCGTGGGCCCCTTGAAGACCAAGATGTTCACTTCCCCTGTTAGAGAGAGAGGGGAGTGACTTGCCAAAGCCAGCACAGGGGGTGGGCTCAGGGCCTCAGGAGACCCTGATGCCTCCCTGTATGTGCTCTTTCAGCTTTGGCTTTAGAATGTATCTTGGGAGTTTTTATGCCAGGAACTTGGTTGTCACGGTCATAGTGTTATGATTCTCATGTGGCCCTTGACAACCGACAGAAAAGCAGAGGGAGGGGTCCCTGAAACAGGCCAGGTAAGAGGGAAAGGCTTGCCAGGGACTTGACCCAGGACAGGGCACTACATGGAGACTCATCAGGACGGTAGGCACAAGGTGCAGGACAGGACAGTCTGAGATCCAGCCCCTAGGATCCAGCTGGCTATGGCCCTACTCAGTTTCCCCGGTGATGGCCTGGGCCATCTCTAAATGCAGGATAGAGAAGCTTGCGCAGTGGGGTCCGCAAGCCACTGAGCAAGCCCAGGGGGGCGGCCGTAGTATGACCAGCATGGGCAAATGCCATGTCCTGGAGAAAGGGAGCCTTATGCTCAACAGACAGGCCTTCTGGGGGCTGGAGATCTCAGAGGCCCGCGGAGGTTTCCTGGACAATGCAGACAGTCAGCCATGGAGGGGCCCATGGCAGCCAACAAGCCCAGAAATTAGACAAAGCATAAAGCACCTTGACTGAGGGCCTGGGCTAAGGCAGGTTCAGAGCCTGGGGGTCCTGAGTCTCCCACCACAAACTCAGGCTGACCCTGCCGTTGCCCCTAGGTGCCTTGGCCAGTGGCCCCAGACTGTGCCTCCGGGGCTACTTCTGTCCCCCCGGCTCCCACTCCGCCACTGCCCACCCGTGCCCTCAGGGGACATTCGGGCCCAGGCAAGGGGCTGCTGCAGAGCTGGACTGCGAGCTGTGCCCAGCAGGTGCGTGGACCCTGATGTAGGCCCTCGGGAAGCCTAGGCTGAGAAGCCGAGGAGAGAATGAGGAAAAGTAGGAGGGCTAGCGAAAGGTTCCCTGGGCCCATGTTGTCACGGCAGCACCTCACGAGCCCAGTGGCCGGATCAAGGACCGCAAGGTCAGGTCCACACATGGGCCGGGCCCTGCCAACCCTCAACAGGCCTACAGCCCCCACCGTCCTTTGGATTCCCAGGGCCTCCTCTTGCCCTGTGCCCCAGTCCAGCCCACTTGCCCTCTAGGGCTCAAGACAAGGCCAACCCATGTCCCCTTCAGAGGCCTGGTATTATTGGAGAAAGAGGACTGCCCCTCATTCCCCGAGTGTCTGGCCATTAGAGCAGCACCCTGGGAGGGGGCAGGGGAGGTGGGAGGGGCACAGCCCAGGGGCGGCAGGGCTGTTGCCAGAGCAGGGGGGAGGTGAGGGAAGTCCCTCTGTCACTTGCCCCTTGGGTCTGCTTTTTCTAGGGATGTTCTGCTCATCAGAAGGGCTGTCTCAGCCATCGGGGCTCTGCCACTCCGCCCACTACTGCTCAGGGGGAGCAGTGTCTCCCACCCCCATCAAACACAAGGTACTAAGAGCTGGGCACAGCACCCCAGACAGGCAGCAGAGTCCGCCCTGCAACACCCATGTGTGTACTGGACCACAAAGCTGGCTGAGGTGCCTGCTGAGCTGCCTGATTCTCCCACCAGGGTCGAAGCACCCCGAGGGCCGGACCCCCCTCACATAAGTGTCCCCAGGGCCTTGTGCAGAGCCTGGTGCAGACCCTAAGACGGGCCACTTTTTCACATCTACCGTCTCTAAAACCAGCAGTGTCTCATAGCCCTTGGCAACTGGCCACCATAATGGCAGTGATGTTTTTCCTTTTAAATTGCTCTCCCTCCAGTACATGGCAGCTTGGGCTTGAGACACATGGCAATATTAGCAAGTCGCGCGTGCAGATCCTGTACTCCGTGCTGGCAGCGTCACGTGTTGTGCACGCGTTGAAACTGCAGGCCTCACAGTGGCCCCGTGGGAGGCCCCAGGGTGACCCTGTTTAGGCAGGAATAAACTCAGGAACCCATGGGGTAAGGGACTTTCTCAAGGCCACACGGCGAGAAAGCGACCATCGGTGTGTTAGATTATTCCGCAGAGCAGGGCAGTGGAGTCAGTCAGGCAGGTAGATGCGAGGACGCATGTTGGACAGACAGATGGACAGACGGGTGCTGGTGTGCTGGTTAATTGGCTCTGATCCTCATTTTGTCACTGACTGGCTGCATGACTATGAGCATACATGCGCCTTGCCCTCTCTGGGCACTGCGCCCCCTTTAGAACAGAGACTGCCCCTTCTTTTGGAAGTCACTGATTCCACAGCAACACCAGACAGGAGACTGGGCTGGGAGATGAGCCAGGGAGGGAGGGGCGTCCACTGAGTCAGCACTATGATTTAGGAAGTAAGAGGCCCCTCCCAGATGTCCGAGACCAGCCTCCCACGCTTCCGCTGGCACAGTTAAAAACACATATTAACGGGGAGATTTTGCAGGTAACATTTTTATTTGCAAAGTAGCCTCATTTAAGTTGACTCCGCACGTCTTCTCCCCCAGGAGCCAGCAGTGGTGTTTGCAGCCTGGGACCAAGCCCTGCCCTCATGTCCTTTCTTCCTTCTCTCTGGATGCACAGGTGGTGGAGGCTCCTGGACTCTCTGGGAATGACATCTGCCCCCCTGGCTTCTTCTGCCCCAGGGGAACAGGCTCCCCGGTGCCATGCTTGCCTGGGTTTTACTCCTCTGCTCCAGGCCTGGCCAGTGGGCTCCAGTGCCAGCCATGCCCTGCAGGGCACTACTGCAGCCATCCTGGGCTGTCGCACATCCTGGAGGCAGGGACCTGTGATGCAGGGTGAGCAGTGGCCTGAGGAGGGAGGGGCATCCCCAGCTTAGGCTTTCCTCAAGTCATACCAATCCTAAGTTCCCATGATCTCTCCCCAGACCCCCTGAGGAGCCCAGGTCAGGGTGACTATCTCCCTGAGGCATGTGGGCCTCCAGTGTGCCATCCCTCAGATACGGGGCTGAACTGGACACACCCTCACTGACCCTCACAGCACTAACCTTCCAAGGTCCAAGGAGTTCTGGGTGTGCTCAGCCCCAGGGTGGCCTCTACACGCTCTGTGGCCTCTGCCAGGCCTTGGTTTTTAGCCCACTGGCCAACACCCTCTGCCAACAGGTGTCTGAGATTCTGACTCAGGTGCATCCCCCGCATTGCCCAAAGGGCTGGATGGAGACTGGCCATGAGCACCAGTAAGCTCCGGCCAGGTCCTGTGCAAAGGAAGACCTGGCCCATCTGCTCAGGGGCCCTGAGGACAGAGAACATTTGGAGAGGGAAGTCATGCTTACTCTGGAAAATGTCAGACCCTTTCCAGAACTGTCTTCCTGAGCCCCTGCTGCTTAGCTTCCTATCTCAGGGACCAGGGGAGCTCCTTTCATCCCAGGGATGGCCCTTGGTTGCAGCCACACTGGCCTTCCTCAGCACAGCCCTGATAGCCTGGGGCTCCAAAGTCCACCCTTGGCCCTCACCTTCAGCCAGACTAGGACCCCAAGGTGGTGCTGGAGGAAGTTCAGCCGCGCTTCTCCGTTTTCTCAGGTACATCTGCCTGGGAGGCAGTGCTGTCCCCTCACCCTCCGATGGAACTCACGGATACAGATGTCCTCCTGGCTTCCGCTGTCCCCCAGGGGCCCACAGCGAGTTGCCCTGTGAACCTGGCACCTTCAGCCCATTGCCTGGAGCTGATACCTGCCTGCCCTGCCCAGGGGGCACCTACTGCCAAAAGGCTGCCACCGTGGAGCCCACCACCTGCCCCAAAGGTGGTGAATGCCCTCAGGCCAGTCTCTTGGGGACAGAGGGACACGGGCATGACCACAATGGAGGGTGCAGCTCAGGGTCCACCAAGAGTGGGACCCCTGTCTCCCGGAGCTCGGCTCTCTCCCAGTCTCCGTGCCTCATGGCAAGGCCTCAGCCCTCCCAGCAGCCAGTGGCCCACCCATGAAGTGGGGGTAGCTGTGCTGCGGGGAAGGACGTGGGGTGAAGCTCATCGAGGAAGCACACCCCCTGGGGTGCCAGTCCTGCCCCACGGTCTGTGGCAGGCCTCTCTTAGCCATTCCTTCCTGCTCACCACTAGTTTCCAGCGAGGGCCCGGAGGTGACTCTTGTGCTACGGAGGGGAGAGCACAGGCCCGAGAGGCAGGGTGTGCTGGCCAGTCCCTGCCCTGCCCCTAAGTGCCGCTGTCCTTGGGCGGCCTCCATCCGTCTGCAAGGCGAGGCCAGAGGGCCTGGGAGCACTCCTCCTCGGGAGAGGGGCCCCGCTCAGTAAGCCCCCAGAGAAGACGCCACAGCGATCTGGGTGGCGAGGCTGCCTGCTGGGGGTGCTCCAAAGGCAGCCACTTCTCCAGAGGAAAACTGGGGTCTGTACACGACCCCACTTCCTCCAAGACAAGAAACTCTCTTCCTCTCTCAGCCCTGTAGAGCCAGACCACACACATAATTACTCATCACTGAGTGACGACCCCAGGAACCTCAGATGTGATGTCCCTGCGTGCACACATTTGCGCAGACTCACGCACAAGTGCACACACAGGCACGCAGGCACACCACAGACAGGCCTCCAGCAGAGCCCCCGCCCCTCTGCCTGGATTCTAAGCCCTCCCGGCCTCCTCCCGCCTCCTGGGCCAGCACCCCATCCATGCCCCCTTCCACGCCCTCCAGCTGTGGGGTCAGGGAGCCGTGCGGGGCCAGGACACAGCGCTAATTCATTCTGGCCTTCCCCATAGGTCATTACTGCCCAACAGGGACACCCTCTCCTCTTCCCTGCCCAGAGGGAACCCTGAACCCGCGAGAAGGCACTCTCTCCTCCAGGGCCTGCCAGCCCTGCCCTGCAGGGAGGTATTGCCCTGGGGAGGGCAACGGGCAGCCCGAGGGTAAGCACAGCAACCCAGCAGAGCACAGCCTCCCCCAGGATGCGCCTCGGCAGGACCACAGCATAGGTCTGGAGCGGACTGGCCGCCTCCTGCCACCTCCTCCATCGAAGCCTGCTCCTTCCTGCCTTCCTGAGGTGCTTCGGCCTTGTGGCCGAGAGCGGGGCTCCCAGAGGTGCCAGTGGGCTTCTGGCCCTGGCTCTGCACTTCCTGCAAGTGTCACCCTGGATGGGTCACCTAACCTCACGGGCCTGTCTCCTCCCCTGTAAAACGGGTGCTGAGGAGAGCGCGGTCCTTACAGACCAGGAGCTGAGAGTGGCACCTGGTACGCAGCAGTGCCCGCAACTGCTGTCTCCTGTTGTCACCCCTCGCCTGGGCTCCATGTGGAGCTAGTCCCTGGCTCCCCTGCATTTTTCCTTCCTCCTACTTTAACTTCTGTCCTTCCCCAGGACTGAGGGCAGGAGGGCAGGACATGGGCTCTGCGTAGTGCAGGCAGCTGGTTGGGTCTCTGTTGCCTCCCTAACATTCTACATCTCTCTGTGTTCAAGGACCCTGCTCAGCCGGCTACTACTGTGAGGGGGGTGCAGCCAGCCCCACTCCCTGGAGAATCCCTGCCTTCCCCCTCAATGGGCCCTGCCCTCGAGGCCACTACTGCCCACAGGGGACTCTGTATCCTGTACCCTGCCCCGCGGGAATGACGAGGGGCAGCCCAGGTGAGTGTCTGGCCTGTGCGTCCCCTCCCAGCGGGGGGCCGCTCCTCCCTCAGAGCCCCCTCCAGCCCCGAGGAGCAGACAGACACAAACAGCCCACGGAGCGTTTGCTGGCCAGGGTCTCTGGGGCTCCCACTGGGATGGACACAGGCTGGGCTGGGGTCCAGGCAACAGGCTGTGCCTAGGTGTGGATTGAGGGCCTACACCCCCAGGACAGGCTGTGCCCAAGGCAGGGCTCTGTCTGCAAAATGCCAGACTGCGCCACCGGCAGTCCAGGGGAGGTCCTGGCCAACAGCCGCTTCGTTGGACACACACTGTGCTGGCTCCGTCCTGGCCCCAGGGGACCGCGGTGACCGAGCAGTGGGAGGTCTGTCTTCAGGGGCTGGTACTCCCTGAGGGGACCTCTCTATCCAGGTGGCCTCTCTGAGGGGAGCTGCAGGCCCTGCCCCGCTGGCTCATTCTGCCCTAGCCTGGGCCTCAGCTCTCCCCCTGGCTCCTGTGTGGCTGGCTCTGAATGTCCCTCGGACCCCAGTGCCTCTAGCCCCATGGCTCTCCTCTGCCCTCAGGTACCTCCCGGGGAGTGGCGGGAGGGGGCCCAAACACCAACCCCCGGGGCAGCCAGGGCTCCCTGCCCAGGATTCAGGCTGGAACCCTCCACTGGCCAGCTCTCAGTGCCTCACCAGAGGGACCTCAACTCCCCCATCTCCTAGACCCTGATCCTCTCCCCAGCTGCGCCATCCAGCCTCCTGGTCTCCTGGACTCTAGTCGCCAGGGCCCGAACCAACCAGAAGGGAGGATAAGGCACTGACCCTCCCAAGCCCCTGGGCACCCAAACCACACCCAGCCTGGCTCTCAGAGGTGCTACTTTTTGTTCAATTCCCAGGGTCACTTCTGCCAACCAGGGGCTGCTTGGCCTGCCCTGTGCCACCCGGGAGAGTACCAGCCCTCCCTGGGCTCAGACACCTGCCTGCAGTGTCCAGCTGGCTTTCACTGTCCACATCCTGGCAGCAGAGTGCCCACGCTCTGCCCAGCACATGCCTACTGCCCAGCTGGTATGCCCAGGAGCTGCAACTCCCCCTTCTCCCTCCGTGCCTCCCTTTCCTTCATTCATATCCAAAGTCCACCCCGGTTTGCACTGGGGAGACAGTGAAGAGCACACTCACAGCCCTGGTCCTCGCTCCCCCAACCACCTCACCCTCCCACCCAGACCGTCGCATCTCTTTTCTCCACCAGTCGGCTCACCCATGCTCAGTGTCCTGCCCCTTCCCCGCACTCAGCCAGGGCCCCTGAGAGAGCACCTGGACCAGAGACGGTGGCAAACAGTTGTCATCGCCTGTGCCAGTCTGGGTCGACAGTCTGGGGAGGGCTTCCTCAGCTCTGCAGGGGGAAGGGCCTGTGGTGGGGAAGCAGCAAGTAAGACAGCAGAGCCACAACGGCCACCAGTTCGCTAACCCAGAACACACGTTGCGTGAGCCCATGCTCCCACCAACTCACACGTGCACATGCAAATACATACACACAGGCACACCCTCACAGTGCACATGCACACAAAACACAGGCGCACATGCCTACAGATGCACAGACATGCACACACAGGATGTGCACCCAAATGCACGTGCGTGCACACATGCACAGACACATACACATGTCGTCCGCAGGCAGCCCAGCAGACAGGTAGGTGTCCACAGAAGTTCATAATCCTCATCACGTGTTAGGTAAACGGGGGAGAGAGTCCTGCCAGTTTGGAAGGGCTGAGTACATTACAGGTGTCTGATCCACAGGTGGTGGACACGTTTGTTCGTCCCGTGAGTACGGTGTAAAGGTGTGCCCCTTTTAATGAGTGACCTCCTACCCATGAATACTAGAATGTCCCAAGTTCAAACAACCTGGGCTGTTGTCCTGATGGTTACGTGTCGTACTAGCTGCACACACGCACACAGGGAGGACGGCCCCTGTCTGAGGAGCACCGTTGCCCTGGATTCTCAGGCCCACCACACAGACCTTCACCCGCCCTTACTCTCAACGGCCCCAAACTAAACTCACACCTTTCAGCTCCTTACTCCCGCTCCTGGTCAGATTTTTTTTCAGTAGATCTAGCTGCTGCCTGTAAACCTTTTTCGCTGTCGAGAAATTCCTCCTTCTATTTCCATTCAAGGCATATGCACTGGTACCTACCAGCACAGCCCACGTGCACAAGAAAACACTGAGACCGGCAAAGCCAGAGGACACCCCCAGGATGAGGGCTGAGGATGTGAGGGCGTTGGGGGGTGCCGAGCCGGAGGAGGATGGAAGTAGCACAGGCACACCCACCCACCCAGGCCAGGCAGCAGGGCACTGAGGACAGAGGGCAGGTCAGAGAGGAGGCAGTCTTCAAACGAGATACGCTGACGTGTGGACAGATGCGGGTCCAGCTCAGTCCCAGAGAGCCCACAGTGTCCGATTCACGGTAGGCAGCTCAGTGATCCCATCGACTAGATGAATGGCCCCTCTCCCCAAAATAGCTTCACTGCTATCTGAAAACCCTCCACTAGGGAGTTACTCTTATAAAGAGACAATAATCACAGGGAGAGAGACTGAGGTCACCACTGTGTCATCACTTCATCGGCTCTGGGAAAGCAGCACGAGAAACTCAGCACCATCAGGGGCAGCAGGACACTGACGGGCCCGGGCAGGTCCAGAGGCACGGGTGTGACCCGAGCCTTGGGCTGCCCATTTTCACTAGCTGCTCCCCTTCCTCCAGGAACGGGGTCCCCGCCTCCATGTCCTCTAGGGACCTTCACTCCCCAGGACACGCTGGGCCTCCGGGAAGAGGGTGACTGTTCCATCTGTCCCCCTGGTCACTACTGCAGGTCAGTAACAGCCCAGAGTCACTCACCTGCCACTGCCAGCAAAGTGCACCCTCTGGAGGAAGAGGCCGAGGGTGTCCCCGGGCCTGCCCCAAGGCCCCCAGACTGTGGGTAGGGGAGCTAATGTGTAAGGGGCTGGGGCTTTCTGTGAGACCAGAGTCCCACCTGGCCGCACAGGCCTGAACAGGTAAAGAGAGCCAAGACAATCAGCACAGATCTAGATTTAAAAACAAAATACATTCAAACTGAGGGAGGCTCCGTAGGAAATGAAAAGAGCTCTGCTCTGCAAAACCAGGGGCAGCTCCTTACAAGTGAACTGCTTGGTGCCTCTAGCTGACACCAGTGTCCTGCACATACACTCCAGGGGAAGATGCACAGTGCTTCCTTGCACCCCTATTTCTGAGTTCTCCACCATGAGAGTAGCTTTCGTAATTGCTTGGGCTGGAGATACAATACATAGTGTCTTTAAACAGAAGGATCAGAGAGCAGGCCTTAGGGCCCAAATTCCACCAGAATGTCCTCCACGCATTCACTGTATGTAAGGCACGTGCGCACTTGCACCTGGCCTACCCGTCTGTGCAAAGGAGCAGCAGGAATCACTGCAAGAACTCTATCCTTGGGAGTCAGAGACTCACGGACAAAATGAAAGCACCCTGGTGGTCTCTGGTCCAGGGAAATCTCCCAACATTTGTTAAAGGCAGTTTCTGGAGACTGGGAAGAGGACTCATCAGAAGAGGAGTTGCTAGACGTTTGGCAGGGGTGTACTTGCTTCAAAGTGGACTCTACTACGCACAAGGGGACAGCAGAGGGCCCCTCAGTGTCCCCTTCTGGAGGCGCCTCTCCCTGTCTCGGGAAGTTCATCCTGAGGTCTGGCCTGCTTTCTCCTGCTGCAGAGCTGGAGATAAGATGGGTGTCTCCAGGGCTCAGTCCCCGGCAGGCCCCAAGTGCTCCCTGGAGACTGAGAGGAAAGCAGGTGGAGCACCTGCTGTCCTCTCCCTCCTCATCCCACAGTGAGTGCAGCAGGGCCGCAGAGCCTCTCCTGGAGGGGCTTGTCCTGCTGTTGGCAGCCCTGCCCGGGTCCTGCTCTTTATCCCCGGGGCTCCACAAATGCAGTGGAGAGAAGACACCCAGGAACCCAGCCCCTGCGGGACTTCGCACAGGGGTGGGGCTTCGGGTGCTGCGCTGGACCCGGGGCCCCTGGGTGTGAGCCTCATGCCCTGTTTTACAGCTAGATGAGGTATCTCATCCTTTTCCTATCATATACCTGGATGTATTCACGTGTGCTCCCGGGGCAGAGGTCAAAGGCAAAACTCCGAATTCAGGGCAAGCTTCCCCTGGCGCTGGGGCACTGGGGTCAGACGGGCCCTCCATTCTCTTCGTTTTACTCTCTCTCCCCTCCTCCTGGCTGCCAGAGGTGGACAGGTGTTGGGGAAATGTCCTGCTGGTTATTTCTGCCCACCTGGGACCTCTGAAGTGACGACACCAGGTCCCAGGGAGCCCCAGACCACGTGTTCCCAGGGACAGCTCTGTGCCAAGCAGTGCTCACCAGGTAACCATGCTCGTTTCCTGCCTGTGGTGTGTGAGAGAGGCAGCGACCACATGTCCCACCCAGGCAAAGGATCTCTTGTGTCACAGACTCTAAAAACAGTTGATCCCAGTTGTTGAACAGCTAGTAGGTATGTGCATGTGCATATGCATATGTATGTCATTACATAGACCGCATGTATGTGGTATCTAATGTGACAAGCTCCTGATGCAATTCAGTTGGCTACTGATTTGGCAAGTGAAGAGGTGAGGGGAGCCAAGACTGACACCCAGACCTCTCAGCTCCTGGGTCAGTGGAAACCCCCAGACCACCCCTGGACACATGCACCCCACAGTCCTGGTGCTGTTCCCCACAAGCCACAGTGGAGCAGCCTCCCTGCCTTCCCAACATGACCCTCTGTGCTTTTCAGGTTTCTACTGTCCAGAGGGCAGTGGAGAACCCATCCTGTGCCCTCCTCATACTGTGGCCGCAGCCCCCGGAGCCAAGAAGCAAGAGGACTGTGGGCCTTGCCCCGCCGGGCGCTGGTGCCAAGCTGGTGAGGCAGCTGTGCCATAGCCCGAAGAGCGCTGGTCCTGAGAAAGGCACGGGGTGGAGGATGGAATGTGAGCCCAGCTCTTGCTTTCCAGGGACCATGGCCATCCGCCCCTGCCCCGCCGGCCACTACTGCCCTGGAGGTAGTGAGACCAACCCAGGAGCCCCTCAGGCCTGCCCTGAACACACCTACCTGGCAGCAGAAGGGGCCCAGAGTCTGGCAGAATGCCTCCCCTGCCCTGCCAGGTACCACTGCCCATCCCCAGGTGAGAGGTCATGTCCTGGCCAGATGCTCAGACCTTTGGGCAGGCGAGTCAAGAGGCCATCAGGAGGCCCTGTGAGGCATCGCTTCCTTGCCTGCTGCTTTTGCCTCAGGTCTCTCTTCCTTCGAAGACCACCCATGTCCTCCAGGCCACTGGTGTCCAGGTGGTCAGGGTGTCTTCCTCTGCCCACCGGGAACTTTTCGGACAGAGCCAGGGGCATCATCGCTGGAAGACTGTGAGCTGTGTCCCGCTGGCTACTACTGCCCAGGGGTTGAGCTGAGCAGCCACGCAAATGTGTTTGCCATCCCCTGCAGAGCGGGGTCTGAGTGCCCTGCAGGTGAGACTGCCGGCCCTTAGTTCCCTCCCAGCCCTGCCCCCAGCCCTCACACCCTCACCCCTGAGGTTTGGCCAGGAGCTCACACAGGAGGCCCAGGGCACATCAGGCAGAAACCCCATGGCCACCTGCTTGCCTTTGCAAACCATCTGGCCAGCCCGCAAGGTCCAACTAATCTTTGGTTGGGTCTCACCACCCGGACCTCCCCAAGACCACGATGCCTGTTCCTGCCTCCCGCAGGTGCTGTGGCTGAGGCCACGTGCAGAGCTGGCTCCTACTGTGGACCCCAGACTGGGATCCCCCCACTCTGTCCTGGGGGTTACGCCTGCCCTGCTGGCTCCTCCACCTACACTGGCCCCGGGCAGCTGTGAGTACCCTCTCCCATCAGTGAGAGGCTCCTCGCCGTGTCTCAGCCTCCGGGCTCTCCCGATAGGGGTCCACCCTCTCAGTTTCCCGGAGGATTCAGGCCAAACAGCAGGGCTCAGAGACAAGTACAGGTAACCCTTTGCTTGGTTGTCCCTGCCTCTGTCCCAGGGAAGGAGGATGACGGAGCAAATTGCACTGAGATGTCCTTCATCAGTTTCCAGGGCCATCCTGCGTGGGGTGGTCAGATTTGGCAAGTAAAAGTTCAGGAAATCCAGTCTGGTCACCTGGACGTGGCTCAGCCTTCTCCAAGAAGGCACCCAGACCTGCTTAGGCCCCATTAGACACAAGGCAACCCCAGAGCCCCCTATCCAGGGTAACATCAGAGTCTCCCCTCCCCCCCGCCAGCTTACGGCCCAAGCCTGGGGAGTGTTGGGGCTCTGCTAGTGAGATGAGAAGCAGCAGCACACACAGACCCAACCAGCGTGAAACCCGGGTCTGGAGTCTGTGTCTCTGCGCAGCTGCGTGTTTCCCTATTACTGCCCTCCGGGCAGCACCCATGCACGTGCGTGCCCCGGGGGCTCTGAGGCCCTGAATGGAAGCGGCCTTAGAGTCTCTGAGGAGACCTGCTGCCGCCTCTGTGAAGCGGGCACCTACCGCAGCTGGGCCCTGGACGCCCTGCCCTGCCAGCCCTGCCCCCCCGGATTCAGCTGCCACCAGGGTGAGTCTGGGAAGCAGGGGAGGGCTTGGGCCTCGAGTCAGAACTGGGCTGAGCCTGGTGAGGTGGTGGAGGTGTCAGGCAGGGAGAGACCCTCAGGGTCCTGGGGAGTGTGGCGGGAGACAGGCGTGTAGTTTTTCTCGGCTAGGCCAGCCACCTGACGGAGAAAGACCCAAGAACACAGGGACAACACAGGTCGAGGAGGATTCAGAGCAGGCAGCTGCCGCACCTGTCTTGATGTTAGGTTAAAAGACCTACAAATTACAGTCTGTGCACAACACCACACAAATTAGCATACTGGAGCCTGCGGCCCAGGTGCTCCTGAAAATAAGACAATGGCTGCCCAGCTTGTGAGGGATGCCAGGCACACTGCCCTGTGTCTGCGGAGAGAGATGGAGGCGTGTTCAGGTGTCAGGAGGGCACTGCTGGAAGTGGGGGATAGGTACAACGGGTACAGGGCCTCCACCGTCCTCCCCACAATCTAGATTCTCCCCTGTATTTGCTCTGCTGTCTCCCCTGCACCTCCACGCATCCCCCAGCAGGTCATTCTTCCACTGGACTCCCTCTGCCATTGCTCAAACCCTGCCTTAGCTGGAGTCTGTGGCTCAGAACTTCCCCTCATTTCCCTCCAGGGACAGAGAGTTATCAGAGCCAGCCCTGCCCAGCGGGGCACTACTGTCCTGCCGGGACTCACAGCCCCAGGCCCTGCCCTTCGGGAACCTTCAGAAACAGCAGCCAGGCAGGGGCAGCTGGAGACTGCCTGCCCTGCCCCGCCAGCACCTTCAGTGCCCATCCAGGCCAGAAGGGCTGCCTCCCCTGCGGGAGCTCTGCTTTCTCTCCACCAGGTGAGTCTCGGAGCGCCTGCCTGCCCGCAGCTGGCTGGTTGCTCTTGTCTGCAGATACTGGCTCCAAGTACACCAGTTCTCCTTCCCTTGCAGCTTTGAGGGTCAGTGGTTTCAGAAAACCACCGTATCGTTGAGTATAGTTGTTCTATGGAAGCCACACTATGTCTCGGTGTGGTGTGTGTGGACAGAGTAAGAGTCCACACAGTGACTTCCACACGTAGATGAGTGAGGTGAGGAATACACTCAGAGAGGCTGAGCCACCTGCTCCACAGCACCATGCTGGTCGGGGAGCTGGGTCTCTGCTCTGAGGCTGTCCAGTCCAGGTCTGACGCTGCTGAGGCCCCAAGCCCGTCCCTATCCTAGAATCCATGTGGTAGAGGCAGCTGCAGAGCTGTCAGCACAGCTCTCGGCCTGTGCCAGTGGCTCCTTGCTGACTCCTCACCTCCCTCATTTCAAAGAGGTGGTCTTCATGTGGTTTTTGCTGTGAGCCATTCTCCACTGTGCAAGCAGGAGAAGTAACCAGATAGTCCCACAATGGGGAATTGAAGACATTCACATCATACATATTTAGCTCGTTGCAGACCTGCCCCCTAATGGAGGCTGAAAGTCGGTGGACTTTCTCTAGGAGAGTATTAAGCGCAATTACCAGGTACTGTCCTGTCTAAGTGCTGTCCAAAATGAACAAAAATAAAGAACACACAAATAAAAGGAAAGTTAAGCCACGTTCAAAGATAAGAAGACTTAATATAATAAAGATATCATCTCTCTCCCAAAGGATTTGTTGATTCTATGCCACCCCATAGAAATTCCAGCAATGGTCTTTGTGGATATGATCTGATTATGTGGAAATTCCAGGGCCACAAATAGCTAAGACAATCTTAAAAAGAAGAATGAAGTTGGGAGACATAGAGTACTGATACGAAGATTTATTATAAAGCTACATTGACTAGGACAGGGTAAAAGACCAACGGAACAGGACAGATCTCAAGCAGATCCGCTATATATAGGATGTGTGGTTGATGACAAACATGAGTGTTTCCTCAATAAAAGGACCATGCCATGGCGATCTACTTAGGAACGGTGAATTCTGACTCTTAACTCATGTCCTATACAAGAAGTCAACAACGCTTTTAGAAAACAGAAAGGGAAAATGTAGTAACTAGAGTGGGACGTCTTGTGGAAGTTGAGAAGCCTAATCAGAGCACAGTGAAGAAAACAGCACTGTGTCTACACCGACGTAGAATCAGAGTTTTCCTGGGCGTTTCGTGTATCTTGATGCCACTGTAAATGCTTTTAAACTGTCATCGGCTGATGTTTTGTTTGTCTAAAGATGTCTCCTCAGCTCTAGTCGTAAGGCACACTTGAGCTAGAATTCTGGTTTGACAGTGATTTTCGTTCAGCGTTTCAAAGACGCGCTTCCAGGGCCTCTGTTTCCATTGTTTCTGTTGAGGAGTCTTATTTAAGCACCTATATTTGCTCTTTGCAGCTAAATGTACTTTTCCTTGAGTAGTTTTAAGATTTTCTCGTTGTCTTTGGTTTTTAAGAATAAAACTGAGGGTTTTTTCCCTGCAAACTTTGTTTGTATTATTTGAGTTAATCCTACTTGAGTTCCTTTAGTACTTCCTGAGTGGTTTGATGTATCTTAACTTTGTGAAATTCTCAGCCATTATGTTTTTAAATATTTACTCTGCCTTGTTTTTTCCCTTTCCTTTTGGATCTCCAGCTACACATGTTACCTCTTTTTACCACACACGTGTCTCTTGCGTTGTTTGCTGCATTTTTCATCTTTTATGTTCTCTTCCTGAGATTCAATTGGGATTTTTTTCAGACCTATATTTCACTTTATTTTATCTTTAGCTCCATATAATCTGCTATTAAATGCATCTAATGATATTCTATTTTTTGCTATTGAATCTTTCAGTTCTGGATTTTCTGTTATTCCTTTATAGTTCCCTGTTCCCCCGGTGAAATTCTCCATCTTGTCGTTTGATTTATCAAACATGCAAATCACAGTTTAAAGTATATGTCATGTCTCACACCTCCAACATTTGGATCTCTTGGGAGCCTAAATTGAACATGTGGGGTTTTTTGGATTTCTTAACAATTCCTGTTTTTTGCATGTCTGGTTTTGTTGCTGTGGTTGTTATTCTGTTTGTTTGTTTGTTTCAGTTGGATGCTAGGCTTTGTGACTGAAAATTGTAGAGAAGTTTTGAAATTCTGGATGCTGCTACCTTCCAGAATGGAGGAGTCACTTTCGTTTTGGAAGGCAGTCACAGTAGCAACAAAAGCCCTCCGTTCATCAGGGATTCAGGAAAGGAGTCCTGGGCTCCAGGTTTTGAGAGAGTCAGTGCATCCCTGACTGCAGATCTTCAGTGGCTCGAACTGAAGTTCGTGGTGTTGACCGGAGACCCCCCATTCTCGGTGTCCCCAGGGCCTCGAGGGCCATCGTGAAGCTGTGCGCATCTCAGCCTGTCATCTGAGAGCCCAGCGGCTTTCAGGGGGTGTGTCCCAAATGTGGGCCGGTCCTCTGGGTGTTCCCGCCCTTTTTCTTAAGTCTGTAGTTAAGTTCTTTATGCCTTCAGACAGACGTTTTCTGTATTTTTTCTGGCTTTTCTAGTTGTATGTCATAGGAAGATGGGTCTGAAATAAGCTACTCTGCCACAGGTAGGAAAAAGTCTGGCAGGCACATGCACATTTGTAAACTGCCTCTTTCCCTTTCAGGATTAGGTGGGGGCTTTTTAGTTAATGTATTTAAAGGTCAGCCCACAGACACTAGCTTCCAACTGTTAGTGCCACAGAGGCACTGTGAAAGATACGAAGACAGCTCTCACAGGAAGAAGGAAGAAAACACAGGAAGAACTAGCAGGAGTGTCAGCGCCACAGGAAGTGAGCCTAAAGGTCTGGATGGTTCCAAATCAGAAAAGAGCTGCTTCTGCAGGGCAGAGGCAGGGCAAGCTCGGGGAAACGTATTTAAACAGGAACCTGGGGGTGAGTAGAATCCCACTGGGCTGGGATGGTGGGGGAAAGACTTAAAATGATACTTTCAAGGTCTGTGGTCGAATCTATAGGCATGAATGCCACACCAAGCGTTCAGACGTTTGTTCAAAGTATTCTTTAGCAAAAGAAAACTTTTTTAAAAAGTTGTTATTCAGGAAATTAATATAATTGAATTATAAAACACTGAGGATGAGGTCTCATAACTGGTCACTCCTTCACCCATCTAGTCACTCCTTCACGCAAGAAGTTCCCCAGCACCCAGGTTCCCAGGTTTGCAGCCCACGGCTCTGGACAAAGAGAAGACATGGAAGACCCCTGGATCATGATGGGGCCCACGTCTCACTCAGCGGGGGTGGGTCCAGATGGGCCAAAGCACTTTCTAGCCTTCAGGGTAGTGGAGAGAGCTGACAATCTGACTGTGGGAGAAAACCCCCTGTGTCACTTCAGGATTGAGTAACTTCCATCCTTCTCTATAGTAAAAATAATTCTCCTTCTTGTTAATGGTCCCTAAATTTGGGAATGCAGGGGGAGATTGTAACCATGTTGGCAAAAAATCTCAGCCTTAATCAATTCATTCAACAAGTTCTGCTGAGGATCTTTTGGCTACTGAGCACCATGTCCAAGTGGTATCTTCAGGGGCTAAACTTTGATTAGTTTTTAATCTCCCTGAGCAGACGCCAATCCCAACAGGGGCAAACCGGCCAGAGCCACAGTGAACCTCAGTCCCCTGCAAGGTCCCAGTCTCGGCCTCCCCACAACTGCCTCTCCCAGAGGAACATCCACCTGGGCTCCTTTTGTCAATCAAATAAAACCCTAACTTCCTTACCCAGCTCCGTCCACGCATTCCAGGCCATCCTTCAAGGTCTCGAGGGGCCTTCAGTCTGCAGATCTCACCCCTTCATTGCCTAGAGACAGAAGCCTGGGCCAGCCTTTCAGGACGGCCCCCTGCACCCCCGAGGCTCTGTGTGACCCTGGTAGGAACAGCGCCTTCCACAGGTGTCAGGGACTTTCAACTGCATAGCTAGATCTCAGCCCTGGCTGCACAATAAAGCTCTCCAGGAAGTTTTTAAAAGGTAGATGTCCTGGCCTCCCCTCAGAGATTTTTATTTAATTGGTCTAAAGGGGACAAATGTTTTTAAAAAGCTTCTCGGATAATTCTAATGCAAAGTCAGACTTGGAAGAGCTCATTTTTCCCCTCAGAGACCCTTCAGGTCAGTACTTTGGTGAAGGCAGGTGTCTGATTGCCCTACCGGGCTGCCTCGTGTCTCTGGCTCCCCGTCAGGAGCCTATGATGAGCTTGGGGACTTCTCTCCCTCCAGGTGCCTCCCACTGCACATGCCGAGGCCTGAACAGGGTCTTCCAGAAGTCAGACAGTTCCTGCATCTGCCAGGCAGGACACGAGTCCGAGGACAAGAGCAGCAGTGGCGAGGACTGTCAGCCCCAGGTAGCGAGCGCACTGGGGCCTCAGGGAGGGGAGGCTTGGGGGGTGAAGGGAGCACTGCCTCGGTGGCCGCCCTGTGTGCCAGGCACCTCCGTTGGCTGTTTGGTTCCCGTCCAGCCCTTTGTGCCCAGGGATTAGCTCCTGCACAAATGGGAAGACCGCAGAGAGCTCAGGTCCAGACACACGTCTCTCCTTATCAGAGAACCACAGAAACTCAGCCTTGTACAGGATCTTAGAGTCGCCCCTGCAGGGGTCTGTCCCTGGAGCACATGAAACAAGGAGTCACAAACAGCAGGAAGGGCCACGTCCCAGGTGGGATAGGTCGCTAGAACAAGAGCAGTGCCCCTCCCTGGCACAGAGCCCTGGGGGCAGCCGGGAACCCCTCCTCTCATAGCCAGCTCTGGAGGCCCTGGATCTGACCTTTTTTTGAAAGGCAGCAACACCTGTATGGGGGCCCCTTCGCCCAACCAGCCACGTGGCAAAGAAGCCCCTGTGCTGTCCCGGGCTCAATCAGCAGAGGTCTCCCCCTTGACTCCAAATCTCCAATTTCAGTCATCTTAATCCTGCATTTGAGCCACAGAAAAACAAGACGACAGTCAGGACCCCATCCACCAGCCCAGGTCCAACAGGAGCTCAGCCTGAACACCTGCTCTCTCACCGCCCTTCTTCTCCCCTACCTGTGCCATTCCAGGCGGGTCTACCTTCCCCCTTGCAGACCCTGCTGCTAAACAGGAGAAGAGCCAACATGGTGAGGCAGGCTGTGACCGTCTCCCCCAGGGGGACGGTCACAGCCCCTGGCCATGGCCCCAGCCTGATTGGCTTCCAACATGCCTGGAGCCCTAAGTCAGTTAGTCCTCGCTGTCTGAGCCCCTCTCCCCTGTGTGCGAGAGGCTCTGCTCCTCCTTCTGCTGGACTAGTGGCTCTCCAGGTGTGGTCTCTGCACCAGCAGCATCAGCATAGCCTGGAAGCTTGTCAGAAATGCTCATCCTTGAGCCCTGCCCCTGGCGGAGTGAAGCAGAGACTCCGGGAGGGGGACCCAGCAGCTGGGTCTCCTCAGGCCTCCAAATGTTTCTGACAGTCACTGACATTTGAAAACCGCTCACCAGCCTGGCTCCCAGGCCTTGCAAGTCTGAGCTCGGCTGAGGGCGCTCAGCTTGGACAAGGAGCTGCTCCCTAGACAGGTCTGGGCGTCTGTCCTTCACGTGGCCACCTGGCCCTGGCTCCCAGCACCCTTACTCAGGTCTGTGAGGAGCTGGGCCCCCTCCCGCCTGCCCCCCTAGCCAAGAAAACCAAACCTGCCCCATCATCTCTGTTTCTCGAACTTCCCTGCAGACGCAAGCCCTCCCACCCTCAGAGACAGCCTCCTTCCCACACAGAGCTGCTGCCCAGCCCAAGGCCTTCAGGTGGCCTCCCAGTGCCCTGCGTGGAGCCTGACACACTGCCTGGCCTGCCTCTGGTCCCCAGAATGTCAAAGCTGCCCCCTTTACACATGAAGAGAGTGAAGTGCAGAGAGCAAACCAGGTTATCGACAAAACTCAGCTACTTAGAGGCAGGGCTCACCTCTGACGTATCATGGGATCACATACAGATCAGCTCCCCAGAGGTGCGGCTGATTTCATGGGTAGCACCTAAAACTCACCCCTGATTTTAATGGGCAAACTCCCTTACCCGTTACCCCTACTACCCTGGTCAGAGAACAGGGAACACTCTGGCCTCACAGAGCCCATCCCAAAATCGGTGTGCTCAAGCCACTGGGGTCCAAGAAGGAAATATCAAAACTGTTCATGTTCATTTCCTTCTCATGAGATTTTCCCTTGTATTTGTGTATTTTTTTACACTGTCTAGCATATGTTGTAATAATACTTTTCACAGTCATTTTCACTCTTGGGCAGCATGATCGAAAGTCTGGCTACCCACTGGCCTAAAAAATTGGGTTTTTCAGGAGGGAGCATGTCTTCCCTGACGTGACCCCAGGGAAGGGACTGCAGCTCCCCAGACCCCTTCCACCCTGGACTCACACCTTCCAGAGGCAGAAGGGCAGTGTGGGCCCAGCCAGCGCACCGGCTCCTTTGACGCTGCTCCCTCCTGCCCCCCGACTGGGCTGCTCCTCTGACACTCTGGTCCTTCCGACCTCTGGGCTGCCCTCCCTCTGGGCCGTCTTGCCCTCAGTCTCACTCTAAACTGGTCTCGCCATGACCAGCCCCCACCTTCCCTCCTCCCATCCATGTTTACTTCCTGGGAGGTCACCTTTGCTGTGGCGTGGGAACCCAGGTCAGTCTCCCCAGAGCTAGACCTCCCTCCCGTGTATCTCTCCAAGGAGCTGACTTGTCTCCTGTTACTTGTGTGGGTCCCCTCTACCCTCAAGCCTAACCCTAGTCTTGGTACGTTGACTAAATGACCTCTCGGAGGAGACTGGTTCCCCAGAGACCCTTCCTCTGTCTCTGGAATGTTCTCTGGAGTGTTCTCTGGCGCACCCCCAACCTGCACAGTGCCCGAGCCAGGACTCTCCTTCCACACCCTCCTGCAGGTAGCAGAGCGCTGCTCGCCTGGAGACATCCGCCTGGCCGCCACCCGCACGTGCGTGTCCCCCCAGCAGCACGACTGCTCCTCCTTCTGCCGCCCAGTGGGTGGGGAGCTCAGCGCCTCACTGGGCATGTGAGTGACGCAAAGCTGCTATGAGCAGAGCGAAGCCACCATCCCCAGGCGTGTCCTGACTGTCCCCGGAGGGCCTCCAGAAGGGAGCTGGCAGGACCCAGCCTGGAATCCTTCCAGAAGCTGCAGGTTGGGCATCCCTGAGAGGGCACCAGGCCAGCACGGCCAAGGGCAAGCAGCCCGGGCTGAGGAGGTGCCGGTGGAGGAGGAGGATCCCAGCACACGAGCAGCTCCCAGAGCCTGAGCCTGACTTGATGCCAAGCCACAAGGGGCCTGATTTGGGCCTGAGTTCTACACCTCCAGCTGCCCTTTGCCCTGGGTCGAGCTTCCCTGAACAGGCACTGGAGGGGGAACCACTGTGCTGGGAGTTCTGCTAAATAAGCAGGCGTGTTCCAGGCTGAGCAGCTGGGTCCCTCCTCACTCTTCCAGGGCAGGACACCCCAAGTAAAACGCTCCCACCCAGGACAAGGCCTTTGTCCCAGGCACTGCTCCCGTTCTGGGAGATGCCTGGGCTGGTGCAGGATAGGGGCAAGAGGGTGTGCTGTCCAGTCCTTCAAGGGCCTCCTTCAAAAGTGCAGGTCCCTGTCCTTCCAGAGCAGGCAGCACTGGCTAAGGGGCCTTAGGGAGTGGGCAGCTACTCTGGGCCTGCTGGGGCCAGCCTCCTGCCCTCTCTCTCCCACAGCTGCCAGTGCCGGGAGTATGTCTCTGCAGAGGAGCTCTGTGACGCCCAGTGTCTGGCCAGGGCCCCCCAGCTCTCCCTGGCCTGGGGACCTGGCAGAAAGCTGGTCCTCAGCGTGAAGGGCAAGGCCGGGGACAGTGTCCAGAGGGTGAGCTCAGCTCAGGGAGGGGCTGGGATGGAGGGACAGCCTCTGCCCACTGGAGGCAGGGCAGAGGGGGCCACCCAGGTACCCGCAGCTGTGGGAAACCCAAGCACCAGTCTGAAGAAACCAGGCGGCAGAGGGGGAGCCCATGTGTTCAGCAGCCTTCCCTACCTGGTCTTCTGCTGTCTGAGTGAGTGTCCCGTCTGCAAGCTGGAGGGAAGGGCAGAGAGCAGGTGACAGCAGTGAAACTTATGTCAACATCAACGACCCAATCTGAACGCCAGAAGCTTCACTTTACAAAAGGGTGAAGCAAGGCTCAGAGGCGTGAAACCGCTCACCACGGTCACAGAAATGGTGTGAACTCTGCCGGAGCCAAACCTGGGCCTCTTATCCCGCCTGGACCTCTGGCCACAAGGCAGGGCCATCTCCTGGCCACTACAAGGTGGCCATGGCTGTCTCAGGGCCTCAGTTACTTCTTCGAGGTGGGGGCAAGAGGACCAGTGCGGCGTGGGTCCGGCTCGCCCTAGGTATTATTCTGCCAGAGCTTCTGGGTGGTGTGTCTGCTCACCACTGAAAGGTCAGGGACTGGGCAGCAGTTTCAGGTGATAGGGAGATGTTTCTGGTTGTCGTATGAGTAGCACGTTTGCAGGTAGAAAGAAAAGAGAGGCAAACAACGACCCAGTGCAGGGACCTGAGTTGAGTCCGGGGTGTTTTCTGAAGACAAGGACGGCCTAGGGATCAGGAAGCCACCTAGGCAAGCTTAGTGAGGAAGGAAATATGTCCTGAGGGAGGTTGGGGGTGGGCACCACATCACAAGGGCTGTGCTGAATGTCTCAGTCTGTGTTTCTGTCTATCCACCCTCCCAAATCTCGCTGCCCGTCCCCGCTCCTGGGGTACACAATGCTATGCTTCGTTCTCAGGAAGCAGTGAGCACCCTGGGCCCAGACCAGTCCTTGCAAGGGAGCGCCAGGGTCCATCTGGTCCAGTGTGGCCCCCACGGCATGCTTGGCTTTGTTATCTCCAGAGGGGATGTGCTTGACTCCTTCCTCCTTGGTGAGCTGAGAGGGGTTCCAAGCCCAGGTTTCCCAGATTGGGGGGGGGGGCGCACGTGCCTGCACGCTTCCAGGAAGAGGAGGCCCTGGGAAGCTATGTGCCCACCTCAAACCCCTCAGAAATCTCTCAGCTCTGTCTCAGGTGTTGGGGAGATGAGAGTCTGGCAGCCTTGGGTCTGCTCCTTAAAGGGAAGCAAGACAGGTGGGGCCCAAAGGTGGGTGTGTGGCTCCCCAAACAGGCCCAGGTCCGCCAGCTTTCCTCCTCAAAACTCTCCCAGGTCCACCTGTGTCCAGCCCACGGCAGCAAAGGCGTCACCGGACTACAGCCCTGGAGTACCCTGTCCCCCAGGATCCCAGCATCCACCCCCATATTCCAAACCCAGTGGTCTGCCTGGTAGAGGGGGACGTGATTCTTTTCCAGCTTCATATTCTTCCCCACAGTGAGTCCCACTCTGACTCTATCATCTTTCCCCTGCCGGCTGTCCCGTGACCTCACAGCAGCCAGTCCCTGGCCTGTGCTGCCTCCTTGCTCTTGGCCTGATGGGTTGCTTCACTATGGGCCTCAATTACACATCTTGGAGCATACGCTCCAGCTCCAACATGGGGTTGTCAGAACTCTGTGCCTTGGGAGGAGAGGGTCCTCACCAAAATGACCTCTGACTTGGGCCACAGCCCCTCTGCAGGGCTGCTCTGTGCCTTGGCCGGCTGGACCTAACTCTGCCTGACAGCCCCTCCTTCCTGGGATTTATAAGGATTGTCTTCCCCACAGTGAGTGAAGTCTGCCTCCCCGTGACTCCCGCCCCAGGAACCTCAGAACAAGCCTGAGACCTCCTCCGTGAAACAGCTTCCCTGGTAGAAGAGGGTCTCACCACCCCCAGCCCCCAGCCCGGCTCAGCGTCCCTCCTCCAGGCACTGAGCATGGTCCAGCCCTCAGGAGACCTTAACTCCCTCCCACTTCCCCACCTGGACTTCCCCAGGTGCTACGCGGGGGATGGGCACCCCGCCCATCTGCTCACACACAGGATAGCGGGACCCATAGGGACCTCCCCGGACACCAGGCAGCTGGCCCATCAGGCAAGGGGGCAGCCAGCCCCAGGGTGGCTTTCTTTTCTCCAATAAGTTTTTTTCTTTTTTTTTTAAGGAATGGATTTTGAGGAGATAAAATATGGGGCAGAGCTTACAAACGTAAGCTGTCTCGCTAATTGCTTTATAACTGCAACAAGTCAGTACAAAGGGTGCCCCTACAAAGCAACAGGATAGTGGCCCGAAGACTGAGGTTTAGGAGAGACTGAAGATCTCAGCCTCCGGTACCTGAAATTGAGGCTTCAGCTCTTGTGTCTGGATAGGTCACTGTGTGGCACAGTCCAGGCTTTTAGTCACATTGGGACAGAACGGGCACTTGACCCAGGTAGAAGCAGGCTGTGTTTGGTTTCACGTCACGTGACTACCCAGGGTCCTCCCCACGAGGTAGTGCCAAACCAAGAGGGACAGGAGTCACGGGAAACCAAGCCCAGCACGAACGTGTGTGCCCTGGTTCCCAGGCCCAGCTCTCGCATGAACACGCCGGGCCTGTCGCAGCCTCCCCTGCTCTGAGCCTTGGCGTTTGCATCGCTGACATGCCCCCGTGTGTCTCCTTCCCACACTGCGGGGATGTGAGCTCAGAGCCCCATGTTGGGGGTGGCAGGGGACCGATCTCAGTAAGAAGAGCTGACGCATGTGCATGGGAAAGGCCTCATCGGAGGGACTGGCCAGGCCAGGCCCGCCCGTGTGTCCTGCCAGCGGGCCCCCTACCCCCATGGCATGTGCTGAGTGCCCGCTGCGTGCCGGCCCTGTGCTATCGGGGAGCAGAGCTGAACAGGCCCCCACCTCTGAGAGTGCCAGGGCGCTGTCATGTGCACCCCAAAGGGACGTCAGCTTTCTCTGCAGGTCAACAGGTCTGGCCCTGGCACCGGGATTACATGCATGAAAGGATGAAGCGTCATTTCACTGGAAACATGTCTCCTGAGACGGGCTGTGGGTTGCCCAGGGTGGGGTCAGGAAGCCTCTGGAACCCAGGCCAACCCGTTTCATCCCCCAGATCGCTCATTCAGTCACTACCCTGTGTACCAGAGGCAGCATCTGTTCAACAGCAACCCCCACTGGGACTTCGGGGCCTTCAGGAGACTCGCCCACCTGGTGCACGAGACTCACCTCAACTTCTCCAGGTGACTGCAGCCTGGGGTCAGGGTGGGTGATGGGAGGACCCAGGGGTGGGGGCTGCAGACCACGTGGGAGGGGTGGGATCACAGGCAGCTGCTCCTGTGAGTGGGGAGAGGCCCGGCTGTGGCTCGCGGCCACCCAGACTCTCCCTATGTTCCTGCCCTGCACCCCCGCAGGTTTGCTCATCAGTTTCTAGATCCGGGCACATATGTGTTTCGGGACAACGGGCTGCCCGAGAGCATCACGGTGGTGCTGGTGAAGGAGAAGGGGGTGGCCTGCGACCCTGGCCTGTCCCCAGTGCAGCCCTCCTCCCCGCATCACCTCGCCAGGCACGGTGTCCTCAGGCACCAGCTACCAAACCTGGGCCCAGACTGGGCAGTGATCTCAGGTACTGACCACAGACCAGAGGGGCCGGGATGTGGAGGGGGTGTGAGAAGAGGGTCACACAGCAGGGACCCCAGCTATGTGTCCAGCCTGAGACTCTGGGCATAGCCCCAGACTACAGATGGGGACAAGAACAAGCTTGTCTTGAACTGGGGCTTCATTTGCCAGGCAAAGAAACTGAATTTTCTCCCCAGGGGTCACCTTCCTCACCCTCCCTGCTCGCCCTGTGTTCCTTAGCTCTGGGGCCTGTCCCAGTGAATGGGGTCCCTCCACGGTGAGCAGAGCCCTGGGTGAAGTCATAGGGTCCCAGAGATGCCTGTTCTAACCTCCTCTGTGGGTTTTCCTGTCTTTTATCCTCCTCGTCCTCATGAGCCGCTCTCCAGGCTGAGCCTGCCAGGTGGACAGAGAATACTGCCCATCGTGGCTGAGGCCCAAACCTGCCTGGGCACGAAGCGGCCAGCCAGCCACACCGAGCCGGGACCTGGCTCTGGGGCCAGGCGGGCAGGGCAGCAGCGTCCCAGGAGGGCCCCCTCATCCTTGGGCCCTAGACTGGAGCAGATTCCACAGAGACAGCAAGGGTGGAGGAGAACCCCTAGTCGGCCCCAGACATGGTTAAGCCCCGGGCAGGAATGAGGACTGCTTCCCAAGGAGCTGTGAGGAGTTAAGGCCCAGAGGCAGCAGGAAGAGAAACCAGAGCCACTGAGGCCCATGCAAAACTGTAGCCTAGGGAGGTTCCGGGAGGTCGTCACAGGACCCCGCCCCTCTGCCCCACCTTTCAGGGGTACTGCTGGCTGCTGGCTTGGCAACTGTGCTGCTGACAGGCCTGGGCCTCGTGCTAAGACCCTCGCTGGCCCAGGCCTGCCCCGTGCAGACCTGGAGGCCTCAGTGGAGGGGCCTTGGGGAGCCTCACATGCCCATGGAGTATGTGCCCCTCAGGGACAGGTGAGTCCCCTTCACCCCTCACACGTCTCCCGGCCCCAGCCCAGCCCAGTGACTGCAGCAGGCCTGGCCCTGCCCACACTCATGAGCCCAGCCTGGCCCTGTGGGCTCGGGAGGGGCCCCTTCCTAAGCTGACCTGTGGGGTTCACCACTGGCCCCCGGGCCACACGAGCCCTGGGCCGCTCATGTGTGTCTGTGCACTGAGGCTGGTGCTTCTTTGCAGCCTTCCCTTCTCTGAAGACCTTGGTCCTTGGGGCTCTGAGGACGGAGCCAATTCCTCAGGGAGGGCCGCTGCCCGGGGCACAGGTACCTGCTGGTGGGCAAGCCCTCCTCCTCTCTGCCTGCCCCCATCCAACCTGCACTCCATGTACACGCTCCTGGGAGCATCTCGTATTTCCACAGCACTGGGTTTCTGCACTTTAGCTGTCCATCTCTCCTTCACAACAAAACCTAGAAGTAGGTGTGTTCAGGTGTTGTGCTGTCCGCATTTTATAGACGGAGCCTGAGGCACAAGGAAATGTAAGTGGCTTGCCCAGCGTCCCAGGCTGGGAGGGCTGAGCTGAGGAAGAGCTGTCTGGTCCTCACTGTGCTGGTCAGGAGCTCGGGGGGGCCCTCGCTCAAGGAAGGCACAGGCGTGAGCACTGCTCTCCAGGACCCCTTTACAGGACCACTCCCCTGCCCTGTCAGCTCCTCCTGCACCTGGAGAGCTGGGTATTGCCTTGGGGGATCTGGGGACCCACAGTTCCCCCCGTCCCCACCTGGCCCCCGACCGCAACAGTGAGCAGGAAGTGTGTGCAGTGGGGCATGCAGGGGGCACTGCAGATGTAAGACCCTTCACTGCCCAGGCTGCCTCCCTCGGACGGCGGGCAAAGGGGTAGGGAAGGGCCCTGTAAGTTCTCCCGGACCTGGGCTCACACAGCTCAGACGTTGCCTCTGCTGATTCTTAACTGGGGACTTGCAGGGACCGCAGCAAGTGAGTTGAATGCTCAGGGGCCTGGGGGAGGCAGTGAAGTGAATCGTTACAAGCGTGGTCGTGGGGTCAGAGCACATGAAGTCTTGCTCGTTGTGTGAACCTGAACGTAGGCCTCCTCACCCACACACACACCCACGCGCCCTACACCACGGGCACACCATGCAGGGCAGGCCTGGCTCTGCTGCCCCCGAGCACCCTTCGCATGGGGATTAGAGGCCAGTCGCCACTTTCCTGGTGAAGGCTCTGGACAGTGAGGACAGCGCCCCCTCAACGTGAGCAGAGGACTGACGGAGTCCAGGACGAGCCTACCCTCCCACCCGGGCCACCCCTCACGGGTGACCAGTGGGTGGGATGTGACCAGGGGGCGGGTGTACAGTGGACACGGAGGGGCTACACAGAGTCAGGACTGAGGCCGGCACTTTAACCCCCAAAGGTAGCCTCCATTCAGACCCAGGGCTGGGAGCTCCCACAGGAGGAGGTGGGACAGGGCCCTTCTGGATAGAGGACGGGTCCCTTCGGGGAGGGTGAATTTCCCCTTCACTGTGCGGTGTGTGACAGGGCAGTGGAGAGGGCGAGCTTGGTAGAGTGGAGGACCCAGTCCGGCCTTCTTGACAGCTGCCTACCCTCTTCCCAACTGACCGGCTAGTGAGCTCGGGGGACAGACACCACCCTGACCACAGAGAGAGGAAGGAGGCGATGCTGGCTCTGCCAGAGCTGGGCCCACGTTTGCTGCTCAGAACGAGAATTCCCCTACCGCTTTTGCAGCACAGATGGGGCTTCCCTTCCCCCCACATGCACCCACCAGGCCTGGGGAAGACTGGCAGTGGACGATCCCTCAGCCTCACACTCAGCTCCTGCAGGTGCTGCCCTGGCGGAGCCCCAGGCCAGCGTGGGGGCCTCACACCATCCTTCCTTCTTCCGTCAAGACAGCTCCTGAGGGGAAGGAGGCCCTGTTTATCCCACAGTCTCACTCCAAGGCCTCTTCCTGCAGGGAAGCCACCCCCGGCCACAACCTTGGAGGACATCAGTGTCCGCACGCTATATGACAAGCTTGAGGACCAGAGCCTGCATGTGGCGGCCCAGCTGAGCAAGCACAGGGATGACATGCTGGCCTTCTACAGGGGCGCCTGCCGGCAGCTCCAGGGGCTCAAGGTCAGCCCCCAACCCCAGACAACCCAGCCCCTGGTGCCCCGGCCTGGGGGAGCAGATGCCCACTTCCTCCTGGAAACTGCCGAAACTGCCTGAGCCAAGATGGACTTCCATACCTGAGAGGCTGATGCAGCCCTGATTCTTCCAGGACCTCCTGCAGGGCTTCAGCATGACTGAGCAGCCAGGTCTGGGCAGCAGTGGGGACCCAGCGACGGGGGCCGGAGCCGCTGCCAGGACAGATGACGGGCAAAGCAAGGACTCGTGGGGCAGCCACACTGTGGCTTCTCCCAGGGAGCCCTGGCAGTGTCCTCCAGGTGAGAGGAGGGGAGGTGCCACACCTGCAGGTGAACAGCCATGACAGCAGCGCTCGCAGTGGGTAGTGCCTCAGTGTCGCTTCACATTCATCATCTCACGTGGTACGGCGGCCAGACAGCACCCCTGCTCCCCCAGGGCCAGGGAAGGGACTCAGATAACAATGGCGGAGTGAGGCCTCCCCCAGCTCTCCTGCTGGCCGCCTCCAGCACTGGCTTTTAGGGGTGGCTTTGTGTAAGATATCAGGGTGACGCGGACCCTGAGGCTTTGACAGTCTCCCTAGTTTAGACCTTTAGTTATGTTTTTCTAAAGGGCAAAAATGATAGAGCTCCTTACAAATTCCCATCGGCACAGAAGAGGCTATAAACGGGTAGCGAGAGTCCACTTAGTCGGGCAGCCTTGCAAGTCTGCATGTGAATATTCATTTGCTCTTTCATGGACCCCGGGGAAACCCCTCTCATGACACCTCGGAAATGCTCCTGCTACACAGCAGAGTCCAGCATTTTCCAGGCTGCAAAGGCTTCTTCCTTTAGGATTTGGTGCTGCAGAGGAGCAGGTGTTCAGTGTCCACCAGGGCAGGATAAGGCGGGGTGCGGAGGGGCATCCTGGGCCCCACATGGGTGCTCTCAGTCAGATGCGATAGATGAGATGCATAAATTAAAGATGCACAGATCTTTAAACATTTCCAAGTTTAGAAAAAGTAAGAAACATAATGAGATGTATACAAAGGGAAAGGACCTTGGTCATATGCAAGGCAGCCCACACACACACGTAGCCCATGGCGGTGACTGCCCAGAGGAAAGAGAGCGGGAGGGAAGGTCCTCGGATGAAAAGGGCAAACACACAAGCTTCCAAAATGGGAAAGCATGAAGTAAGTGTCGGGCCAGGCGTCCATGTGCAGACGGTGCTTCTCTGTGCTCTTCCTCCCCAGGCTGTACCCTCAGCGTCCCTCCCGCGGGCTTTCAGCCAGAGCTGGACAGAGTGCTTTACGCTCTGGCGTCAGCACTTTCTCAGGCAAGCGGACCACAAGCTTGGATCAGCAGAAAGGTGAAGGGCCCCTGAGGTACCCCGCTAGCCTGAGCTGTGGAGATTCATACACACACACACACACACGAGAATCTCCCCAGTCTGTGAGCTGATCTGGCCTCTCACACAGAGCTCAGGACAGAAGCACGATTCACAGATCCCGCCCTGAGAGCAGTGTGTCTGCGGGAAGGAGGACTCAGAGGGCCTCTGTGCAGGGGTCCCCCCTCCGGGACACCCCCAGGGCAGAGGGCAGAGCCCATGATGGCAACAAGTGTCCCCAAGGGGCCTGGGACCTAGATGAGGGAGGCCATGACCCAAGTCGGGTCTTAACTGCTCCTGGGCAGGTGCCCAGGGCCCCCAAGAGCACCAGACAGTCAGCGGCCAGGCTACTCAGAGACACGGAGTCCCAAGCTCAGATCCGCACATGAGTCCAGGTCAATTTAGCTGTGATGTCCTGGTCCATTGCTGTTCTTTTCTGAGCCCAGAGCTGGAGGGAAGTTACAGGAGTGTCTCTTCTTCCAAGGCCTCTGGTCAGGTTGGTGAACAGCCTCTCTCTGCTCGTCAGCGAGACCCTCAACTGGTGGGTGAAGTGCTCCTGAAGCCCCGGCCTCTGCCCTCGGATGAGAAGCACCAAGGCCCAAGGTAGGGGACAGGTGTTGGCCCCCTAAGCTCCCTGGCAACGAGACTCTCATTCTTCATAACCGGAGCCTGATTTAGAGTCTTAACCCCTCTAATCCAGCTACAAGTCTGGGGGCCCCTGGCCGTGGTAACCCCCCATTGTTGTGGCCACCCTGTTTGCCAAAGCGTTGCTGGTCTGAGTACTCATCAGAACTCCTTCATTTACTGAGGTTGTCCCCACCCTTCATGTTCCCACCCGCCTCCTCTGACCCTCCTCCTCTGATCCAGCCTCCCGCCAGGTGTAGCCTCCAGTCTCTGTTCTTCCCCGAGCTCAGCAAGAGGCTGAGCTGGTCAGTTTGCTTGTGCCAGTGCGATTTCTGTCCAGGTGTTCAGACACGCCGTCTGTCCTTCCCTGCACTGCCTCTGACTAGCAAACGTGCTGTCACTGACTTGTAGTTCCTGGTCCTGAGACAAGCACTTTATCTGCTCTCTAACTTATCCTCACAGCAACCCTGTGAAGCGGATCCCATGCTTGCGCTCCTTTCAGGGTGAGCCAGAGCTCAGGGAGGCGTGTTCGGCACGTGACAGGGCTGGGATTTCAGTGCCCGCTCCGCACAGACCTCTCCTCTGATTCCCCCCACCAAACCACAACAGTCCTTCCTCCCACAGACATCGCTCCTGTTGGTTTCCTGATTTAAGGTGCCCAGAAAGCTCACACAAACAACTGAAGTCTCCTACAGGAAAGGGGAGAAAAGTCTGAACCCTCCTGCTAAATTAGCGGGGGCCTGGGGCTCTTGGAGGGTCGAGACTCCAGGAAGAGTGGCCACACAAAGGAAAGGCGACTCAGGAATCAGGATTCTAGCCTGGGCTCTGCCCCGAACACTGCAGACCTTGAGAGGACACCTCCCAGCCAGCTGTATGGCTTCAACCTGAGGATCATTCCCTTCGACAAACATTGGTTGCTGCCTTTGATGAAGGGGCCAGGAAGAACAAGTGACTACAGCAAGAGATTCTAGAGGTTAAAGGAGCCTGTGAGAACCAGGAAAGGTGGGGTGGGCTTTAAACGAAGGGTGGAGTCCTAATCAGGAGCGGGTTGGGGAAGGGTCTTCCTGGAGAACAGCTTTGGCAAAGATGGAGGTGAGAGAGCTCAGGTTTGACTCATGAACTGAGACCAGTCCCCCAGGCCCGAGGGCTCCCTGATGAGTCCAGCCGTCTCATTTCAAAGTATAGAAACTGAGATCTGGAACTGAGTGACACAAGGGGACTCTGAAGAGTACAGTCGTGCACTGACAGGGTCCCAGCAGGAAGCAGCTGGCACATTCTAGAGGGAAACTTCGAGGAGAGCACAGTGAGGGAGGTGCAGGAAGGGCGAGCAGGTACGTGCAGCCCCGCGGGTCAGCAGAGCAGCTTCCGGGCACAGAAGGAGCACAGCACGGAGCCTGTGGCCTTGGGCGGGGCATAGCCAGTGACATGGGGAAGGGAAAAAGCCTTTTCCCCTGCCCATCTCAGTTCTCCACATGGGTCCTGTAAGTTAGACCGACAAAGAGCAACCAGAGGAAAGCAAGCCGAAGCTCACTCACGCGTGTGTGCCCTGGTGCAGCAGCACAGGGCGCCGAGCAACGCAAGGGGTGCAGCGTGCACAGCGTCCTGACAAGAGAACAGTCCATCCTTAGAGACATAACAAGATAAAAGAAAAGGACTTTGAGTTCTAGGGCGGCCAATTGTGGGAAAGTAAATACATGGGAAACTGATGGTGGAGGGGGCTAGTTTTGGCAAGGTTTTTACCTACGTTTTGGTGACATCTCTGGGCTGGTAAGGATCTAGAGTTGTCTCCAGTGATTAACTGCAGGCCTTCCTGGTAGAGGGGAGGCGGGGACCTTCAGAATGTGAGTCCTGTTTTTAGGCAACTAGGGGGCGCACAGAGCTTTTCTTGCATCTGCTGCTTCTCACTTGGCTTCACCTCAAAAACATCAGTACCTCAGCTGGCACGTGTCAGCTGGCATGTTCTGCTCCCATCACTGGGAAGTCACCGGACTGCTGGGTAAGGAAGGCTGCAAGGGTCCGCTAGCCCGGCCACAGGGGACCTAAGGGCTTGCCGGTTCCTCCTTCTCATTAAAAGCTCGTCTTTCTCTAACCTCAGACGCCCACAGAGGTTTCAAAAGCGGCCGGTGTCTCTTCTGTTCTGGTTCGGGCAGAACCAAGTGTTACTGGGCAGCGGAGGCCTGAGAGCCCGCCTCTCATCCCCCCTCTTCCCAGCCCCCAGCAGCAGTCAGGACCTGGGCGGCTCCCCCAGGGTGACGCCAAAGGAACAGACGCTGAGAGCCGGGGACGTGGACGCAGGACTGGAGCCTTTCCTGGGCTGCAGGTAGGACCCGGGCTCTGTGACGGGGGCCGTTCACGTCAGGGGTGCTCCGGGCCACCACGTGCTCCATCGCCTGCTCTGAGATCTGTGCCATCCAGCTGCGCCACCACTCAGCCCTGCTTGTTACCTGCACACCGTGGTGTGACTCTGGGAGACAGAAGTCAAACACAGGTTTGGGGGAAAGGTGACTGGGAGGGATATTTCAGCCACTTCCACCCACGCTTGACTCAGTTTCTACCATAAATGTCTTCACGGCCTCAACATCTGCCCAAAGTGGGAGTTAATGCCTTGGCCTCCAAGGAGGAGCCTTCAGCTCTCTCCTACCCCAGTCTGTGTCTTCACCTTCGGCATCAAAAGAGTTTCCATTCAGCTGTGGCTCTGCATTTGTGTTTGCATTTTATCTGGCATTTCATATGCGGAGCAAGAGGTGGGCTTTTCATGACAGCTGAGTCCACCTTGCATCGGTTGCTGTGTGAACTCATGGGATGCCCTGCAGGTAGCTTAAATTTACCACATTCAAAGCAAAGCCATCAGCATCCATGATGGTCTACAAACTTGACCCTTGCCTCCATGGCTCTGCTTTGTGACCCCGGCCATGACTTCATCTTCACGGTCACGTCCAGTCATATGACAGGCACTAGAAAGGCAGGAAGGTAAAAGGGTAACTGAGGCAGCTCTCTCTTGTAAAAGGTTTTCTAGAATCCATTCCCTCAGCAATTTCCTTTTATATCTGCTTGGCCAAAACTCAGTCACATGATCATCTCTGTCCATAAGAGTGTCTGAAACAAGCAGTTCTTCATCTGGAAATGCTGACACTCCCGCAAAATTAACAAGAAGTCTCTGCCATTGGAGCCAAGACTGGCACACAAGACCCTTTGCAGCCTGCTGTCCTTATATCTCCTGCATCACCTCCTTCTGCTTTTCCAAACAAATTCCATGCTATCACTAACTGAATTTTGACCATTTCCCACAGCAACCTGAACATCCCCTCAGGTAACACTGGTCGCTGATAATTCCTTGTTCTGTGTCTGCCATCTTGACCCTGTGGATGTTCACTAATTGAGTCCCAGAACCAACCATTGGCTTGATACATACTGGGTGCTCAATAAATCTTCCTTTACTTATGAGTGGATGGATGGATAGGTGGATGATGCAGGGATGGATGCATGCATGCATGGATGAACTGACAGTTGGATGAATGTTCCCTGTGCAATCTTGTGTCTCTGTGTTTCCACACATGCAGTTCCCTTCGCCTAGCATGCCCTTCTCCCATTGTCCACCCAGTTAATCCCTATCCATTGTTAAGATTCAGCTGAGATGTCTCTCCTCTTCCAGAAAGCTCTCTGTGATCACGCCTGCCTGTTTCAGGTGTCCTGCTTCTTGCTCCTGTAGCCCCTGTGTGTCCCTCCACAACAGCTTTCGCCAGACTGGACTGTAGGTCTGGGTCTACTTTCCTTTAGGCACTGAGCCCTTGGAGACCAGACTTGACTTCAACTCTCTATGTCCAGCACTGATGCCACAGCCTGTCGCAGAGCAGAAGCTTCACGAATTTTTAATGAAATTAGAATAAAAGTGAAAGTAATGAAGACCCTGTGTCACTTATTTCTAGAGAAAGATACGGCAGGTGGAAGACAACCTGGATGAGCTGAATGAGGAGTTCTTCCAGCTCACTGCTCAAGCCTTAGTGCTCCAGAAAGACGAGGCCAGGCCGGGCCAGCTGTCGCCAAGGGAAGGCAACAGGTTTGTGGTGAGTCTCAGCTCTTAAGGTGTCCGCAGACGGCTGAGTCTCATGGCGTGGGCCCCACGGAGTCACAGCCCCTTCCACAGAAAGCAGTTCAGACCAAAACAACCAGCTCTGACCAGAAAGCCCACCAGCCAAGGGCCAGCTTTGCCTGTTCTCTTTGGCAGACGGCAGCCTACCCCAGGAGGGCTAAGGGCTGCATCCAGGGTCCGGGAGGCACAGTCACCGTGCGTTTGCAGGTGTCTCAGGAAACGGATGTCCTGGAAAGACTGGGGAAGGGCACCTGCAGAGCGAGCGATGGAAACAGCTCTTCCAGATGCAGCCTGACCAGCAGCCGTGGCTCTGGAGCAAGGGTGCCCCCCACACCTGCACCGCACCCTAGCCCAACTCAGGTCTCTGGAGGGCTAGACACAGGGACGGCAGGGGGACAGAGGCATGAGACAGAAGTGATGCTTCAGCCGTGCCTGCCCTGCACTCCGTAAAACTGTATTTACTAAAGCAGGCGGCCAGCTTGTGGGCCTCAGTTTGCCAGTTTGATCTTTAATACTGCATTAAAATACTGTTTCTCTTGACCTGAGGGTCTGGAGCCCCCCTGACCTTTGCACCCATGCCCAGCACCTCCCTTCTGTCACCCTGGCTCCTGCCTTGCTGAGCTGCTAGGGCCGGCAATGTCCTGGGCGGTGGAGGGCACGGTCAGGCATCGCTTCTCACCAGGCTTCCCGGAGTGGGCGTCAGCACCGAGAAACCTTGTTCACCAAGGACTCCCTCTTCACAACCGGGGAGTGGCCCACCTGCACAGTGGCCCTAGGAGTTGGGGGCCCAGGAGCTGAGGTGCTCCCTGAATACAGAGGGTTCTGCTTGGAGCAGAGCGTGTGCCTGAGCCTTGATGTTTGGGGTGGGGGGGATGTCTGGAAAATCAATTCTTCATCAATCTGACCTCTTAAGACAAAACCACAAGAAAGGGCACCTAAGCTCACAAACAACTGAGGGAAGTTTTATCTTGTGTGTAAACAAGGAACAGAGGGCCTTGTCACAGCCACGAAGAGCACAGACATCCTTCCCAGAGGGGCTGCAGGAGCTGTGTCTTCCTCTGGCTCTGAAGTGTCCCTGAACCCCACAGCAGGTCCCCCCGAGAAACCCAAATGCAGGCGCCAGCCTCTGATATTATCCTCTTCCCAGCGTGTCTACCATTCCGTCCCTGAGCTTCATCCAGACCCCTTCCAAAGGGGTCACGCTTAGCTGAGGGGTGGCTCCTCAGGGAAGCTGTGGCATCAGCTCCAGTGTGCGGCAGCCAGGTGCAGGGACCCAGCACAAGTTGTACGGAGAATCTAAGTTTACACTTATTTGGTGAGAATAAAGTACCAGGGAGTGTTCATGCCTCAGGAGATATGACATAAATATCCCTTGTGTTAAGGAAGGAAAACCAGCATGAGCTGAGGGGCCATAAAAAGATTAAACTGTTTAACAATTGCTGCAAGTTATTAAACGTGACGACCGTGTAATGCAGTAATTAGTTGTTATTGTGCATGAATATGGCCACATAAACTCAGGGGACACTATGTCCTTCTTCGTAAGCGGAAGGCCAGTCCCTGGATGTAACTTGTGGGCATCGAGTTGGGGTGGGTGTCGTCAGAGTGTCGGTGACAGGGCCACGCGGGGTCGCGGGTGGGCTCAGGGCAGAGTGAACTCAGCACGCTGCGCAGGCTGACTCCTCTTCCATTTGTGTCTTTTCAGGTGCTTCCCAGAACCGGCCCTCCTGTGTGGCAGGAACACAGACCCGACCCAGCAGAGGCCGGAGGCCCCGGCAGAGAGAACCTGGGAACCTGGGCCCTGAACAGTGACCAGGCCCTGACACTGGAGGCCAGGAGAGCCTGCCTGGCCCAGAGGGCAGAAGACCTGGAGTGGGAGCTGTCCCTGCTCCTCCAGGTGGCAGATGGCAGCCGGCCCCGCCTGGGGAGACGTGAGTCACACAGGGGCCACGGGGCCTTCTCCACGCAGACACGGCTCCTCTGCTCACTGCTGGCAGGAAGGGGTGGGCTCTGGGGGACTGCCCGGCCCAGAGTGTGTGCTGGGCTTCATGGCATGCTCCCCGGTAACACCCAGATTCCTTTCAAAGCCTGGACCTCGGCTTGTGCTGATTTCTGTCTGGGATCCTTTGGGGTGAGGCTGGAAAATCAGCATGCGTTCCCATCACTAACTCTGTCCATTGAGCCTCTGTGCTTCACTTGGAGCCCTGGCTTCAGGGGTGAGAGGTGTCTGGGGTGGGGACTATGAGAACTCAGGTGCAGCCCCAGCCCAGAGCTTCCACCCCCACCTCCCGTCACAGCTGAGTCCTTGTGGGAGCCCACCGGACCCTGCTCCCCTCTGGGAGCCAGGACCTCCTGGAGGCCAGAGACAGGCCCTGCCTCCCGGGCAGCCGGCACTTCCTGCCCCATGCCTGTGCTCAAGCAGCCCTACTCTGGGGCAGCCCCGTCACTCAGCTGCACTGGGACCATGCCCCACAGTTAACAGGAGCTGAGTGTGCCTTCCGGAGCAGCAGACAAGGACAGGCGGCCCCGCCTTTACTGAGTCTCTTCTGCTGTTGTTGTTCCTTCTCTAGCTGCACGCCCTCCGAGCTTCCCGTGGCCCAGGTGACATGTCACCAGACTTCTTAACTGCCCTGTAGCTCAGGCTTCTGATGTATGAGTTACTACAGTAAGGGGGGCTCGAGCTGTCTCCCAGAAATCTGGAGTCAGCTCCCGCCTAGTTCAGACTGGCTAAGACTGGTTGGGATGACCGACCCTAAAACTGGGCCTGTGCAGAACACCAATTACCTCATCTTTTCTCTGCCTCCAGTCCCCTTTCCCCCGCCTCAGCCCACCCTGCTTCTTTATCCCATGAGCATCTCAAGCCCCTGGTCTTCAGGGAGGCAGAGCTGAGGTTCATCCTCCCTCTCCTCACTCGGCTGCCTTGAAAATGAACCCTTTCCCTGCTGCAAACCTCAGCTCACAGTGTTTGGCTTGCAGGCAAACCTGGTTCAGTGACAAAATTCTCTTCACCCTCTGTGACCTGCCCTGGAGGCCACTCACCCCACCCCTTTCTCACTCACCCCTCCTCTCACCCTCGTGGGCTCTGACTCCTATTTTACTCCCTGTGCCATACTTTGTCCTCCCTTCCAGACTGAGTTCCTTACGGCAGAACATGTATCTCACACACACACACCCCACACTGCTCCTCACGCATGGGGCAGTGGGTGACCCAGAAGTGCTGCATGAGTATAACTGACCTTGTGGAGGACACTGACCCTGAGACCTCACAGCCACGTCAGGGCCACGCCAGCTCGCGGGAGCCTGCACTGACTCAGGGCCAACCTTGTGGGCAAGCTAGGAAGGTGCTCGGAGGCGAGGGACAGCTTCACGGAGGGCTGGGGCTGGGATGGTTGGAAAGGAGCAGGGAGAAGGGAGAGCATTGCAGACTAGTTAGGTGGCTGGAAAGAGAGAGAGGAGACAAAAGAGCGTGCCAGGTATCGGCCAGAAGTTTCAGGGCAGAATCACTTAGGAAGAGGAAACCACAGAGGCAAGCAGGGTGGAGAGTGTCCTGGGCTCCTGGGGCTCCCCTCTTCTCCCGGGCCACTGCCCCTTGGCCCTAGGGCCGGCCTGTGCTGCAGCTGCCAGGCCAGCGCACAGAGCTGCGTCAGCCTCTTCTGATGGCCAGTGTTGAGCCAAAGCTCTGGGCCCTCGCAGCCAGACTGAGCTACACCTGGACCCCGGCATTTAGAGCTGTGCTCCAGGCCGGGCACCCCAGGGGCCACAGCTCACGTGGGGCCCAGAGGAACGGACACCCCCTGTCCTGCCCCAAATACGCCAGTAGGGAGCTCACTACCTGTGAGACCCTACAACCCGGGGCTCCAGGTCATGAGGGAGGGAGGAGCTGCCACAGGGGCCAGAGTCCCTGCCCAGTCCTCACTGGTGGGCGTGGGCCAAGAGGCAGCTCTGCAGACTGCCCGCTGGCTTCTGCTTCTCTGGCTGGTATGACCCGCTCAGAAATGCTCACCTTCCTCCACGGAGGCGAGTGACGCCCATCCCTTTAGTAGCAGCAGTCCCTGGGCCAGGACACAGGATAGTCACTCCCCACTCAGGTAATAAAAAAGCACCAACCATGTGTCTCCCCACTGCTTCCACGTAGATCTCTATCCAAACTGCTTCCCAGCGGCCTCTGAGATTGACACAACTGACCCCAAATGACCTAGAAATCCCATTTCCACCACCAGCAAACACCTAAACACAGCCCAGATGTGTGTGTGTGTGTCTGAACTCATGTCAGGTGCATGGTTCAGGGCAGACCAAGGCCGAAGGCGAGCATGTGTCCATGTGGTCCCACATGGGTCTGGAGGATCAGCCTGGAAACAGCTGCCTGGAGTAGGAGCTGTGTCCACCCAGACTTGAGCCCAAGGCCACCTCACATGGGTCCCAAGTCAACCATCAGAGCAGCCAGACATTTAGCAAATGGAGACCAGCCTTCATTCACAGAAGGGAACCAGAAGAGGGAGCAGCTAGTCTGTTTCCATGATGCTGGGCCTGGACTGGTCCCTGCGCCAGTGACAGCGAGGGCCCTGCTACAGAGGTCCCTGTGGATAGGGTGGGAAGGTTGGGGCTGCAGGATGGGGTCTCCTGGGCCCAGAAGACAGTGAGCCCCTAAGAGGGCAGAGCAGCAGGGGGTTCAGCACATCACAAACTCCACGTGCAGGAGAACCGCCAGGGATCTTGTGAAGGCAGCTTCTTATTCTAGGGAACCATGCCCTGCACGTCCAGCAGGCTGCAGGGGAGCGGCCCAGGATGCTATGAGTGGCCTCACTGGGAGTCGAGGTCACAGGAGAATGTGGTCTAGGGGTACAAAGGCTGAGAGTGTCAGGGGGCATGAATCTCATTTATTCCTGAGTCTGAGCTGCTAGGCAAGTAGGTGAGCCTGGGGTTCGGGCAGCATGGGCACTGGATGCAGAGCCCCCGGGACCCCTGTCGTCCCCGAGTCTGGGCACAGACACAGCCATGGCAGCCACCAAAGGTTGTCCCCATCCCTTAGCCCGTGCTTTCTAAATGCCAGAGGCTGGGCCGAGTGCTCCAAAGATCACAGGACCCACGAGGGAGGTGGCACCAATCAATTCTACAGATGAGACACAGTGACCTGCAGGCACTGCTAAGCAACAGGGTTCATGTTCAGACCCAGGTCTGTCTGACAACAAAGCCCACGGTGTTCACCACCGCATTGTAGTGACACCCAACGATGGTTTCACCAGCTTCTGAAATCTGCACGTGGTTAGTGATGGCAGCCCCGCACACACCCAGAGTCCCAAAGGGAGGTGCCTCGGATTTTCCCAGGCTAGCGGGTTCCAAGGCACGCACCACAGAAGCCCCACGTTCTCCCTGGGCCCACGTCAAATCCTCTACAGGGACTGACTTTCACTTCCTCCGTGTGCGTCCTTAACTGCTTCTAAAACTGAAAAGTAAAAAAGTACATTCAAAGACGTTAACTGTCAACATACAAATCGTTGGATGTCACCAAAGTCTTCGCTTCAACTGCTAAGTTAGTATATCTTAACATAGACTCCAAAATAACTCTCCTGCCCTAATTTTGAAATTTCCTGATCCCAAACCAAGACACATCTAAACTTTGGGAACTTGCAATGGTACATCTGCATGACTGTGGACTTTTCTCAATAATGTGCCACCGACCCAGACAAGTGAGAAGCTGGCCAGTGCCGTCCACCCCACCTCAGAACGCCCGTCGGGTCCGTCAGAAGAGCCCTGCCATCTCGCCGGACACTCATAGGAAGTTAGTTTAAGAAATCTGAACCGAGAAAATAAGGTACTCCTGGAAGGCGCCTTTTCTCCACGTCCCATGCTGCCTCCACGCAGGATTTGGTTGGCAGGACTTCTCCCTTCTCAAAGGGCCTGTGTGCCTGTGAATCACGTCTGAGCTGAGACTCTCAGCCGGCTCTGCGCAGTCCCAGCCCTAGCCCTGCCTCTCGGGTGAAGCTCTGGGTCTCTGCCACTTTTGTGAAGAGGGCCTGTTGTTTCCCCAGCGCGGGCAGTGTCTCTGGGGAAAACACCACAGCATTTCCGTCTTGGAGGCGCGCCCAGCCTGGCCCACCTGTCTGTCCCCGTGCAGGAGGGTCGGCCCCAGAACTTGCAGCTCTGCCCAGTCCCGCCCTGCATTCCTTCCTTCCTCGTGTTGACAGCCCAGCCTCCCAGCCGGCCCCCAGTTTTCCAAGCTCTGCTCTGGTATCAGGAAGCTCAGAGGACTGATTCAAAGTCATCCCCTCCACCCCCTTAATCACTGCAGAGCAGGCTTACCTGCACTCAGCTTCACCCGGAGGGCCATGACCTGTTGCAGAGGTGAGACTGCTGCCCAACCCTGGCGAGGACATTTGCATGTCATGCACAGAGGAGGAAGGGACCAAATTAAAACTCCCTGGAGGGGCACGAGGACCCAGGTTCCCTCTTCCCCAGGGAGGAGCTGCTCACAGCTGGCTCTGCCACTTCCTGGTTGAGGTGTTCCTCATCTGTAGGACAATGATGTGTAAATCACTCGGTCACGGCAGGATGAAATGAGATGTTACAAGTTACTTTCTTAGTGCAATGACCTGAGTAGAGTAAACGTCCAGTAAGTGTAGCCTCTGACACCCTCTTCCTTGTTCTGTCTGTCGGTTTTAGTAATAATACTTAGCTTGGTGTTGTCTGAGGGTTAGATGAGCAAATATACGTAAACTCTCTAGGGAGCTTTGACACAGCACTTCATAAATGTTCCCTATTGAAATATTGTTTTATTGTTGCTGTTATGTATTTCAGGCTAAGATGGCATTAGCAGCCCAGAGTGCAAGCTTCCTGTCTCTTTCTGGGGCAGCTTGAAACACTTCACGCACAGCCCACCTGAGACAGAAGCGCCCCTTCCTGGAGAACCTCCCTCACTGTTCCCTCCACACTCTCGTGAACAACATGGAAAGCGATCTTGATTTTCATTAAATGTTTCGAGTATATTATTGATTGTCTGGTATCTTCAAAGCATTATGTGCTTCAGGAAACCAGGCCTTTCAGAGTCCTTGAGCATGGCGTGGGGAGAGAGGGGCGGTGATGGATTTGGGGCCTGACATGTTCTTTGAACCCAAGCTCTGAGCTGCCCTCCATCCTCCCCAGGGGGTCTGCACCTGGGACGTTTAGTGTCTGAGGCCGAGTCTCCCTGCAGCAGACACGGAGACGCACTTTGAGGCACGAGATGTTTCTGGGGACTCACACCTGTAAGGGGAGGGGCAGGAGCCAGGACTGGGAGGAAGAAGCGGAGCAGGCCCTCTGAGCAGACACCAGCGAAGCGCTGACCGGGGAGCCGGCGCCCAGAGCTGACGACGTCTGTCAGAGAGCTCCAAAGTGCCGTGATCTGAAGCCTATGCCAGAGGGGGCCTCCTGCACCCCATCCCCAGGCGCCCACAGCACCTCCAAACAATCTCATGTCATTTTAATCAAGTATGTCTCGTGATAGGTCTAATAGTATGTCAATCCAGAAAGAAGCTTTTAGCGCTTAGAAGATCTTACAGTCACAGAAAGAAGTAATTTCACTTATATATATATACAGACTGCGTATATGTGGTTGTGTCTATATATACATACCTTCCTCACAGACACACAAGAGGATGACTGCCAACTGCAACTACTGAAACCTAAAAATGAAACAGTTTACATGTCAACTGAAATGTGCAAGGGTTCCAGTATTGTGTTTTATTTAACAGAAAATCATTTAAGTACATAAAATAATAGGGGAAAAAATAGGATTTTAAAATAGAAGACTTGAGTTCAGAGCCCATTTCTCGCACTCCCTGACCTGTAATTACAACCTCCAGTCCCTAGGAAGCCCGGGTTTGGCACTGAGCTGCTGAAAGTTTACTTGAGCTAACACATGTGAACGCAACAGTAAGATGCCTGGTAGAAGATGGACACAAAAAAAGTTGGCAGTAGCTGTCTTGAGTTTCGAATAAGTAACCAGCAAGTCTACCCATCGTCAGGCGCTCCGGGGATATGAGGGAGAAAACACAGTCCCGCTCCGGCTGAAACCGAGCCTTGGCCTTGGGTCGGAAGACGCCAAGGAGGAAATCTGAATCCTCCTGGGGTGGGGGTGGGGTCGATGTCAGCCTGCAATGACTCGTCTCCACCGCCAGATGGCGCCGCGCGAACAGCAGCTCCTCTCGGAGGGGCCCGGAGGGGCCCGGAACCCCAGGCGGGGCAGTGGTGGGTGACCCGCCCTGGGGGAGGTGGTGCTGCGCCTGAACCGAGGTCATTGAGGCTCCGTGTGGGGTGGGGGCAAATACTGATTTCCTTTCAGCCTGTGCTTTCAGACTGGCTTCAACCTGAATGGTCCCTGCAGTGCTGAAGTGGGACAGGAGGGGGGCAGGGCACAGCCATTCAAGGAAGGCCAGAGCAATTCACATCAAAACGGTGAAAGAGTCAACCCCCAGGAGGCCTCTGAGGCTCAGGATGATGGGAGATCTAGCTTCTAGCAGAGCTTGAGCTTCATTATACGCCCATTGTAATACATTAGCATGGTGAATAACGTGCCCACAGGCACCACGGCAGTCCCAAGGCTGCCACAAAGGACAAAGAGTGGGAAATGGCCAACTTCCTGGGAATCCCAGCCCCTACCCCAAGCTGCTTAGACTGGTCCTTCCACTTATTAGCATATGAAGCCACCAAGCCCACAAAATCTAGCAACGCGGCGCGTTACGGCCGTCCCTCTCTCTCTCTCCCTCTTCGGAGACAGCCCACATTCTGTCTATGGAGTGTGTGCCTACTTTTAATCTGAGCACCCAACCCCCACACCTCATGGCCTTTCTCTTCTTGCCTTTCAATGTATCTGTCTGAATAATTCTACCTTTACTCAACCGTGGCTCGCTCTTGAACTCTTTCCTGTGCGAAGCCAAGGACCCACACCTGGCGGCAGGTTCCAGGGGCTCAACCGAAGCCTGGGACACAGCCCATCTCAGGCCCCACATCCATTTTCCTGCATCAGAAGGAAAGGGGGGACGCGTGTGAGGGGTGAGAAATGATAGACGGAGGGTCGTGACTGTTCTCGCCTCCCACCCCGGCCCCAGCGCACAGTGCAGTGGGTGCGGCAGAAGCAGCCAGGGGCAGCCCCGAGGAGCCATCCAACCCGCCAGGAGCTCCACTTCCCCGGCTGCTAGCAGCAGGTTGGAGCGTGTGCGGTGTCTGGGCTACCGGCGGGGCTGGGCCAGGGCGCCTTCCTGGAAGGCCTCCCTACCCGCTCTTTCATCTTCCCCTGCTAGGTGTGGAGGCGCAGGGTGAGGCCGCACAGCAGAGCCTCCCTCAGCCCACCAGGTGGGCTGTGAGGAAAGTGCGCCCTCCCACCCTGTCCCCTCCAGACTTGACGTGAGAAGTAAACCTCAGTGGTGCTAAGCCACTGAAACTTTGGTGTTTGTCAGATACAGCAGCAAGGTTTTGAGAAGTCTTTTGAACTGGTGTGAACTTAACTGAATTTTTTGTGCCCAGGAGTTTTACAGTCTTCAGGTCTAGTGGGAAGGAGTGCTGAACATCACCCCGAGAGCGTCCTTGGCCTCTCAACACAATGTGAACTCGGGAGGGCCCCAGCTACCACCAGAGGACCACGCAGCGGGGTGGGTGTGGGCTCTTCAGACAGTGTCTCGTAATTGTCTTAAAGTCTGGTCCCTAAGACTTCTCACAAAACTTGAGGCAGAGAAGCCATGTGGGACAAGAATTTGAACTGCCAGTTGCACTTTAAAGCATTTACAGGCCAAGAGCAAAGTCTTCTCATCTCTTTCCCACCCAGTCCCTTCTGGAGGGAACACGTCACCCACAGAGCCTAACCCTGAATTTAGCATCAGAAGTGATTATTGACAAGACATTCCCACACTGCACAAAGGTTCCCGGGAGTCACAGAAAGAAGCAGAAAAGATCTTGTTTTTAATCCCTTTTCACAAAAAGAATCAAGATTTCATGACCTTGGTCCAGACTATTAAGTCAAAAAACCATCTCCAGGGAGGTGATATGACACCCCCAGTGCACCGAGTGTTAATAGGGAGAATCCTCGTTGCTCCCTCCTTTTATGCTTACTTTCCTACCCAGCCTTCTTCTCTCCAGCTTTTTACCAAAAAATCGACATAGCAGGTAATTTTGGTGGGTCTATCCATGGTAAATTACTCTAGCTTGAGTTTGGTGGTGGGGAAAGGGCCAGAAGAATGCATTCTAGATATAGAGAAGTAGAAAGAACACAAGTCATAGTGTTAGAGCAGGCAGACAGCTAGATATGAGCAGAGAAATGGGGACACAGACCAAATGGCAGGAATTGGGCAGAAAGGAGGGGCACAGGCCAAATGCAGGAAACCACACATCATGTAAGCACCAGGGGTCCCTGGGCACAGAAAGAAAAGCAGGAACCTTTGGGCTGATAAGGGGTCACAGCTTTTGGGGGTGATGAGTGGCCTGGAGAAGAACAAAGAAAGGTGAGGAAAGGCAGGACTCTCCAGGGTCCGAATGTAACCTTTTGCTCACTATGCCCTCATATCAATAAAATCAGCCTTGCAGATCAGAAGTACCCATCATGCACCAACGCCGTGACACTTCCGATCCAGACTAAATAAGGACAAAAACCCCTCCTCCCTCTGGGAAGGTGGAGTTGGGATGATAATCAGGGAATATGACCCCAGACCCTTCCCTCCCCAATGAATATTCCACCCATTCACTTTTACACCCCATGTAACTAACTTGCCAAAGAAACTCAGGGCAGCCGCTCCCCTGAGCCTGCCCGCTCTTCCCCTGAGACTGTACCATCCATCCCTTAATAAAGCCTCACCTTACTTTTTTAACTACTATGTCTTGTCTCTGAATTCTTTCTGGGACAGGACAAAAACCTGGAACACTGGTTGCATCTATAGGCAACAATAGAAATGATGAAGAGTTTGTAAATGCCAGGAATTAATCGAAAGGATAAAGTAGTCTCAGACCTCCATGAAAATCAGGAACTTTGGCTAACAGCACCCAGCACAACTCTGCAAGCATTAGTCTCCTGCCTCATCTTTCCATCTCGCTCAGTTTCCTGGGTTCTCAGGTGAGGGTTTGTGAGGAGACACAGGAGATGGCCTGGCAGAAACCTGAGTTACCCTAAAACGTGGTAGGAGAATCACAGAAGCTGGAGCTGGAAGGTGCCCTAGACTCATCCACGTGAATCTTTGTTTTATCGATGAAGAAGCCAAGCTCCCAGAAGAAGTGACTTCCCTGAGCTCACATAGCTTGTCAGTCAGAGGAAGGAGAGCCTGGGCCCCAGATCTCCACCCTCCCCCGCCAGGCTTTTCAGGGTGACACAGCATGGGACACAGTGAGCCAGGAGCTGCCTGGGACAACGGACAAAGCATCTTTGGAGCCAAGTACTCCTACACGTTGGCGTCTCCTCCTCTTGGGCAAACCCCGTGGAGTCTGTGGCCCTCGGCTTCCCGTCTGTGAGAACGGGCATGCCAATACGTGTGGTCCGAAGAAGCTGTGCATGGGAGGCTGTCACGAGAAAGAGAAGGAAACAGTGAACAGGAGACGGAGGTCGAGGCTGCAAAGCTGGGGTATTTGAGCAACCAGCTGATGTTGCTCCAAACCAAAGTCCAGGCGTGTCTGTCCTGACGCTGTGTGACCAGTGCGTCTACTGCCCGAGTAGGGCCCTCGAGCTCCTGAGAAGGAAGAACTGCTTTTTTTTTTTTTTACTTTTTTTAAATTGAGTTATAGTCAGTTTACAATGTGTCAATTTCCAGTGCAGAGCACAATTTTTCAGTTACACATACACATATACGTTCATTGTCCCATTATTTTTCACTGTGAGCTACCACCAGACCTTGTGTATATTTCCCTGTGCTACACAGTATAATCTTGTTCACGGAAAAACTGTTTTAATCCCTGGAACGTCTCCAGTTCCTACTGAAATGGAAACGTCGAGTTCAAGATTTCTCCACACCCTCTGCCAGCTCCCTAGGCCTCTTCGTCCTCGCCCGGTGGCCACTCCCCTGCCTCTCCCCCCAATGCGGGCAGCTGGGGGCAGCTCGGGGTCGGGGCCGCAGCCTGGCTGGTGGGTCCTGGGCTCCCTGCTGGCTTTGTGCTGCTGCCTGCCATTCTGCATTGAGTCTCATTTCTCCTTCCTGGTTCCCTTTGTCCCACTCAGCCCAGCATTCACTGAGCAGGAGCTGGGGAGACGCTGGAAGCAGGAAGGAGAAATGAGAGGCCCTGCTTGCTGAGGGCATGAGGTTCTGTGCTTGGACCCCCGCACGCCGCTCTGTGTGGGATTCCCACCTTCCTTCTTCCCCGTGGTCACCCCATAAGCAAGATGCTCAGATCCCCATTTTATGGCAAAGGACAATGAGTTCGGGGGCTGTCACATGGTCATGGCCAGCAGGCAGCAGGGCTGGGTTTGAACCGAGGCTTTCCTCGACCTCCCAACTTACTCACCTTGGATGTGCCAATGAAAATAATCAATAAACAATCAATACTAAGAATAGAAAAAATTTTTATTTGAGCCAAACTAAGGACTAGCCCAGAAGCCCGCTTCCCAGATGACTCTGAGAAACTGCTCCGGAGAAGCAGAGGTTCCAGCAGTTTTATATCTTGTCAGGACAAAGAACACTGAACAACTCAGGAATACATTTCTCCAAAGTTTCGAAAAGAAAACCACAGACCAGCCCGTGCACATACAGCACGTGCAGTGCAGCCTTGGCACCTGGGAGGGGGACCAGCGCTGGCGTCCCAGGAAGAGGGCACTTAATCTTTATTTTTAACATGGATGTTCTTTACTTCTGGTCACTGTGCCCTTTTCTTTCTTAAGTAAAGCAGATGTACAATGTATGTTTGATGGGCCATAGACAGGCTATTTTAGTGAGCATGAAATTCAAGTTAATGCCTGTCTAAGCCAGAACGAGTTCCCGGTATCTCAATAGGTGAACGTCTCTTTTATAGGATGACTCAGGTAACAAGGAGGAGGCCCAGAAAGCTGGGCTCTGAACCTGAGGTGTTGGTGAGCTTACGAACGATGTTGTCGCCGCTCTCAGCCTCACGGCGGGGAGGGAACAGTGGCAAGAACCCTGCTTACTGGCAGCAGTTACTGTGCGCCAGGCATCGCCAAGTCCAGGAACTTCACGTGCAGGGCCGCACTTAGTCCTCACTATGATCAGCACGGCGGGGGTGACTGTCCCGATTTCATACCCGGAAAGACTGAGGTTCAGAAAACAGCCAGCCCGCCGTCCAGCAGGATTCGCGGCAGGCCTGGGCCGGAGCCCGGAGGAGACGGCGCAAGTACCGCTCTGCGCAGCCGCAACACTGCCCCTCGAGAGGACGGTGTCCTCAAGCGCCCAGAGGTTAGCGCACATTTGGCCTCTAGACCTGACAGATGTGCAGCGTCTACAGCATAGAATGATGCAAAACATGCCTTTAAAACACCAGCAGCTCAGCCTGGCAATCCAGTCACCACTTATAAGGAGAAACACCCTTACATACTTGACAGTTAAAACGATTTTATTGGTGATGTTTCTATATCTGGCAATACTGATTCTAAATCTGGCTGATTTAAATTGTCTAAAATCGTTAGGACTGCTAAAAATAGAACAACCTTTTAAAGCAAGGCTGATCTTTAAACAGAAGACTTGTGGGGCGGGGTGGGATGGGGTGGGGCAGGGTAGTTGCCAGGTGTCATAAACTAGGAAGGAGCTAAAACCTGCACAGTACCTGTGTGAGCTGCGTGTGCTGCCCTCGGTGAAAGGTGGTCCCAGTCAACAGAAAACCAGACTTTAAGTCCCCACAAGGAGGGTAACCAGAGCTGAGAACACCACCTACATGCAATACTTAGTTCCAGAACCCCTCTTCGCATAAGAGGGGTGGGCTCGGAAAAACTCGCCCATGGGGAAAGACTGTTGGAAGGAAGTTCACCTGCTTAGGCACCGGGTGAAAGAAATGTCTCCCTGATAATTCAGGAATCCAGGCCTTCTCTTCAAAAAGAGCGGGGAGCTTGAACTTACGCTACCCTAGGACCTCCAAGCCATGATAATATCATAAAATTGGTTGCAAAATGGGTCTGGAAGGACTTTCACAACAAAGCCACAAGGAATTCTCATGGTGGAAACAAGCCCCACTCAAGCGGCTCATAATCAAAATGACAAAACACCCGTAGAAACACCTAAAGTGAGTGAAAGCGCATGAAGGAGCAGCAAGGTTAGAGCTGTGAACATCGGAGGTAACAGAACAGCAAAATGCAAGAGAATGTAAAAATATGTCAAACCATTACGAATATAAATGAATCAAATTTCTAAAAAAAAAAGAGTAAGATCTTATTTAAAAATAAGGGGGCATGGGAAGTTTGAAAAAGTACCATGTAGAACTTCCAGAAATGAAATCGTAGAGTCAAATAGCAGGATATACACATCTAGAGAGAGGTCTGGTATAAGTGAGAGTTGCACTTGAGGGAACTGAAGCAGAGAGAAGAAATCAAACCCAGGAAAGTGAAGCAAGAGACCTGGGGACTAGAGTGAGGAAGCCCAGCACACAAGCCGGTGTTTCGGGGGGAGCAGGGAAGGGGCCACAGTCAAAGCAAGGTGGCAGAGAAACTTCGAATCTGCAGATTCATTAAGTTCCAGTTCCAAACAGTGTAAACACACAGAATTCCAAAGGTTTTTCACAGACTCAGTGCAGCCACGTAACTGATCAGGTGTGTCTCTGTTGCTGAACACTGAAGTTGAATTTCCTTTCCGTCACCAGCAGGACATCCCTTGAGAGGAGCAGTGCTAGAAAGGAGTAGGGAATCGGAGGAAAAGGAAGCTTCCAGAAGAAGGGAGCTAGCAAAGGGAAGTGAGGAAGGCGACAGGAAGGGAAAAGGGGGGCTTTTCCGATGGGGGGGAGCTGTCTGAAGGAGCTGCTGAGGGGGTGTCAGGAAACAAAGAAGCGGTGTGCACGGGAGGAAGGGCTAGGGAGAAGCAGCCTAATGAAAACGGACCGCACGTCCCGTCAGCGGTGACCCGATCCTCATCGCGTGGCTCCCCGCTTTGCCACACTTCCTGGGCTCCTACTGTCATCACTGGTGGCCTTCATTCCCACGTGTCTGGAGGGACAGACTGGACACACTGCTGCTGACAGCTTTTGGGATGGCCGCCCCCGCCCCTCGCACCCCCACTGCACACTGAGGAAAGTGCAGTCGTCTTCACTCACTTTTGCCATTATCAACAGGAACAGGTGCAGTTTCCCACAAGAAGGGCTTGGAGGCACAACTGTTTGTCGTCATTGTATGATTTCTCCTGTTCGGGCCATGAACACAGGGGCATTCCTCACATTCAAAGTTATCCACACGTTTTCTTCCCCCCAGTTTTTTTCACTTTTCCCCCCAAAACTTTACCAATTTTAGAACGACTATTTGGTTAAGAAGTGTTTTGCATTGAAAAGTGATGTAGATTCGTATTTCTGGAATAAGCTATTTGAAAATTATACTTAAATTTACCCTAGGTATTATCTCATGGGAACACAGACACACAAACATTTCAGTGCTGTGCCGCTGGATGTGTCTGTCATGCAGTTGCTCAGCCGGTGGAGAAATGCTTCTATTCTCTTTAAAAGACCCTTGAACAGATCATCCATCAGTAACGGCTTTATTAGCCCTTTTGATATTTTCCAGTACCAAATTTGTGATGGTGGAAATATTGTACTGAAAATCAGGAGTTCAGTAACATGAATTAAAGAAATGTTCTCCTCACTCAGAGCTTTGATTTTATACGTTCTATTCCAATGTTGACTTTTGCTCATTTAACAAAAGTAATAAGCATATATTTCAAAGCACATCTAGTTTTTGTCTTAAAATAGAACAACTAAACTATAAATATGTAATTGTCCCTGTCCCCAGAGTGGCGTCTATGGAGTGCTTTAATCATGTGCAAATGACTGCACATAAATGTGTTCCCATTTATACCACTAGGATTTCAGTAAGAGAAAGCATTTCTTTCTGAAATCAATTCACAAATTGATAAGATCAGTTTCATACGCAAAGTGCCTGCTGCCATTTGACACACAAATATGTACATACTCCCAGTGATGCCTCGTTTGCACCATGTCTTGGAGTATGTTTAACAGAGGCTTCTGTTCTATAAATCACACCATAGCAGCCGCACAGATGAGCGCTCACTGCCTGCCAGACCCTGTGCCAACACATTCCCCGGAGGTGAGTAAGTTAGGTTGTGAAAGAGCCCCTCCCCAGCGCAGCAAACACTGTTGCAGTGTTTGTCTCTCGACCTTTAGGGGCTGGAAAGAACTGAAGTACAGCAAGATATAGAGACTCAGAAAAGAGCTTGAGGCCCCTCCCCACCTTGCCCGACGAGAGCGTTCACCTGAGGCGAGCACCACCATCTCTGTCTAATGAGTCAGCCCACAGCCTGATGCAGCGGTGACCATGGCTTCCCCCTAACACCGGAGTCTGCGTGGTTCTAGAGGGTGGAGCTGATGGGGTAAGTGGTGTGGAGCCTGGCAGAAGCAGACCTGTCTGCATCAGGAAGACCTGCCTGCAGGAAGGAAATGCTGAAAACAGGAGATCAGCTGCTGAAATTAAGCCTGAAACAGGTGGGCCAGGAAGCACTGCCATCCCTGTGGGGCAGCCTGCTGGTTCTGTTCTGTTCAGCTAGTGAGTCTGGCACACAGTCACGAGGCCGACTTAAAGGGTCGGCAGCCCAGTGCTGGACACCCACACGACACCGGGGTCAACTCAAAGAGCAGGACAGGCTGAACCAGAAATTAGTTTTCTATTCACTGCCCAATGCTCAGGTTTGAAGATATTTTTATACAAATTGAGAGCAGAGCAGTGCTCACAAGAGTGATTTCTGCTGTGGATTTAAGTGGATGAGAACCACAGAGGAAAACCCTGTTGGCACATAATTATTCACGAACACTACACAAATATGTCATCTCCTGAACCCTGAAGTGGGTGGACAGGGAAGCGCAGGGAGCTGAGGGGCCCAGAGGCACGGCCCTGGGACGAGGGAGGGGGCCCCTCAGGCCTCTGTGGTTTGTGCTGACGTGCGTCCCCGGTGGGCGTGGTGTTTGTTCATGCGGACTCTCCCCACGCCCAGCCTAGTTAGTGCTCAGAGAGTGGCTTTGTCAGCACTTAGCAGTGGCAGCGTGCTCCTCAGTCTGCAGACCTGAGACCTGGACCACTGGAGGGCTGGGGCGGGGGCAGCGGAAGGCTGGGTCCCCAGGTCTGCAATGCCCAGTGGGACGCGGGCTGCCTGGCACCCTTCTGTTCTGCTACGTATTACAATACCCACCCTCGGGTGACCCCATCATCCCTGCAGAGGGGAGGGCGGCCCACACCAGCACCATCCGTGGCTGACAGGGAGGCTCACTCCAGCCCGGGTGCCGGGGTACCCCGTCCCTGCTGCCTCTGTCTCCTTTCTCTTCTCGCTGCGCAGAGCATCCCGCCCGCCCACCTGGCCACGGCTCAGCCTCACCTCCCCAGTTTGGGAGCCTCGTTCCTGAGAAGCCCTGCCTGCTCCCAGGCCCCCTTCAGCCTGGTGCTGGTGCACTCAGCTGCCTCCTCCTTGGGGCACAAAGAGCAGAGGTCCTTCAAGACACTCGTCACGGACGCGGTGAGGCTGTCCTCAGCCCACTTGTTTTCCTCAAGGCCACGCTCCAGGTTCTCCGCCTCAGCCAAGGAGAGACCCAGGCTTTTTCTAATGCCACTTTCCACCTGCTCTTTGGGCCCACTAGCCTGGTTTGCACACTCTCAAAACAGAACAAAACAAAAGACAATTTAAAGATAACTCTTTAATAGTGTGTTTCAGACTTTTTCAGGGATTGAGAATCCCCCAGAATCTAGTTTTTCCTCCCTTTTGAAGTGTGGACATTGGCTCTTCTTCCCTCCCCTGTGGTGTCCCCCCCCCCCACCCTGTGCCAGAGCCCCTGCCCTCTCGCCTGTCCGTCTGAACTGCACCCAGCGCCCTCTGATTGCCCCAGCCTGACGCTGCCCCCTGGAAACACAGTGCCTCCCTGCTTGTTCAGAGCTGCACGACCACCTGCAGGTCAGAGACACGCTGCTGAGGCCTGAGGACGGCGCTCAGAATTCTGTCCCTTGAGCAACAGGAAGACTAGTTTCTTAAGCCGGAAGGCAACAGGCTATTTCTGACAAATTCACGCTCGGAACTCATGACCAAATGTCTTATCTCCCAGATGTCTGGCCAGTCCGTGGTGCTTCCTGGGCTGCAAGTGTCTGGGAGCTGGAACAGAGCAGAGGAGGCGGGCATGGCCCTGGGCGAAGATGACGTGCAAACCCCTGAGGCATTCCACGTATTGGACGACGCTGCCCCAGATTTAAATGGACAGAACTAAAGAACCCCATTCAACCTCCAACAATGACATTGTCTATAGCTAAATTACACTTCAAGACACTAAACAAAGTCCAATCTCCCACAGGAGCCAGGTTGTGATCTGATTACGGCTGAAGGGGTAAATTGGTAATGTCTGCCCTAAAATTTACACACTGAGGTGGCCTCTTCCATGCCTAGTGCTTGGAACCCTAGAGTCTGGGTCAAATACTATTTAAATAAGAGCCTCAGCAGATTCTGTGCCCTTATTGAAGCCTCTCCATAGGCCCTCTGAAGATGGCCTTCTATTTAGGCTAAAACATGCGTTGGGCCCAGAATTGTTTCCTCTACAATTTGGAATCTAAAACATACGACTATTACAACTGAAGATAACAGCATTTCAGACACTCAGCTTTCAAAGGCTTAAGAGAAGAACTATTTTATTTTCCTTTTGTACCCAAAATTGATAGCCAGGGAACATTTCCATAATTCCATACTTCTTCCCAATATTACGTGATAACACTTACAGCACTGAAGTTCCCAGAACACACTTTGGTAGACGCTGCTGCACAGTAGTCAGCAAAACGTTGCTTCTTTTCCCAGAAACATGCAAGCTGATATGTTTTCCTCTTGTTCTGAGACCAGGCCCTTAAAGCTCTATGTATTTTAAATTCTCAATAAGCCGTTTACTTGAGGTGCCTAGTACAGATGTCTCCATAGTCTTTGTGATGTTTATAAATATTTGTTTCTTTTTGCAAAATTAATGCATGCTTACTGCAGAAAACTGGAAATTCCAGAAAATATAAATCCTCCATAGTTGTAGCACTCAGAGATAATCACTGTTAAAATTTTGTTACGCTTATTTCCAATCCTGTGTTTAGAGTATGCATATATTTTGTCCAGAAAAGTTGCAGTTATATTTTGTATAAACTTGCAGACTGACTTTTGTACTGAGCATTAATATTGAATACTTTCTCCCATGGTAACTAAGTAAACCCTAAACCACAAGCCCCGCTGGCTGCCTGACAGTGTGCGTGTGCACGGCGGCTGGTTTAATCGTCGTCAGGCTTGTTCATTCTTTAAGTCTTAAGCACCACGAATTGTAATTTTTGAAGCCATGATACACATTGCCAAATTGCTCACTCTTACCAGCAATTGATGAGAACAGTGTCTCAACACACCCTCACCAGTGTTGAATAATATAGGTTGATTCTTTTTTTAACTTCACCAGTTTGGCATTTTGAGTTGCCTGAATTTGACTGCTAATTAAACAGTACATCTCTTCACTTGCCAATTTGCAATCTGTGTCTCTTCCATGCACAGTGTCCTCTTCCTATATTGAAGTACTTAGGTACGTTTTATTCATTTCAAAGTTCTTTAGATAGTAATAATCTTGCGACTTTCTCTTCCAATTTTGTGCATACATTTTCATTTGTTTGACATTAGAAGTTTTAAAATTTTTAGAGACAAATGTCCTGATGTTTTCTTCTGTGGTTTCCTCCAGCGCCGACCTCATCCTGCCTGTCCCAAGGTCAGCCCCATGGTCTACTTTTTGTTTCTTTGTTTGCATGTGACATGAGGTAGGAATCTAATTTTATTTTTTACATACAGTATCATTTCTTCTGATTTTAATACCTCTCCTGTCTTACGTCAAGTTCTCATATAAACATATATTTGTTTTCTAGTCCATTGATCTATTTTTGATCTCTTCTACTCCATTTGTCTATTTTAATTCAAAACCACTGTTATTTAGTACTGCAGCTTCATGATAATTTCTTACATCCAATAGTTCAAGTTCTTCTTCTTAATTCTTTTTTTTTTTAAGAAACATTTTAGCTATCCTTGGATCTTTTATTCTTTCATATGAATTTTAGGAACAGTTTGTACATTCCACAAAAAATTTTTTTGGAATTTTTTTGTTGGAATTGCATTGGATCTACAGATCAATCTGAGTAGAATTTGCACTTCTTGGATATTGAGCTCTATATGATGAAACCTGGCCTATTTCTCTATTGATTTGGATCTTCCACATCTTTCAATAATATTTTATAATTGATTCCATAAAGTTCTTGCACATTTTTGTTCATTTTAATTTGAAGTACCTTGTATTTTGTTGCTATAGTCTTTTTTAAACTACATTTTCTACTTGTTGCACTAAAATGTTATTAATTTTTTAAACCAACTACATTAAAGTATAATTTATGTAAAAAAAATGCACGTATTTTAAGTGTACAGTTAGATTCGTTTTGACCAACATTTAACTCATGTAGCCAACACCTCAGGCACGATAAAGAAGGTTTCCATCACCTGAATGGTTGAGAACCATGGATTCACTGATCTACTCTGTATCACTACAGATCAGATTTGTCTTTCCTAGAATTTTACCCAGATGAAATAATCCAGCATATACCTTTTTGTCTCTGGCATCCTTTGCTCAGCATAGTGTTTTTAAAAGCCATCCAGATTGTGTGTATCAGTAGTTAATTCCTTACGTTGCTGCCGTTGTATAGATGTGCGCAAATTGTGTATCCATTTACCTGTTGATGGACATTTCAGTTGTTTCCAGTTTGGGGCTGTTTTATATAAAGCGGCCATGGACACTCACATGCACAAGTCTTTGCATAAGCATACATTTTCATTTCCCACTTGTGTATGATCTAAATAAATTTTTTTCTTTCTTTTTAAATACCTTTATTGTCCTGTGGTTTAAATTAATGTATTTTAATGTTACTGGTCGCTTCAAATTTTTCTTGAAAATAGTCAGGAGATAAACAAGATATCAAAGATTTTCACATATAGGAAAACAAAAATATCATTCTCAAAAGAGTGCTAATGTCTTGAAAGGAAATATTTTTACTCAGTGAAAAGTAATTTTAGGTAAAAGGGGGCTCTGCTTATCTCTGCAAGAATATTTACTACCTCCTATTACCATAAATGAATTGGAATTGATGGGAAGGAGAGCAAGTCCAGTCTGGTCCACCCAAATGATAACCACGGTTGGAATCCAGCTTGAGCTGGGTCTGGGGAAGGAATCTGGCTAGAAAAATCTCTCCAAGGACAAGGCTTTGACCCTCCAGAGCAGGCAGGATTGTGGCCAGTCCCAGGTCCTTGCGCAGACATAACCACTGTAATCAGTTTCCATGTTCCCTTCCAGAACCCGGGTGCAGTCGCTCACATCCGCCTGTGTTTACTCACAGGTACGTTCAGGAATATGGAGTATTGCAGGGAAAGACGCGGCCTGCTCTACACAAGCAGTGTCACTTATTCTTGATGTTTTTACTCAACAGTGCCTCAGAGATCTGTCCACATGCACACACGTAGGTCCAACACAATCCGCACCACTGCCGAATGGTGCACTGCAGGTGGGTCGCAGCTGTCCCCAAGTGATGGGCATCTGCCCTGTTGCCAGTTCCTCACTCTGACTTTAAACAGCAATCTTTCAAGATAAAGTGTAAAGGCACTCAGTGACATTTAAGGTTCTCCACCGTGTGTCCTCCATCTGTCTCTGCAGTCTCACCGCCCAGTTATGCACCCTTCCTGAAATAGTGCTTTCCAAACTAGTCTAACATGATTTTCTGGCCTCAAAACCTTTGTGCACATCAACCCTTCCATCCAGAGGGCCCACTGCTCCTCTCCCCACCTTTCTAAATCTGGCCACGAGAAAGCCGCCTCACATCCCTGCACTTCAGTGAAGACATCCCTCTTCCCTGGTCTCCCAGCCTGTAATGAATCTCTTCTTCCAAATATCTGCTATATGCTGCACCGCTCAGTCAACACCTGGACAGTCTCTTGCACGGCACTTCGAGACCAACCCTGATGCCTCCAGCTCGAAGTACTTGCAGTCAGAGGCATTCTCTCTCCTTCGGACTGACGTCTCCGGCCCATTTTCTTTCCTCTCCAGGCATCCTTTTCTCTAAACCTAAACAAATCCGTTCACATTATTCCTCTGCTCACCAACTGGTGGTGCCGATTTTGCCTTGGCAGCTCCCTCCCACGTGGATTCCCTGTCTCTCTCAGGTGAAGCACCACCACAAGGGGAGTCTGATGAGGCGGCCTGACTCAGGCCTACAAACCTTTCCTGTGTCCGTGTCTCCACCCCCAGTAGACCCCCTCCCTGCTGTCTGGGAGCCTGTGTCCATCTAGACAAGGTAGGCTAGGGGTGACAACAGAGCCCTAGGTGGTAGCACACCACGGAGGGTCTTCTCCATCAGGTCACACTAGGGGTGGGGCAGCTTCTTTGTCAGCTCCTCCCCCTCCAGCTCCTCCCTCTCAGCTCCTCCACCTGCAGCAGGTCATCCCTTGTAGCCACTCAGATGAAAGAAACAGCCTGTGTGGAAGACTCACACCTGCTCTTAACTGCGTCTACTCAGAAGTGACTCACAGGCCTTTCACTCACAGCCCAGTAGCACAGTTTGTCACACAGCCCAACATGACTGAGAAGGCCTGGGAGGGGAAGGGTCACACAGAGGATGCTGGAAGCATGCGGCTATGATACACGTGGGGTTAGACTGGAGGCAGCCTGACGCCATGACAGGCAGAAAGAGCACCAAGAAGTTGTACAGGAGGCAGACTTGTACGTGAGCCTGGGGTGGGGCCTCTGACCAAAAACATCTACACCACCCTACGTGAGAATCTTGTCTACTCACTGCCCCCAGACCTGCCAGCGGTAGAGGCATTTGGCTTAACTTTCTTGAAGATTGCAGTGACTCTGAGAAACCTAAGTGGTTGTGTTCTCTCTCCCTCCAAATTAATTCAAAATGGGTTTTCCCCGCAATCCCTGAGTGAGGTCAGAGTGAAGAGGCACTTCGTTGGGAAAAAGAAAGGTAATTTTGGAGCAGGGGCTACTTTGGAAAGTGGACACAGCTGAGCAAGGTGCTAGCTGCCAGGAGGCACGTGGGTTAACAGGGGGACGGCCGCAATGTGGGGGCCAGCCAGAGCCCTGGTGTCCACATTCGCACTTCAGGTCCTGCTCCTCCTGTCTGTCCCTCTCTCCTGCCTGGCCCCCTGCCCAGAGCAGGTGTCACGCTGGCTTCATGGGTAGATGTAAATCCCTTTGAGAAACACGGCAGAGTTAAGAATTAGATTAGCCTTATATTTTGACTTTGTGGATTGTATAGAATTTTATGATCTCAGTGTGGGATCCAAACAGCAATTTTAACTGTTTCTATAGAAAAAAAATTAATAATGGTCTAAGTTCCAAACCTGGATGACAGATTTTTTTCTTCCAGTTTTATTGAGATATAATTGATACACAGCGCTGAGTTCCAGGTGCACAGCATAATATTACACACCTCGTGAGGCCCATGACGCATTTAGTGAGCATCCGTCATCTCACACAGACGCAATGTAAAAGGAACAGAGAAAAAATACTTTGTCCTTGGGTGGATTACATCTTTTAAATGAGATGTGCTGCTTTTTTTTCCTGATTGTAAATGTAATGCACATAATAATAAACTGTGAAAATACAGGAAAATATGGATAAACGAATTTAAGTCTTCCATAGTATCACTTTAGACCCACAACCCACACTTTAACCAGGGCAGTACACACTGCCAGCCACTAGCCAAAATTCCTGTTTCTGCCTCCTGGGCCACACATCTGGAATTCACTTCCTCTACTGCTGTCAAATGCGGCCACAGAACTAAATCCTGGCCAGTGCACACATACAGAAGTTGCCTGTGCCCCTGCTGGATCTCAAACACCTGCACGTCTGCAGACTGGAATGCTGGTCTCCAAGGCAACCTTGGAAGCCACACTTTGAAGATAGAAGTGCCCCAATCAGCTGTGATCCTGCCAGAACTGCACAGAGGAGGGGCCCATGCCGATCTGCACACCCTCCTCTTCTTCTGTGGTACAGTCTTCAAACTTTCAGGTCTGCCCCTTCCTACAGTTCACCTGCCCCACTAGCACAGCTAAGGATTGACTAGATTTCTCTCGTAACCTGTAACTATCTACCACGGGCTTAGCATACGTAATAGACGCTCAACAAATATTTCCTGTCTGATTATTGATCAGTTGGTCAACTGAAACCATATATTCTCAAAGAAACAATTCTTACAGAACCCCTTTCTTTCTACAGCTAAAAAAATTTTTAAACATTTTTACTGAGTTATACTCATTTTACAATGTTGTGTCAAATTCCAGTGTAGAGCACAATTTTTCAGTTATACATGAACATATATATATTCATTGTCACATTTTTTTCTCTGTGAGGTACCACAAGATCTTGTATATATTTCCCTGTGCTATACAGTATAATCTTGTTTATCTATTATGCATTTTGAAATCCAAATCTGTCCCTTCCCACTCCCCATCCCCTTGGCAACCACAAGTTTGAATTCTATGTCTATGAGTCTGTTTCTGTTTTGTATTTATGTCTGTTTTTCTTTTCTTTTCTTTTTTATATTCCACATATGAGCGATCTCATATGATATTTTTCTTTCTTCTTCTGACTTACTTCACTTAGAATGACATTCTCCAGGAACATCCATGTTACTGCAAATGGCGTTATGTTGTTGGTTTTTATGACTGAAAAGTATTCCATTGTATAAATACACCACATCTTGTTTACCCAGTCATCTGTCGGTGGACATTTAGGCTGTTTCCATGTCTTGGCTATTGTAAATAGTGCTGCTATGAGCATTGGGGTGCAGGTGTCATTTTGAAGTAGGGCTCCTTCTCCCTGAAGTGGGTCTCTTGTAAGCAGCATATTGAAGGTTCTTGCTTTATTATCCAGTCTGCCACTCTACGTCTTTTGACTGGAGCATTTAGTCCATTAACATTTACAGTAATTAATGATAGATGTGTGTTTATTGCCATTTTGAACTTATTTTTGCAGCTGATTTGGTATTTCCTCCTTGTTCCTTTCTTCTTCCTTTTGTGGTTTGGTCATTTTCCTTTGTATTATCTTGGGTTTTATTTAGTTTTTGTGACTCACTTGTAAGTTTTTGGCTTGTGGTTACCCTTTTTTGTAAGTCTATTAACCCATTACTATAACTGTTTGTACTAGACAGATAGTAATATAATCTCAAATCCATCCTATGGAGAACAAAAAATTTAAAAAAGAAAAAAAATTCTCTATATTTCCTTGCTTCCCTCTCCCACTCTTAATGATTTAGATGTCTTCTTTTACAATTTTGTGTTTATTCTATTTATAATTCGTGATAGTTATCACCTTTCCAGTTATAAGATTCTCATTTTTGTAGCATCCTGCTTCTTTTCTATTTAGAGTAGACCTGTCAATATTTCTTTTAGCATGGGTTTAGTGTTGCTAAACTCTTTTAGTTTTTGCTTGTCTGTGAAATTTTTTTGTCTCTCCTTCTATTCTAAAAGATAGCCTTGCTGGATAGAGTATCCCAGGCTGCATCTTTTTTTTCATTCAGGACTTTGAATTTATCTTGCCACTCCCTTCTGGCCTGTAGTGTTTGTGTAGAGAAATCAGCTGAGAGCCTTATAGGGGTTCCCTTGTAGCTCACGCTTTGTTTTTCTCTTGCTGCCTTTAGGATCACTTCTTTATCCTTGACTCTGGCCATCTTGATTATGATATGTCTTGGTGTGGGTCTGTTTGGGTTCTTCCTGTTTGGGACTCTCAGAGCTTCCTGTACTTGGATATCTGATTCCTTCTTTAGGCTTGGGAAGTTTCCAGTCATGATTTCTTCGAATACTTTTTCAATCCCCTTTGTTCTTTCTTCCCTTTCTGGAACCCCTATTATGCGTAGATTGGCATGCTTTAAAGTATCCCATAGGTCCCTTATATTGTTTTCATTGTTTTTTATTTGTTTTTCTCTCAGTTGTTCTGATTGGGTGCTTTCTGTTGTCCTGTCTTCTAGGTCACTTGTACACCTGCTTTGTACAGCCTTTAGATCGGCTCTCACCTCAGCAAATGAGTTTGCCAATTCTACTTGGCCCTTCTTTATAGCTTCTATTTCATTTTTTAACATATTTTATATCTCTAAACACTATTTCTTTTAGTTCCTTCAGTACTTTGATCACTCCTTTTTTGAAATCTTGATCTAGAGGCCATCAATGTCTATTTCATTGATCATTCTTTCAGGGGATTTCTCTTGATCTTTTAATTGGGAGTGGTTCCTCTGCTTCTTCATATTGCTCATATCTCTCTGGCACTGTAGCTTAAGGAGTATCAGTTATCTATTGTGGTCCTTAAGGAGTTTATGTATTTATATATCTAAAGCCTATGCAGGAATAAAACTTTAAAAAAGAGAGAATTTTAAAAGAATGGTGAAAATAAAGGTTTGAAAACAGTGTATAATCAATAATAGAAGAGCAAGTTGAAGCAGAATAGCAATTGAGTTGAGAGGTCTTTTAAAAACCTTTAAAAAAAGGAGGAAAAAATCAGAAAATATTTGAAACCTGTGTATAATCAATAGCAGAAGATCAAAACCAAGAGAAATAAAAATGAAATGAAGTGGATTTTTTAAAATAATAAAAATTACAATTTTTTTTAAAAATTGAAAGGATTGAAAACTGGAGACATACAATTGTTTAAAAGGTAAAAATTTTAAAGGTAATAGAAAATAGAATAGATTTTTTAAAAGAATAAAACAAGAGAGAATTTTAAAAGGGAGAAAAAAAGGTTTGAAAACAGTGTATAATCAATAATAGAAGAGCAAGTTGAAGCAGAATAGCAATCAAATTGAGATGTCTTTTTAAAACTTTTAAAAAAGGAGAAAAAAATCAAAAAACAATATCTGAAACCTGTGTATAATCAATAGCAGAAGATCAAAACCAAGAGAATTAAAAATGAAATGAAGTGGATTTTTAAAAAAAAAAAAAATAATAAAAAGATTTTAAAAGAAAATTTTTAAGGGATTTAAACTTTAGACATATACAATTGTTTAAAGAGTAAAAAAAAGATAATAGAAAATAGAACAGATATAAAAAAGATTTAAAAAAAAAAAAAAAGGATGTATTCTCCTGGAGACTGTGCACTCTTAAAGATTTTATCAAGACGTCTTTCTGTCTTCGCCCTGTTTCGCGAACTCAGCTTGCTGTTTCCAGAGGCCCTCTGTTGGCGCCCTCGTCTGGGCTGCTCCCAGTGCCTGTCGGCAAGCAGATCGCACCCCCTCCCAATACTGGGTCGGGTGCTGGTCTCCTTCGCGGTGGTCGGGCAGGTCACTCTCCCTCCGGATGCCGCAGTCAGATGCTGAGCTGGTGGGGAGGCGGGTGGGTGGATCGCGCCGCCTCCCAGCACTGCGGTCAGGGGCTGCGTTCCTGCCAGGAAGGGGGTGGCCACCCGCCCTCTCCCGGCGCTGGTCGCTCTGCTGCTCTGGGCAGCTGCCCACTGCACCTCCGGTGGGCGCTCATAGGCGGGCTCGGGGAAGGCCGTGGAACTGCCCCGCCACTGCTCCGCGCCCAAACTCAGCTCCTTGCTTGTCTTGGTGGCGCGAGACCTCTGACGTGCTGGGGCAGAAAGATCCTATCTGCCTCAGGCTGTGAACAAGTCTCAGTCCTGCCGGGGAGGTTGCGGAGCCCCCTGGTGCGGAGTCGGGGCACGGCCCCGCCCCTGCCCGCGCTGCGCACAGGAGGAGATGGCGGCTGTGGCTGCTCCCCGCCCCTCTTCTCCCAAGAAGCTCCAGTAATGGCGCAGCGGGTCTGAGGAGACAAAGGCTACAGCGCCCCTCCCCCCAGGGAACACCAGCCATGTTGTTTTGGGGTTTTTTCGTAATTTATGGGGGACCAGGTTGTTCTGCTCTGTGTCCCCTCTCAGCCACAGCACGCAGCACCCTGCAGTCCCCCGGGGCTGCCTCACTACAGCCGCCCCCATCCTCTGCCCGGCTCAGGTGGCCTGTCCCGGCCCCAGCTGCCGGCTCGCGTCTTGGGCTGGGTGTCGCGGGGACCCTTTGTGTCCGTTTAACTCAGTTCTGTCGGCCAAGGAGTGCTCAGGGCAGATCTGAGCCTCAGAGGCTCTCCTTGCATCCCGCTGGCCTCTCCGCTGGAGAGGGGAGACCCAGCAAACGAGCACCAGTCCTCCTTTGCGACTCCCTCCCTGTGGGACCGATCCCGCACTGTTTTACTTTTTCTTCTTTCTTTTTTCCTTTTCTCCTACCAGATTTTTGGCATCTTTGTCTTTCGAAGAAGACGATGTTCTGTCGGAGTCCGGCAGGAGCTCTGGTTGGCTGGGGGTTCCATGGATGTGAGTTTTGGTGTATCTGTGGGAGACGGTGAGCTACTAGCGTCCTTCTACTCAGCCATCTTGGTCCCGCCGCTGCAAATTGTTTAATACTAGAGTTGAGGCTTGCTATCCAAGAGCCCCGTTGCCAGCCCAGCTGGGAGGCCCTTACTGGAATTATCCATTTCCTCTACTGGGAAAGATGACCATTAAACCTTTCAAAACACAGTGAGGTCCAAACAATAAATGCTGGAGAGGCTGTGGAGAAAAGGGAGCCCTCCTGCACTGCTGGCGGGAATGCAGTTTGGTGGAAAACAGCACGGAGAGTCCTCAAAAAGCTAAAAATAGACTTACCATATGATCCAGCAATCCCACTCCTGGGCATATATCCAGAGGGAACCCAAATTTGAAAAGATACATGTACCACAATGTTCATAGCAGCACTATACACAATAGTCAAGACATGGAAACAACCTAAATGTCCTTCCACAGAGAACTGGATAAAGAAGTTGTGGTATATTTATACAATGGAATACTACTCAGCAATAAAAAAGAATGAAATAATACCATTTGCAGCACCATGGATAGACCTGGTCATTCTAAGTGAAGTAACCCAGAAAGAGAAAGAAAAATATCATATGATAACACTCATATGGAATCTAAAATATGACACAAATCAACTTATTTACAAAACAGAAATAGACTCACAGACATAGAAAACAATCTATTGGTTACCAGGGGGAAAGGAGGTGGGAAGGGATAAATCTGGGAGTTCAAGATTTGCAAATATTAACTACTATATATAAAAACAGATAAAAAACAAATTTCTTCTATGTAACACAGGGAACTATATTCGGTATCTTGTAATAACCTTTAATGAAAAAGAATATGAAAATGAATACATGTATGTATATGCATGACTGGGACATTAAGCTGTACACCAGCTACTGACACATTGTAACTGACTATACTTCAATTAAAAAAAAACACAGTGGTTTTGGGTAACAAAGAAAGAGTTTAATACTTATTTTATGAATCTGGAGCGTCCAGGGCAATGCCACATCATCACATCTAATTTCTAATGAGCGTCTCCTGGCAGGCGTTTCCATGACAACAACATTTATGTGTTGATGGATCAATCCTGATACAATTTTCCCTGCTAAAGCACATGTTAATTCCAAGCATGCAGACAGGTGTCTTTTAGAACACAGAAAATAAGCAAAAGTCCCCCCACAAGTAAAGAAAAAAAACAGCGGGAGAGTGCAATTAGAGGATTGAAAATGAAGAGTAAGAAAATATTAGAAAGAAAATGCTTAAGCTGGAAAAATGAAGATAAAAACAAACATATATTAAAGAAAAATGAAAAGATGGGAGAAAAAAATGAAAAGAAGGCCAAAGATCCAAGTAAAAGCTCTGAGATTTTCTAGCTTCACGGTGGCCAGCAGCCGGGCAAGGCTGGATGGAGCCTGGTTCAGATCAGCAAGGGCGGGTCTTTTCACAGTTGCTAGCTTTAATGGGCATCCCGAGACCTTTCAGCCACTTTCTCCTCCATGAACATACTTCAGTGTGGAATTATGCTAATGATGCTGGAATTGCCTCTTCAGACCAGTTTAGCAGCTTGCTTAAGCCGGAGAGACGCAGGGCCGAGACTGATGGAAACAGGAAGTGGTCCACGGTCACTACTCCTGCGCTGTTAGACTTTCTGCCACTGAGCAAACACAAAGGGTGTCTTCCAAGGGAGCTCGCTGCCCACCTACCCTGCCACTCCATACATCTGCACCGGGAGCTGTGGCATTCCAGAGTCTTGCCAGAAGCCCGCAGTAGGGCAGGGCCCCTGTGGACGCGCCTCACGCTCGCCAGACCACAGGCCTCTGAGCACAGAAGTGGGCCTGCTCCTGCCCTCACCTCCACTCTGTGCACCTCGCTGCTGCTGGGGGCACGTGGCGGGAAGTACCCCACATGGTACAAAGCAAGCCCAAAACCAGCCTTCAACAGCACTGGGAACTGAGCAAATGATTACTCATGATTAATGTGATTTAAGGTTTTTCGAGTAACAAAGAACTCCTTTATGTCAATTATATCTTATTTCAAAACATTTTTAATGAAACAATGTTTACGGCATGCCTAGCACACAGCAAGCCCTCACTGAAGGGTAGCTGCCTTGAAAAGGTCCCTGTGATGCAGTGATTCCTGAGGACAGCGTCTGCCAGCCCGGAAGGCGCGTGCCCTCCACCCGTCACTGCTGTTTATTCACCCAGTCTCCATGTAGAATATTCTGACTCACCAACCGTGTATCTAATTAATGTAAATGTTAACAATTTCTAAACAACAGAACATAAAACATAAATGCAAACAAAATCTGACATTTAAGTGGGTACTTCCAAAGACTGCGCACGTGTATCTTACTTTATGGAAAAATTTTTTTTTTAAAGAGTGATCTCTAAAATCACTTTCTTACTAATTCCCTGCTATTTTCTGTTATAAATGGCAAGGAGTAGGAGAATTACAATGCTAGTCCAAAAACCTTTTGTCCAGGGCAATGGAAATGCTAGTCATTGAAACCAAACCGTTGAACACTAACTGACGATTCCTGCCGCCTCTCAACAGCCCACATTTCCCACACGGCAGCACCCGGAGCGTCCCTATCAGCCACCCGCCCCGGTTTTCCTTCTGAACCGCAGGACGTCCCAGGACCCCCACTTTACGCCCCCTGCTGCTTTCTGTGTGGCTTTGCCCTCCTCCGTGGCCTCATAAGGCAGCGTAGCACTTCCATGCCTCGACATCTAACACATGGCACTTCAATTTTGAGGGTGGAAAATACATAATGTGAATTATTTCCCTGCTTTATTAGCGCTAGAGTCTTACATGCTGTGTTTACTTAAAATGAGAATTTCTCATACTACATATAATTTCCAAAGATGCTGTACAAAGGCCCTCATCAGACTCATAAAGCTTTCCCTCCACAGCCAGTGTGAATATAGGAGTATTTCCTATGTCTGGTCAGTGCTGTTCCCAATACCCTTCAGGCTTCCAAAAGAAGGTAATTGTTTGCATTAAACACAAGAGTCGATGTTATTAGAAATAACCATTTGTTCATTAGTGACTGATGCTACCAAAATGACAAGTTAAGAGCAATGGATTTTTCATTCTTTACATTTTAGTGAATTCATCAAATATATGGTTTACCTTAAAGGGTTATCCCACTAATTCCAGAAGATAAGAAAAGAGTGGTGCAGATCCAATCACGTCCACATACTTGCTGAAGCAGTTGGAGGAGCCGTGCTCCATCTCAAACCTGGATTCTCATCGCCAAGTTATAAAGCTCGAGCATTTAGGTTGTCCAGAAGGGCCAGTGAGGTGATGTCTTAGGTGAATCCAATGCTGATGTAAATCCTGAAACTACACTGAGACCTTGGATGGAAAATAACTAAATAATTCAAATAAAATTAAACTATCCAGAGGTCCTCCAAGACCATTCAGAAAACGGACACCACTTAATTTAAACAGTTGCTAATTTGTTTTACTTTAAAAGTTACATCATATGCTCCATGTAGTAACCTGCACGGACTCCCTTAGGTCACTGATAAGACAAAAGCCACCCAGCTTCTCATGCTGCCATCACTGGCACTTCAAAAACAAGAAAACAAAAGAACTGCCATCCTTCTATCCTTCCTGGTTCCTTGCCCCCCAAATGAGGGGATTACTTGAGGAAACTGAATCTTTTGTGCAAATCGCACATCTGGCCTTGAAGATACAAATTTCCAGCCTCTGTTAGAATCCATATTTACACAGACTTTATGGGAACACAGGTGAAAATTCTATTTTAAGGATACAATGAGCTCATAAGGAAATTACAAAGTTTAATTCTAAGTGAGTATATTCAGGCGTTCTCTCCCTTCTTGTGCCCCAGAGTTTCATCTGGTTTGGGAGGTGCTGACCCTCTGACCTGGAAGGGTAAATTTTTTACCTCATTATATACACACTCATTTTTTTTCCGAAGGAATTTTCCAAGACTTTCTATCTCCCTGCTTCTAGAGTTAATGAGCTTTCCAGGTTTCCAAGAAAAGAATGCTACATGTCGCCTGTGGGAACACGTCCCCCCCACTTCCCCATCCAGTCAGGTCCACCAGGCACTGACCGCCAGTGTGACCAGGAGATGGGAAGTGAGCTTACGTAACTGTCATTGTCAGTTCACCTTGGAATCCCTTTCTGCCACCTTTCCCTGAGCCATTGTCTGGCAAGCTCCCGGACCGCCCAGGGTGGCTGTCCGCAGTGCAGAGCTTGTGAGGTGGCAGCAGCAGCACTGACTGTCTCCCAGGTTCTGGAAGAGCCCGAGCTCTTCTTGGAGTGTGGAGAAGGCCCAGAAGGAAGGGCAGATAGTTCCTAGCATTTCACAGGCAGTTCCATCAGCTCTCATGAAACTGTCCGTGGAACTTTACAAAGAAGGTTCAACAAACTCTCCCTTCCCTTTTGCCCCGAGTCAGAAGAATGAAGGAGAGACTACATAGCAGAAATAACTCCAGGTTGCAGGCCTGTCACTCCACTGCTCTGTGATCCCACTGAGTTTCCATCGCCCTCTATAAAGTGCTCGTAGCAACCTACCAGTCCAATTTGAGCCAGAGAGACAAAACCAACAGGAGACAGATAAGAGACTGATTGCACAGAATTGCTTTACAACATTGTGGGGGCTGGGAAGGCAAATCTGAAGGCCAGCAGGAAGCGGAGCTAGCGTCCATTAGGTGGAATTTCATCGTCAGGGAAGCCTCCACTCTGCTCAAAAGGCCTTTCATCTGTCTGGTGGGGCCCACCCAGATTCTCCAGGACAATCCCCCGTGCCTAAAGTCAGCTGACTATAGATTTCAGTCACCTCTTCAAAATACCTCACAAGACTGCCCAGAAGGGTGCTAGATTGAATAACTGGGGTGCAGCTCTGCCAAGAGGACACATCAAACTGACCCTCACGTGGGCTTGTCCTCACCAAGCCCCAGGCATGAGACATGGTGGCCCCAAGTCACAGACCTGGGGGACAGCCTGCTGTCTTACAGGAACTTGAGCAGTTGTGTGAAAACGAACCCAATGAATATTAAATCCTAAACTACCAACCTCATTCAAATTCTCTCAGATTTGCTAACATGCATACATATAATTCCATACAATGTAATCAGTGTGCATATAACTTATTTTCTGCTATTTTCATCTAATTTTATTTCATTTAGGCATCTCCCTTTATTGACATTTTCTACATGATAGTCATTTTTTCCAATTAATTCACAATATTCATTTGTGGTAACATGCTATAATGTTAAGTCGTGGCCCCTTTTTTTGCCATTTGAATAGCGCCAAACATTTGCCGTTCAGAAATCTACTACTGTGGACATATTTAGGCAAGTTATTTTTAAGGCTTTTGAATAAAACCATTCCTATCACCGCTTCATACTTCCAAATCACCAAGCCCATTGTAGATGCTGCACAACACCTGCCCTGCTCGGCACCTGGCAGAGGTGAAAGGAGGGTCTTACCTCAGCTTCCATGCTTGTATGTGGGACCAAGTCCCCGGAGAGCTCCAGGAGCCAGCTGGGTCCATGAAGTTCTCAGACTTGGGAAGGGAAGGAAGGACGTGTTCCCATGACGCAGGGTTCAAGTCTGCAGTTGGTGACGGTGTACTTACTGCTGTTAACTGTGCTTAGGCAAATCAGCCTCTTCCTTCTGATTTACCAGGACCCTATAAAATTAGGTTTTCTATCCCAGGAAATGCCCCTCTGATGGAGGTTAGCGGTGTCCTAGCACATTTATATGCTAACAGCGTAGTAACTCTCCATGGATGAAAAGTGCACCATACAAAACACTGGTGAATGTGTTTGCCCTTGAGACTGTGTTGCAGGACTAAGACTCCACTGCACACGTTTGGGGAACCACGGATAAACAGAATCCTCAGGAAATCACCTTTCTGCATATCCCCTTCTCAGGATTAATCGTCAGAGCTGCGTAATCTGAGTCTACGTGGCTGAGACCAAAGGGGCCAAGAAAACAAGGGCGTTTGGGAAACTGGTTGGATCTTTCCCAAACCTCCAAATCTGGGTGATCCTGTCAGCTGCAGACTTGATGTCTGTACTGGTCAAATCCACCAGAAAGGTCCTGAATGCCCTATTGCCTTTTCTTTTACAGAAACAGTTTACAAGTTGCCTTTGAAAACAGAGCTTGTAACCAAGATAAAATTTAGCAGAAGTAGCTTTGCCTCTATGAGTTCTTAGGAAAACTAAGAATTCAAATCACTTCATTGCAGGCTCTTGAATCATTCAAGACCAGAGTCTCTGCTCCATGCTTCCCTCCCTTGCGGCTGACTGTTCATTGTCAGCCTCCCTGCTGCTACCCCGACATCCCACGGTTAGTAAAATGGCCTCAGAACAAACCACAAGGAGATCTGGTTCTAGCACAGGGCTTATGAAACTGGAGCAGGTGATGATAGTATCTGGTTACACAACATACATAGCATCAGTTGCTTTTTCCTGTAAACCTCCTTCTAAAAGGCAACTGATCACACAAGCCTCCTTTAGGGTACAGGCAAATGACTGAAACTGCCTTTGGCATTTGATTTCTTTTCTATGTGCTAAAAGTTCTCTGTGAGGTTTGCTGGCCTGATGAACTTAAGGAGTTTGCATTAGCTCAGGATTCCCCAGAGACACAGAACCAATAGGATGTTTAAATAGGGAGAGATTTATTTCAAGGAAATTGCTCACACAATTGTGGGAGTAGGCAAGTACAAAATCTGCAGGACAGGCCAGCAAGCTGGAGATGCAGAGAAGAGCTGGTGTGGCAGCTGGAGTCCAAAGGCTGTCTGGAGGCAGAATCCCCTCCTCCTTGAGGGACCTCGGTCTGTTCGTGGGTTAAGTCCTTCAACTGATTGGATGAGGCCCACCCACATTATGGGAGGTAATCTACTTTACTCCAAGGGCATTGATTTAACTGTCAATCACATCTTTGAAACATAACTTCACAGCAACATCTATACTGGTGTTTGACCAAAATCTGGGCAGCATGGCCTAACCAAGCTGACACATGAAACCACAGAGCTCCAGTCAGAATTTTCTAGGAGCTGAAAAGTTACCTCAGAAGCAAGATGGGGTGGGTGAACTGAGAACAGCTTTCTGGCTTCCATGTGGCAGGCCTTTCATGGCAGCATCACTGAGCCCTGTGGAAAGGCAGAGGCTCCACAGCACAGCCCAGGGTCCGGCTCCCCTGGTCTGAGCCCAACCCCAGCCCCTTCCCTGCCATGCAGCGAGGGAAAGAGGGGGAAGAAAGGTGCCTCTGGGTCACCGCGTGTCCACAGCCACCCCGTGGGAAGGGGCAGGTGTACTGGAGATCCAACAGCCTGTCGCAGCCCAGCTAATGGCACTTCCACAGCAGACGGACCAGCTCCGACACACACTCTACTACTGAGGCGTGGGGAACAAGCGACAAAGCTTGGCATTTGCTGAACTGAGTTGGACAATCTCCTGAAAAGACCACAGGTGCCCAGGTCCCTGGCTGGGTCTCCAGGCATCAGGATGTGAGCCGTGTTCTGTCAGCCCTCGTTCCTGTCCAACCCAAAGCCCTCCAGCAGCCTGGGATGCCAGGAGAGGTCAAGTCCCTCCTTGCCTTCCCCAGCTCCAGCCCTGGTCACTCTAAGCCAGCTCTCCATCCACCAGACCCCAGGGTTTGTCTCCACTTCCTGCAAGTTCCTGCTGAACCACAGTCTCCACGAGGCATTGCCACTGTCCGTGCTCACGGCCCGCAGGGGCTGAACCTCCACGTTTACAGAGTCCGTGAAGCAGACTCACCACCCTCGTTCGTCTGTGAGCTGGACCGTGAGACCAAAGGGAATGACAGTGCACACAGGCTTTCCAGTGACTGAAGTTTCTGTGCTGGACCCACATTTGTGTGCCTCTTCTTACTTTCTGAAAGGAGGCACTTCCACCCTCCATCCAGCCTGCTCTGCAGTGAGCCAGGCATGCCCAGGCAGGTCCTAAATTTGGACACAATCTAGGCTCAGGCTGGAAGCCCTCTCATGCTTGCAATGGGTTCCTCTCCCCTGTGTAAACACACACATCAGTTACATTTAAAAATATAGAAATAAGCTGAAATGTGGGTACTTTGGGGTCATCACAATTCAGTGTTGTTTGTAGAATGAACCCACATCCCTGTGTATGAAAAGCTCTATGCAGTGTCACGGACACACAGCCAGAGCCGGCACAAGGCTACAATGCGTGCACATCTGGCCACCCTGCAGAGGGGCAGCTGGCTTGTGCCAACTCGCCCGCACTCCACACCCCTTCCTTCTGTGAACAGGGGCAGCCCTTTGCCAGGAGGTGGCTATGAGACACTTGCCCTTCAATACGCAAATCTGAGCTGCAAGAGTCTAACACCCATTTTAATTAAATGCGATGAAACTGCCCCATAAGTACTTACAAAGGCAATGGAAATGTTCTCAGACCGTGAAGTGTTAGAATCAAAGGGACCTTAAAGAGCCAGGGCCCTTGACCTTGGCTGTATACCAGCATCACCTGGGGAAGCCGTCCAACCTCTGCTCACACCAGACCACTGACATCACTCTCTGGTGTCCAGACATCATCTCAAGCCCACTGGTTCAGGAGAATCACCTGGGAGGCCCGCAGGACTTACCCCGGACTTATGTGGGTGTGGGGTCCAGGGAGGTTTTCAAACTCCCAGGAGATTCTGTGATCAGCCAGGTTTGGGAACCACTGACCTGCTCAACTCCGACACTGTCTGCCATCATAGGAATGTTAGACGTCTGGTCCAACAAATGCAGCCAGCAAACGGGAGCGGTAGGACTCAGGGCTGCAGGCTCAGCTCAGCACTATTTATGAAGAGATCATCAAGTTTCTCTCTCAAGCTGGAAAGAAATACCTACTTTCATGTTTTAGGTTTCACAAAACAATGAATTTTTTCCTGTTTCATCGGGACCCCCTTACATCTAGAAATAAACAACTGCAAAATGAATTTTTTAAGGCGTTTATAAGAAAGGTTTTCTTAATTGCAAGAGTCAGTCACTGAAGTCAAGGCTGAGGTGGGGCTCAGGTGGTGGAGAGCATGCTGAGCATGGTACCTGCTTTGATTCCCAGTTCCTCCATGTGAAAAGATTTTTAAAAAGAAAGGAAGAAATCAAGATAAAATCAGGGGTGATAAAGTGAGATTTGTGTGATCTTTTAAAATGATATTTTCACAGTCGTCTTTTATTTCTCCAAGGGAATTGAGACTTGGAGGCCCCTGCTCCACGCCGGGCCCCACGGCTGTGTCTGAGACCCTGGAGAAGGTCCGTGGCTCAGCAGCAGAGAGCTCGCTTCCCTGGCGAGGAGACAAACGAGGCGAAGCCATGCGGGACCGCCGGGCCAATACTGCCGTTGAGAAGTCTTCCTCCAGCCTTGTAGGTTCTTCTGGCTGATCCAGAATCAAGGTGACAGGAGAACGACTAACAGGAGAAAATCAAACAAAAGCCTAACAACGCGTACACACGGAAGACCCAGGAGCACTGCACCAAAATGGACGAAGCCCTCGCCTCAAATACCGTCCTCAGCCAAGGACCAGAGAGGACGCTGAGGGTGGGGAGTCCGTGACCCAGAAAAGCACACAAAACAAGGGTGAGGTTGTTAGACATTTTCAAGCCTTTGTTCTCCCCACTGACACCTTTCTAGATTTGGTCATCATCCTCTTCCTGGTACAAGGCGGGAGACACCCTTACAAGAGGAAGTTTCCCTTGCAAACGTAAATGCTTCTTACAAAACAGTGACTCCCACCTGGTTTTCAGAGTTTTTCCCATCTCTGCTGTTTCTCAGGAAACAGACAGCTTAAAGCAATTAGCATCCCAAAGAGACGTATTTGGGGAGGCTGATTCTGCGCCGCAGTGTGACGCCAGCGCCATACGGAGGAGGTAGAGCAGGAGGCGGGCTGCTCCCGGAGAACAGCCGCCTCAGGGAGACCGCGAGTCTCGAGGTGGACGCGGTGTCTCCAGACCCCGTCCAGCCCGAGGAGGAGGGAAGCTTCCGCAGCCCGTTTGTCCTGAAGAAACGCTGCAGTTCACTGCCTCCTGTGGTAATTATCACTGGAGTTTTTTGCTGTTGTTTCTTTTTTTCACTGGTTTGTTTGGGGCTTGTCTCCTACCAAGTTGTCCTTTGTTCAGTCAGAGATGAAGTATTTGGCACGAGGTAGCCGTGCCTGCGGGTGCTCTATAAATTCTTGGTGCCCGAGTGACCACAGGTGGCCGTGAAGGTGATCCTCTCACCCGGGGATCCTGACTCGTTGTGGAGTGTGCCCCCTCTGCTGGTTGCCTCTGAAACAGACAATCCCTCAGTGCTCGTCTCAGATCCAGGACTGTGACTTCCACACAGTGTAAGAATTTTCTGGCTGAAGAAATATTTGATTTAAAAAAAACTTACTTCCACGCTCATTCACGCTGTCTATCTTAAGACAAACCCGGCTCTTGGGAGGAACTGGCACAGCAAGAAGAGAAAGTTGAGTGTGTTTTTCTTTTCATCTTTGGCCTAGCAATGAGAAGACCCATAGAGCGTGGGCTAGTGTCCCCAGATGTGTCTGCTGACAAGCAGTAAAAGACCCCCAGCCACCTAGAGGGAGCAAGGCTGGCCATGTTAACAAATAGCATGCAGTGAAATTTGCATTTTAGCTAAATAATGAATTTTTTTTTTTAGTATAAGTATATCATATGCAATATGTGAGACATACTAAGAAATTATTCACTGTTTCTCCGAAGTGCAGCTCTAGCAGGAGCCTGTATCTTATCTGACAACTCTGGGAGGGAGGGAGGAGAGACAGAGGAGAAAGGTCAGAGCCAGCTCTAGGAAGGCTGGAAGCTGGTGCAGCTGACCTGAGGCGGCAGCCAGCCCCATCGAGATGCTTCGCAGGCTGTGATGCTGGTGGCCAGTCCATCAACAGAGGCTGCCCCAGCTGCCCCGGCTGCTTCCCCGGGGACATGCTGGCCGCACAGGAGGACCTCTGTGAACCTGCCTCATTCGTCCTGCCTCCTCGCTTCTCCTGGGGCCCTAGAGCACTTGGCTGTGCAGATCTGACCCCTTCCCGCCCCCGTGGGCCACGGCAGATACAACCTCAGAACCTCAACTACCCACTCACCTCTTCAGAGAACTTACCAGGAGAACATGTAGCCAAGTAGCCGATGGTTTTCTACTGATTGTCCCTTGAAGACAGCTTTTCAGTTCCTTGACTGGTTTTTATTTCCTCGGTTTATGTACAAAATGCCTCCCCTCTAGCCATGGTCTGAACCCTGGTCTGGGTGCTGAACAGCCCTCTGCGGCACCCCTTTCTGGATCAACAAGAGCTAACTCGGGCCCTGCTGTGAAGGAGACCAGGGATTTGGGCTGTGTTCCCTCTCTTTCTATTTTTTCTTCCCCATTTGCTTTTGAGTAAATTTTTGGAATTTTGAAGTGCTGATCCCAGGACAGATATGTCCATAGAGTTAGACAAACCTACTTCATGTTGAGATGTTGGTCATCACAGACAATTATTTAAAGTACATCAGAGAGAAGAGATGGCCGAGATAGTGAAGTGCTGTTACATGTGCCTGCCTTACAGGGAACACTGACTCCACGAGGACCAGGTCCTTCCTCTCACCCCAAAACTGTACCTGGTGTCTCACAGGGACAGGCCAGGCGTGAAACTGGGGGTTGAGCACTGTTCTCCTAAGATCCCTGGGAAGAGGCCAAACGCTGTTTTGGTTAATGTGGATCATCATCAAGGAGGACAGCCCCTCATCACTACTGAAGACTGAAGCTGATCCTTGCAGATGAAGGATGAGGTGGACTGTGTCTCTTAGGGCTCCCCCCCACACACACACTACAGCTCTCAGAACAGCTCTGTTCACCCTGGAAACACAGGGTACATGTACATATATGGGGCACACAGCAAGGAGCCTAGAAACTCCTCTAAATCAGACTAGGTGACCATTGTTTGCCCTTCCTTTCCTTGTTTCATTTCAAAGGCTCTTAAGAGAACAAATACATTGTATCCAAATTAATAGCAGCTCAGGGACTAGACATGCTCAGGGCGCTGGCTGCTAAAGCACATGCACGACACCTCGCTGGCGCTCCGCTGGCCTTCCGCTGGCTTACAAGCGCCCAGCAAGAAGGGAGCTTGGTTCAAATCCACGCTGGGACAGCTGCAAGCCTCATGGTGAGGTGAGCCTCAGCTTCTGCTCCAGAACCTCTCATCTCCCCAAGATGCTGTTTCCTTTATGACACTCTCATCCTCAAGGGCTCCCTCAGCCCATGGAGGGATGAAGCCCTGCCCCCGCACAGCCCACCTTGACCCTGGACCTCCCGCTACTCCCTGAGAGGACCGTCCTGCCAGCCCTGGGCTCCCCCCCAAAACGCCCTGGGCCATGTCTCTGCAGGAGCCAGTGCCCTCCTCTCTCTCCTCCTGCTTGTGCCCGGTTACCCCGCCTTCCAAATGCACCTGCACCCGACACACCCAAGGAAGCGCCCACCTTCCCTGCCCCGAGCGCACTTCTTCCTCGGCTGTTCGGAAACGTGCCTGCCCACCGGCCCAGGGCAGGCACCTCTCCTGTCTGTGTCGGTGCTCTAACCTGGGTGATGCATCACCTCCTCCCCCAGGGGAGCTCTGCCAGAGGAAGGGCCCGGGCACTGCCACATTCAGATTGCAGTCTCCCATAAACACTTCAGGAGTAAATACAAATCCGAGTGTCTGCACTTGGCTCCCCGACTCTGAAGGCCGTGGGAGCTGGTGACTAGCAGGGTATCAGCTCGCTCAGGAGAAGGGACAGACTCCTGCAAAGTCAACCAAACACATTTGTGTGAAGGAAGCTTCCATGTCATGGGTCGCACATTACACGTGCACCCATCCATGATAAAGCTGAGGGTGACTCCAGTGGGAAAAATCTGCTTTCGCCCTAAGATTAAAAAGCAAAAATCAAAGACCTCAGAATGCAATCAATATTTTTCAATCACTTATTACCTGGAAAACTAATTTTCTGAAAAAGGATCTTATTACCCAAAATAAATCACAGAGAACAAAGGCGGCCATGCGCTAACCTTTGGGGGAAAGGAAACACACCTGTGGCCACCCCGGGGCCCACCTGAGCCCCTGCAATCCCTGGACGCGCCTGCCCACCTGGCCCTGGGCTCCAGCAGGCAGGGCGTCAGCAGGCGCAGGTGCTGGTTTCTGGAAGCCAGATTCCTCTCCATGGGATGTCCAGACATCCCTGTGAATGAAGAAATGAGGAAACAGTGCAGAGGCGTGCTTGACTGAAGCAGTTTTGTTTTTGTTTTTCATTCTGCCTCCAACTCCCTGGAGGGGCCCTCACGGATGGAGAAATGCTGCCTCGTCATAACCTGGTAGGATGAGCGATACAGGTGTGTGGGATGGCATGTGCGGAGAGGAGCGAAGAGGAAGGGCGGGGGCTACGAGGCAGGAAGTGAATCTTCCTCTTCCCACTGTCGCCTGGATCCTCTTCTCCGACTTGACACCCTCACGTCTGCCTGGGGAGCCTGCTGTGGATAACCTGTCACCGAGGGGCTGCAGCAGGAGGGGCCGCTCAGGCACCAGGAGGAGTAACTGACAAGCACAGGCCCAACGCCCACCTTTCACGGAGGCCACTAAGGGATGGAAACAAATCTAGATGATGAATTCTAAGTGTTAACATCTCTCCCCATCTTTCCTTTCACCTCTGAAAGCACTTAGAGTCTGTACCACTTACTGCTAAATTCCATTCTGTCTTGGGTCATTTACTATCACTTACTTACCAATTTTGCCTCTTTAACTCAAGTGTACCTTCCTCTGACACAATATTAGTGCCATTTCTCCCTACCACCCCTAAGTCTAGCGCAGTTTCAAATACACAAAGTGTTTTAATTGATTAATATGAGCTAGGAATAGTTACATATATGATGACAGCCTATCGAACATGTAGCATCTGTCACTTAGAGCAGTCCTAGCAGAGACAGTATGGCTAAGCTTCTTTTCAAAGATGGGAAAATCCAGCTTCCATAGAAGCTGCTACTGCAGTCTCAGGCAGGGGAGGTGTCCGGTTTGTACCTTGGCCTTTCCAGCCAGCCCAAGAGAGGTCCCCAGAACTGGGTGGAGATCAGGGTCCCTGCCCAGAACAGCACAGGAGAGAGCCCCTGGGGCCTACAAGAGGTGGGTCCATGTTTCCGAGGGAAATCCAGTTTGCACTTGTATCAGGTAAGGACCAACCCAGGTGCCTGCTTCACAGATACCTGGAGGCCATTCTCCATGAGGAGCACTGGGATCTGGGACTCTGCTGCAGCTGCAGGATGACTGGTGGTGGAAAGAAAGCAATAATTCTGGAGTTAGGGTGGGTGTAGGGGGAGTGGCAGAAGTTGCACCCAGGACACCTGATGGCATCCGAGGCTGCCCCCGGGGCAGCAGGGCCACAGCAGCAGCAGCTGAAACTGGCACCTGGCAGAAGCCAGGATCTCTGTAGGGCCAAACAGTGCAGGACAACTGAGATTTTTCCAAACTTGACACCAACAAGACTAACAGCAATCTTCTCCAAGGAGGTTGCTATGTCTTACTAATGCTTAAAACTGTGCCATCTCCTGTCCGTTAGCCCACTCCTCTCCTCAACTCCCTCTCTCCTGTCCCCTAATCAAGACAGTGCACTGGGTTTGCTCTGCAAGCTTGAACTGGACTGGAGCCCAGGGGCCTCTCTCCAGGCGTCCTGGTTCTTCACCCAACGTCTGTCCAAAAAGACAGAGCAGCAGCAGCCACTCTGTGCCTGCAAACCCTTTCTCTTGGTTCCCAGCAAAAAGGCACAAAAGTTTCATACAGAGTTTGTATGTCCTTGTACAGAACTCCTCCGAAGTACACTGCTGCTTGAGTGTGGACTAGAATGTGACTTCAACTCTAAAGAACGGGTGACTGTAACTGTAGCCAGATGTCACCAGAGTCTATCACTCCCTTGTGACTTAGCTTAGTGAAGGAGTGACTCACTGCTGTTGCCCTGCTCCACGGGTTGGGGGGTGGGGGTGACTTCAAATGCTGCCCTTTTGGAAAGAAAAGAAGGGAAGGGGGAGGGAAGGAGGGGAGACGGCCAGTATTTGGAGAGGGAGGTCTCCATCCCGGGAGCGGATGGGGTGTTCCTCCCAGAGCAGCCCCAAGCTTCGGTTCTGCCCTCCAGGCAGCCTCATCCCAGAGCCCGCTGACTTCACCGCCCCTCCGTCCTCAGGACCCTGCAGAGTCACTCAGCCGCTCCTCAGAGCGTTGTCCGGGCCCATATTGCCGCTGACACTCACACTCCCTGCCCAAATCCATTCTCGGTCAACGAGAGCCTTTTACTTTCGGGACACCTTAGAGGGCGGTTAGTTGCTGCAGCTGCAACCTCCCCTCTGCTTACACCTTTTTAGAAACTCTTTCCTGGAGAGCAATTAAGTTTTAGAGAGCAAAGCGGGTGGGGGTTTCCCGTGCTCTCCGTGCGGCAGGTGGTCGGGGCGGCCGGACTGCACTGCCCACGGGACCCCGCGCCGCCCGGCGCTCAGGCCGCAGGGGCCGCGGGCGCCGCGGGAGGTGCGGGCGGCGCGGGCGGCGCGGGCTGCGCGGGCAGGGGCGGGGCCGCGCATTTAAGGCCGTGCAGCCTCCCGGGCTGGGCTGGCGCTCGGCCGGAGGAGCGAGGACCCCGCCGCCAGCCTCGGCCGCCGCCGGACCCCGCCGCGTGCCCGGACCCCCGCCCGACCGGGCCCCCGCCCGCGCCATGAGCCAGGTGCGTGCGGCGCGGCGCGAAGCCGACGCGCGGGGCCAGGGGAGGGGCAGGGCCGCTCCGCTCCGCGCTCCCCCGGCCACCCCCGACCTCCGCTCAGCTTCTCTCCCGAAGCGCCTGTGCGGGGAACGCAGGGCTGGCCGGGTAAAGACCCGAACCCGAACGCGGGGAGGGGGCGCCAGGGGTCCGGGGGCAGCTCCGATACGGAGGGTGGCGCTGGGCTGGCGACTACGCGGCGCGCTGTGGTCTTCAAGCCGCCTTGGCCACTGAGTTCCAGGGGTCAGTAGGTACCCCAGCCCTTGAAACGGGGCACTCGTGGTGAGCCCTGTGGGGAACACGGAGACCCTGCCACCTCTTGGAGGGATCTTGTCGAGTTGAGGGAAGTAACGCCCCCACCCCAGGGAGGGGTGCCCTGGGGAGACGCCTGTGCCCACCCAGCCTGCCCTCCAGCGGAGGGCCGGAGGGGAAAGGCCGGCGCGCGGAGCTGCTGTTTGCAGGTGAGGCGGAGAGCCGCTCTCCACTCCTCCAGAGGAGGGACAGGGGGAGGACTGCCCTCCCCTGTTGATCCCTAAGTGGTGGGCCCGCTGCGCCTCTTCAGAAAACCCACCTCGGATCTCCTTCTCTTTCAGAAAACGGAAATTTACTCCGTGGAGCTCAGTGGAAGGAACGATGTGGAGAAAACAGACAGGGGGGATGACAAGGGCAAGCACAGGGGCCTGAGAAAGAACCGCTGGGAGCTCAGGAAGGATCAGCAGAAAGAGGAGCTTAAGAAGGAACTTGATCTGGTCAGTTGATTTGGTCCCTAAGCCAGAGGGGTGCCGCTAAGCCCTGCCCTCCCCCTGAGTGCCCCCGCAACCCACCTCTTAAAAAAGAAAAATCAGTCTCAAGAATGCGAAAATCCCTGAGATTTGTTTCCTTGCTGGAAAAAAAAAATGATGTGATACTATCTGCCCGTGGGTCAGGCCCTCTATAAAGATTCCTGCATTCGGGCGGCAGGCACGCCCAGGGAGAACCCAAGGGATGAGGCTCTGATTCCAGTCCCTGCAGGCGCGGCCCAGACCTCTCTCCCTCCTGGTGGCTGCATTGAGATATAAGTAACCACTTGCCAGATTTTAGCTGATAAGATTAAACTATTTTAGCCAGAACCACCCAGGAGGAAAACTGAAAGCACTAAACCTTGCTGGGTTTCTGGGTTTATTTGCCCCACAAGAAAGAATTTCAGTGGTGAGAATGTTGGGCTTGGATTCAGACAACCTTAGGCTCAACTGAGGTTACAGTTCTCCAGGACTGATCTGTGACTGGGAGCAGACTACCCAAGTTCACTGAAGCTCCATTCTCTTTACGTAAAATGGGAAATGAACACTTTGCGTGGGTGTGTGAGGGGGGAAAGTGGGATAAGAGTAAGCGCATGTTGTGACTAAAGTGCTTTGTGGATGGGCAACACCATTACCACTAAGGACGAACTTGGGGCTTGTTAAAGCTGGCCAGCCGAGACCTGCAACGTGACAGATCACATCTCAGGAGCACAAACGGGAGGCTTCCACGCTGAGTCTACGATGGTGCTAGACTGGCCCTGCACTTCACTGAAGACTTTGAGGCTGTGATTCTTTGAGCAGCTGGTGGGGTGGGCTCACGTGTGCTAGAGAGCCCCCAGTTAAATATTCAGGAATTTGGCAAGCTGACTAATATTGTGTTGGTAACTTGAAGTGTGGCTACGGTGAGAAATCGACAGACGCTACAGATCAGAGCTTTTTATTTGTTTTTCCTGGAGAGCTCGTGAAATGGTTAGTGGCACACCACTAGGCATGTGTCCACACATATTTAAGACCTGGAAGTGGACTGGCCTGAATTCAAATCCCAGTTTGACGGAAGCTCAGTTTCCTATGCTGAAAAACTGGAATTAAAAATGGTATTTACCTCTTAGAATCGTTAAGAGGATTAAGTGAAAGAAAGCAGGAGATAGACTCCACACGGCACCAGACGGTGGTAGTCACCCTTGTTTCCTGTGTGTCTCCAGTATGCAGGAGTGAAGACATAGCTAGTCTTACTTGAAATTGCTATTTATAACATGAATATATATCCATTCTCTCATATGCTTGTTAATTGTAATGAGAATCTCCCTTGAGATCTGAGCATTTTATGAAGGTGTAGAATATAGAGAAGTAACTTCCACTGTACTGGCCAGAGTGATCCCTTGCTTCCTCGCTGAGAGGGAAACATTTTCTTTCCCTCTTTTTTCACATCCTTCTCACAAGAATCCTGTAATCTGTGACACGTACAGGGGTGCGCGCTCACATCCTGACCCCTCCAGCAAATTAGAACCTGGATGAGAAGCGCAGTGCCCCTGGCTTCTGAAGACACAAGCCTGAGCCACTTGGTACTTCCCTGCGCTGTCCTGGCAGCATCCACACTCACAACCTGCCCTGCTCCCCTCCCGGAGCCAGGCTAACGGGAGAAGGGTGTCGCAGTACAGGCCACTGAAAGTCTGAGGTCCATCCGTGAAAGCAACGGCTCCAACCACCTGTTACTTTTTGTTTTCCCAGAACCTGGCATGGTGTGCCCAGAACTGCATCTTAACCTTTGACCCCCCAGAACTATCACGGGCAGCTGGTGTTGGTACAGTGGGTGGACAGGCACAGCAGGTCCGGCTGAGGCGAGGGCACGAAACTCTTTTGCATGTTCTTAAGAAAAGAGATGTTCTGGTGCCAATCACAATATCAGTTTTTGTTTCGGACAATCAGGGTTTATCCTGAGTGCTGGGTTTTCTCGGTGGGGTGAGGAAGGCTCACCCCTGGGTTTTCTGCTATAGGGAGAGGTTTCTAGTCCTTTAGCCCAGAGAAGAGAGGAGGATTTTGTTCCCAGGGGACATTTAGGAATGTCTGGAGACATTCATGGTTATCCCTTCTCAAGGGAGGGTGCTGGTGGGTGGAAGCTCACAACAGAATCTATTGGCCCAAAATGTCAATAATGCCAAGGTTGAGAACCTCTGCTTTAGTCTAATGATTCTGTGGCAAAATCAGTAAGTGTGGGCCCTCCTGGTATTTATTTGGCAAGTTCTTAATCTGCAGGGTTTCTCTGACTGTGAACTGAGTCTTAAGGACTGGAATAAGGAAAGGCCGACTTCTCCCTCCCAGACGGCCTACCCCGAGAGTGCTGCTTCGGGGAGAGCTGTCAGAACGCACTGCTCCTCACCCTAACCAGAATTCGCGTCCGAGTTAAGTGTCTAGATCAGAGTGCCTGGACAGCAGGTGTGCTAGGATTTGCATGTGCTGAAGATCAGACTGAAGTGAAATGCGTTGCTTTGTTCATAAAAACTAAAGACAGCTGCTACATGGCAGATGGCAAATTGAGTCTGAACTCTTCAGGGGTGGCCAGAAACCCCCTGGCCAGTGACCTCTCCTGCAGCAGGGTTCTTTCCTCTTGCAGCTACCTGGCACAAAGGCTTCTTTCTTTTCACCACACTTCCTGTCCCCTCTCCCATCCTCAGTGCCACTCCCAGCTTTCGTGGGTTTGCCAAGGCTTCGAGTTTCAGTCTTTCGGAATTATCTAATTCACGCTGTTCTTCCTTTCATGGGATTCAGGATGACCACAAACTCAGCAGTGAGGAACTGGAAATGAAATATGGTACAAACATCACTACGGTAAGTCATCAGAGAACTCATGATGGGAGAGAATCCCCGTGGCTATACAAAGGAGAAGGCTGTGGAGGGTGGGGGTCCAGAACACAGCACCTCCAGGATGAGTGGCCTGCGGCTGCAGCTGTGAGAATCCCCCGTGCCCACCGCCGTGCGGAAGGGGGCAGCCTCCAGAGCCGGCCGAGCCCCCTGCTGAGCCTGCGCTGGGTCATTGAGGGGTCTCTGTGACTGTCGGAAAGCTGTGGGAGCCCCAAAGGTTCAGACACTTCCTTGCTGTCATGGTCAGAGGTTGCTTTTAAACCCTGTGCCCAGGAAGTATGAGGGTCTTCTCCAAGCCCGGCCTGAGAAGGAAGGGTGGTGGCAGGGCACCTGGTGTGTCTCACAAAATCCCCACCGTGGAAGCTCTGCTTCCTTTTGAGGATTCAAACTCAAATTTCAAAAGTTTTGATGTCTTAACGTCAGATTTGGATACATCTGTTCAAGTCAACGAAGGTACCTACTCTGTGACCCATTGGGCTGCAGTGAGGGGCGGGGAGGAGTGGCGATGCCGGGGCTTGAGGAGTAAGCAGTTGGGTGGGGATGCAGGTGTGTAGGGGGGTGTCATAACACCCACTCTGTTCCACCCAGATGGCGTGTGGAAGGTTTGAAGGATATGCTGAGAGAATGATGGATTCTGACCAGAGGAGGCTCCCTGGAGGGCTCAGTGATTGAAGTCGGATGTAGTGACCACCACCCACAACTGCAGAAGTGTGATGTCCCACCCGGGGGAGAAATATCTAATTCCTATTTCTTTGGGTCGGCTTTCTCAGGGTCTCTCCAGCGCCCGGGCTGCTGAGCTCCTGGTTCGCAATGGGCCCAATGCCCTCACCCCTCCCAAGGAGACTCCGGAGATTGTCAAGTTCCTGAAGCAGATGGTGGGGGGATTCTCCATCCTGCTGTGGATAGGGGCCGTCCTCTGCTGGATCGCCTATGGGATCCAGTACTCCAACAATAAGGCCTCCTCCCTGGACAACGTAAGACATAGGGACTCCTTCCTGGCTTTGCTGCTGGCGGGGGAGCAGGCCTCATTCCATGGGCCGCATCCTGGGCTGGAGTCAAGGGGCTGCCGCGGATCAGCCACTGCATGGGTTTGGGAAAATCAGTCATTTCCCAGTGTTAAGACAGAAATTCTGTCTGACTTTCTGATGTGTCAGAGGCAGTATGAGCATGAATTTTTAAGGAAGAGAGAGGTACGCTGTAAGTTCCTAAGTGAAGAAAAATATCGATATCCATGTGAAGTATCCATGGGCCTTCTCTCCTCGCAGCTGACTCTCCCTTTACCATGGAGAGCATCTGTGCCTGCTTCGAACTGAGCACTAAACCACAAAACTGAACTGGCCAACATGATGCTGAGAAAGAGAAGCCAGGTGCAGCAGGCACATAGTGTTCGGACCATTGACAGGAAGTGTCCAGAGGAGATGGACCCTGGGTCCAGAAAGCAGATTGGTGGTGGCCAAGGCTGGGGCTGGAGTGGGGAAGGACTGCCGGGGCGCCCGGGGTCTTACTGGGGTGACAGATTGCACAGCCATGTCACTTATTCTTCGCCATTTAATTAGATACAACTGTCATCTCTCACTGTCCCGTGGGGCCCCGGCCCTAGGATCTGGCTCATTCCTGATGCTTGCTTTTCTGACTGACACCTGTCCTCCTCACCCAGGTGTACTTGGGCTCCGTGCTTGCCCTGGTGGTTATTCTAACAGGGATCTTTGCTTATTACCAAGAGGCCAAAAGCACCAACATCATGGCCAGCTTCCATAAGATGATTCCACAGGTGAGTGGCACCACCCCTCTCCGGTGTCTGCGAGACGTCGGGTGAGCAAGCACCTGGCGAGGAGGAGCGTGGGGCCTGAGAGGCAGAGGGTTGTGCTCAGGCCCTGGCCCCGTCTTTGCTGTCTGAGAGGTCTTGAGCAAGAGGCCTAATCTCTGTGAACCGCTGTTTCCTCCCAGGGTCTTCAGATGACCAAAGAGGTAAGAGGGAGGAAAATGCTCACTCAGAAGTAAAGCAGGACAGAATCATTAGGCACCACAGCATCTCCCGTCGCTGCTCCTCAGCGCTGGAGAGCCGCTAAGACAAAAGAGGTTGAGGCGGTTCCGAGAACGAACTCCTGTGGTTCAGGAGTGTTCGCTGGCAGCCAAGGAGGTCGATTCTTTACCTGTGACCACGTTTACTCCCATTTCCGAGCCTCACTGCGTGTTGCCCCGAGACGTTCTCAGCGTGGGAGGCCCCGGCACCCCTCCCCCCACCCGAACCCAGGAGGTGTCCTCCAGGGAGACCGAGCACCTGCACTGTCAGTGCTGCAAGAAGGCTGCGCTGTCCCAGGCCACAGAGCTGCCAGTGGAGGGACTCTGGGTGGAATCTTTTGTGCTACCAAGTGGAGGTCCATCTCCCACTCCATTAAAGTTTTCCTAACCTGAGTAAGATTATTAAACCCTGTGGCTTAACCTCCAGGATTCTTCCTGGACATCCCAGCCAGGACCACTCATCCTTAACTGTTTCCCTCTCCGTCAGGCCCAGGGCTGTCGCTTTGCTATATCTGCCCATAGCAGCATTTTCTGGTTCCAAGACTATCTCTATGAGCTCCAACTCAAGAAAAAATAGTTCTTAGGGTCTTCAGGCCCAAAGTAAAAGTCTTTGTTTCATTTTTTGCCATTCTGACAGCTGTGGGTTCCAGTACCTCAGTCTGTGGATTTGGTGAGGGTGGCGGAGGTCAGCATCATCCCAGGAGGGAATCTGAGATGTGGGTCGTGGTTTTCTTTCCCAGCAAGCTCTTGTCATTCGAGACTCAGAGAAGAAGACAATTCCAGCAGAGCAGCTGGTGGTGGGCGACATAGTGGAGATTAAAGGAGGAGACCAGATCCCTGCGGACATCAGGCTGCTGTCTGCTCAGGGGTGTAAGGTGGGTACCACGGGACGTCCTGCGGAGCGTGCTTTTGTCTTTCCAGGTCTCAGTGTAAGAGGGCAGAGAACAGGTGCCTACTCTTGAACTTTCTTCCAAATTTCTAGGTAGATAACTCATCTCTCACTGGGGAGTCTGAGCCCCAGCCCCGCTCCTGCGAGTTTACACACGAGAACCCCCTGGAAACAAAGAACATCAGCTTCTTCTCGACCACCTGTCTGGAAGGTAAGTCCCGCCGCTGGAGGGCTGCACGTTTCACCCATACCACTTCTCCCTCTTTAGGCTTTATGGTTTTGTCTGTTTACCATGTCTTGCTACAAAGCTTTCCCGAGAGAAAACATGAATTGAAGAGCCTGGAATTTGACCTTTGTAATTTCACGTGCTGATTGACCACATAAGCCACCAAAGAGAGGGCCTAGCTGAGGACCCTGCAATAAAATGTCTGCTCCACCTGTAGGCACGGCGACTGGCATGGTCATCAACACGGGTGACCGTACTGTCATCGGGCAGATCGCCTCGCTGGCTTCAACAGTCACGAATGTAAAGACACCCATTGCCATCGAGATCCAGCACTTTGTTCACATTGTGGCAGGAGTGGCCGTGTCCATTGGTGTCCTTTTCTTCATCATCGCGGTGTCCATGAAGTATCAGGTCCTGGACTCCATCATCTTCCTCATTGGCATCATTGTGGCCAATGTGCCTGAAGGTCTCCTGGCCACTGTCACTGTGAGTCTGTGCTGCTGGTGGCCGCACCCTGACCCTGCTAACACGGGCAGTTCTGCTGTGCTGGGCGAGCCCCTGCACAGCCGAGTTCACGCTGTCAGGGACAACCGCAGGCCGTTCAGGATGGGCTGCTTCTTAGGGGGACAAAGGAGTTGAGATGTTAACATGTGAATGCTTTGCCCTTGAAAACCTTATATTTTCACTTTCAGGAGATCCATTTGCAGATTATGGATGATACTTTGCCCCTTAAGAGCTGGATAAGACAGTCTCAAAGCACCATTTACAGATTTTCTAGAAGCCCCACACCTTCCCCATGTTTCCACAGTTCTTAAAGGAAAACAATAATTTCTTTGGCATTTCCTGCAACTGAAGAATTTAGGCACATTTTTTACCTCTTTTCTCTTCCCTCTCTCAGACACACACACACACATACACACAGACACACACACACACCCGTGTTCCTGCAGAGCAGTTCAGCCCTTTCCTGCTTGCCCCCTCCCCCAGTTTCAGCTCTACGTCTCCCTCTGTAGGGAGAGCCTAACTCATCCTTGCACACAGGGCCCCGCCCCCGCCTCTGCTGTGGAGGCCCCAGAAGAGGGATTCGTCTTTTCAGTTCCAGATGAAGGCAGCTTGGTATTGTCCTGAGCAAGGACGGAGAGAAGTTGTTGACCCCAGGGCTCCCCTGACTCCAGCAGATAGTAATTTGATGAAATTGGGGCCAAAAGAACCCTTTGAGACATGGGGAGTTGAGAGGGAGCTAAGAATCTTTATAATCTGGAGCTCTTAAAGTGAGCTCTTGATTTCCCCAAAGAAACAAGTGAGCCCCCGGGGGCAAGCTCTTTGGCCCCAAGGTCAAAGTCCACCTCCCACAGTCTTGCTTGCAAGCCACAGGTGCTCGGCAGCCAAAGCCCCTTGGTGGTGACTCCCGAGCGTTGGTGGCAGTGACCTCGCCTGGCTTTGCTGTCTGCAGGCCCCTCAGGATCACTTCCTCAAGGGGTAAAGGGACCAAAAAAGGGTCCCATATTTAATAAAAGAAGGGCACTCTGTGGTTTATCAGCCTCTGGTTCTGAAGCTTCACTGCATCTGGAACTGGACCTGGAACGAGTCCAGCTCTGTTTCTTCATGTTTGAACTCGATTTTTCTTAAAGCCTCCTTCTCTCTGTCTCTCTCTCTCTGCTGCCTAGGTGGCCTTGTCCCTGACTGCAAAGCGGATGGCCAAGAAGAACTGCCTGGTGAAGAACCTGGAGGCGGTGGAGACGCTGGGATCCACCTCCATCATCTGCTCGGACAAGACGGGGACTCTGACCCAGAACAGGATGACCGTGGCCCACCTGTGGTTCGACAACCAGGTCTTTGTGGCGGACACTAGTGAAGCCCATTCGAGTGAGTTTCCTGGCGCGTCCTGTCTGCGCCCCGCTGGGGACTCGCAGAGGGGCTGAGCCGCACAGACCATGCTGGTCCGCGGCCTGGCTGGGCTGAGCAGTGCTGCTCATGACCGGCACGCCCAGCATCCTCGGCATCGCTGTCTTTCTGCTTCCAGATCAAGCCTTCGACCAAAGCTCTGCAACCTGGGCCTCCTTGTCGAAGATAATAACACTGTGCAACCGAGCTGAGTTCAGACCCGGCCAGGAGAGCGTCCCCGTCATGAAGGTGAAGGGTCCGCACGTGTGGTCATCCGTCACAGCCTTTCTCTGTTCTGACTTGGTGCTTGACTTAATCTCTCCAACTGAGTAAAGTCTGAACTGTAAGAGCAAGTCTAATCATGAGACCTGCAGGAAACTTCTTTCACTGTAACTTGCTCTGAGAAATCTAAGAGTCCTCTAAATGTTCATTTAGGCCTTTTGAAAATTCTGTTTCATTCCAGAAAGTGAATGTGCCTTTAAGTTACTTTCCTAACTTCTTTACTAGCCTAGAAGATATAATCAAAGTTTCTTTATTATGCAAGTGCCATTCAGCAGTTCAAACATAATGGGATGGAAATAGAAGGAGTGGCCTCAGAGCACCGTCCTCTCGGAGCTCTGGTGTGTAGCTGCACTTCCAAACACAAACTCTCCCCTCCCCTCCGTCCTCCTCCTTGCCTCTGTCCCTCTCAGTGAGTTGCTAGGCTGTGTTCTCCTGGCTTTTCCACATACCATCTGTTTCCTTCATTGACTCTTACTTTCTTATGTTTTCTGTTTGCTTTTCTTTCTCTATCAGCCCCCTCTAATTCTCCTTTTGGCCAGTCACTTCTCTGTCTCTATCTTTCAAATCCTTGTCTCCAGTTCTGATTTCTCACCCAAACTCCATGGGTCTCCAGATAGCTGTGAGTTTCCACCTGGAAGTGTGAATGTTAGACTCTCAACAGATTATACTTGGGCCCTTCCACCTGTACCCAGACTGGCTCCACATTAATATCTTGTCCCAAATTTTCTGTTTTTCTATGGCAGAATCATTTTACTTGTCACCCAGGCCCAAATATTTTGAAGCCATCTTTACCTTTCTCCTTTCCAAATAGCTAATGAATCACCAAGTCCTATCATTCTTGTTTCAAAATATCTGTCATTATACATTTCTGTTATCGCTAGTACCTTGTTTCTAAATAATTGTCTTAAACCTCTTAATTGGCCTCCATGATTCCAGTTTCTGTCTCCCCCAGTCTTTCCTTAAATACTACATTGATGACCTGCTTCACCTAACTTTGCTCAGAAACTGCCCACGCTTCTCTGTTTTCTGCTTCTCAAGTGTAGCCTTCAGCCTGCCTTTCAGGGGCCTCCAGCACACCCTCCACATCCACCTGTGTCTCCAGCTCTCACTACAGAACTTCCCCACTGCGTGCCTTCCTTCGCAGCATTCTGGTTCCTAGAAGGCTTTCTTCTGCTTCTCTGTCTATAGGTAACTCACCTGTCTTTCAAGATACAGTTCGTAACTGCATTTTTCATGAAAACTTCCAGCTCTCAGAGAGCTCTGAGCTTCCCTGGTGCCAGCAGGTGGCAGCACCCTGCAGTCAGCATCACCGTGGTCTTAGTCAGTCACTGACTGTGGTGTGATTGCTCTCTCTCTAGGTGGAAAGGAGGCTTGGGTTACATGCTGGGTCCTGGAAAATAATCACCAAGAACCAGATTGTGTGCTGAAAGTGTTTATCCCTTCCGGTTCGCAGAAAGTTGTGGTTGGAGACGCCTCAGAGTCGGCTCTTCTGAAATTCTCAGAGGTGATTTTGGGTGATGTGATGGAAGTTAGAGAAAGAAACCGCAAAGTAGCTGAAATCCCTTTCAACTCAACCAACAAATTTCAGGTGAGTTTTCCTCACACCTGAATCGCTATCAACACCAGAGCAGCATGTCTGCCTGTACATGTCCTTTGGTGAATCTGTGTTTTGAATAGCACTTGACTTCAAAACTAGTCCTCAGGAAGGCAGGGTCTGGGCATCTGGCAAACCCAGAACAGGTTTCCCTGACCTAAGTGGAGGAGTTGAAGTAAGGCGCAGATCCTGCCTGGGCCTGGCTGTTCCCGTGAATGAGCCACCTGTGTGACCCCCACTCTCAGCATGCGCACACACCACCAGCCCGCTGGGTGACCTTGGCACAAGTGAGGGACAGCCACCTCGTCCCGAAGGACGAGGGAAAGGTGGGGAGAGGGGAGAGCAGCACCACACCTGCCTCTGTGCCAGGCCCTGGACCCTCACAAGACGCCTGTGCGGGAGGGCGAAGCGACCCCAGCCAATGGGAGAGGCGACAGGACGCGTGGATGTGAGCAGTCTCACACGTCTGTTTGACTTCTGAGTGTGTGCTTTTCATGCCACGACACAGAGGCAGGGCGGTTTGCTTCAGGCCATGTGAGCAAGGCTTGCCCTTCGTGAAGAGCTTTCCAGCTCCGCCTCCAGCAGTGCACAGGGCCCCGTTTCCCCTCATGCCTGGGTGGCCGGCAGTCGACCGTCTTATCTCATGTTAGGACACAGGACAGTCTGTAGCCCAGGGTCTGCTTCAGGTGGGGTTCCCCGTAGACTCCAAAGCTGACAGCGGAGTGTCGTGACTTGGTCTTGGCATAGCAGTCAGTTATGCAAATAGGATGACCAAGTTTCTGGTGACTACCCACACATTTTTTTGGAAAGAACTTAGGATTGGAAAGTAACTGTATTGTGGATAATTGACCCATAAAGAATTGTGGTTAGCAAAGCAGAGGACTAACAAAATGCATGATGTAAGATACAGAGGAAATCAGACCTCTGTTCAAAACAAGAGTGGAAATAGAATGAGTGACGGTTCTGAAGTGACAGCAGCAGTGGTAGGTGTCATGGGCCAATTCCCACATGTCCTGAGCCCCTCACTTCGCACAGCTCAGCAGGTGGGGGGGGGGGGGCGGCGCCCAGCGCTGTCTGCAGGCAGGAGGGCCAGAGCCAGGAGTCCGTGCTCTTCAGAACCAGGTCAGATGACCTTCCAGTCAGGAACAAGACGCAGACGCGTGCTGCGGCTCCATCTCCTCCAGAGAAGACTTTCCTCATCATGTGAGAAGTGAGGAAAAGCAGGTTCTGTGAGGCCTCACGTACAAAACGTTGAAGGAGACAGAGCTGGGCTAGAAAGGAGAGGGGTTCCTGCAGAAGAGGCCAAAGAGCCTCTGGACCCTGCTAGTGCTGTTTTGTATCCACACACGAGCAACACTCCACCTAAATAAGATGATGCGATGTCCTGACCGTGGAAGGCTTCTGAGGGGTCGTTCAACCAAAGGAAGCAGGGTGGAAAGTCTGTGTCTTATTGGTCTTAGAACAGCAACTCCCCAAACTGACATGGTCCATGAAAATAATTTCCATACTTTATGGCAAATTGGAAAACTAGGACAATATTTTATAAAGTTTTGCGTAGAGATGAATTCAAAAGATTGTCCTTTTTGTCCTGCATGGTTAGGACAGGAACTCTGGGGCTTGAATTCAAATCCCAGCTCAGCCTCCTGTTAGTGGTGACCTCGCACAAGTCACTGAACCTCTCCACATCTCAGAGTCCTCCCTTGTAAAAGGTGATGATAATGGTACCCACAGCCATAGTTTTGAGAATTAAATGAGTCCATTTAATTTTTGAGCACTCAGAATGGCACACGCAATAACTGTGTTTATTATTCCTACTTTGAGTGTTAAAATGCCCTACCTTTGAGAAAATGATGGGGGGTTTTCAGTCTGTTTAATTAGTGGGTTTTCTACTGTCTTTACTTGGCTGTACAAAAAAAGGCTGCAGCCTATGTTTGCCCTCTACATTTTTTTTGTACTTATCTCTGATATCCAAAATTCTAAAAACTACTGATTTGGAATCAAATGATAACCCCAAAATGGTAGAATTTTTGTTTGCAGCTTACTCGTTCTCTCCCACAATCAAAGCTCCTAAGATTCCTTTCATGGGCTTGGAAGAGCCCCCGGTACGCAGCCAGGGCTACATGAGACTTAGCCACTTTATTATCATCTGTGCATTTTTTCACATTTTTCCTGCCTGTCTTATGTGATGAATCCAGAAGCAGAATTGTTAGGTCAAAGGGTATTGACAGTGAAGTTGTGATACCTGCTACTTACCAGAGGCCTGTGATGAGAGCCCCCCACCCCCTGCCCTCTCCGCATCCAGTAAAGCTGGCCCAACATGGAGACAGGGAGGCCCACAGCGCGCCTGAGCTCGGGCTGGTGGGGTCTGAAGGCCGCTCTCACAGTAGCAGGTGAGACAGGCAGGCTCACAGCCCTCCTGCCCCACAGTCACCCCAGGAGAGCTTGTTCAAGGCAGACGGCTTCGCAAGCTGACAGTCACATCTGGCCTCAGTAAAGCTGCCAGTTTGTGTTTGAGAAACAAGCTGCACTTAGTTTGGATTCAAACTCAGGGCATCCTTCTGGGCCGGGATGGAGTCCAGATCTCTGCACATAACTGGGGCCCGAGGAAGAAAGAAGGAGCTTGCCTGCAGAGAACGCTCCCCTCCTTACACAGGAGGACAAGTAGGCCTGCAGAGAAAGGGGTGTCACTAATGCTATTGTATTGCTGATTAAAACATCTACGATTCAGGCCGTTGCGAGTCCAGACGGTATCACATTCGATGCCAGGGACACGCAGTACTTAACACGTTCGGCTCCTCCCTCACAGCTCTCCATACACGAGACAGACGACCCCGACGACAAGCGTTTCCTCCTGGTGATGAAAGGGGCCCCTGAGCGGGTCCTGGAGAAATGCAGCACCATCATGGTCCACGGCCAGGAGCAGCCTCTGGAACAGAGCACCGCCGAGGCCTTCCACACAGCATACATGGAGCTGGGAGGCCTGGGGGAGCGCGTGCTGGGTGAGCCCCCGACCCCTTACCCGAGGCTCTATCCCTTGGGGTCGTGATGTAGCAGAGGAGCACTGGCATCCACTCGAACCACAGAAAGGAGCATGGAGAGCAAACAAGAAAGACCGTCCATCTGATATCACCAGGGAGGGTGGGGTCACTTCCCCACCAGGAAAATCTGGGGAGGTTTGAGGGGAGGAGCTACATTTCAATCTGGTCCTTGAGTGACGACACTTGAAGGGAGGTGGGGGGACAATGTAGCTGAAGTACAGAGGTGGAAATGGCTGGGATGGCTAGGTGAGGGGGCGCCACCCTGGGAAAGGGAGCTGGCGGTGGTGACGTGGGGTGGCTGCAGCGGGAGGGGCTGGGGCTTCGCTCTGCAGTCAGTGCAGAGCCATGAAAGGCTTTTTGGGAGCTAGTGTTTCCTAGAGGATTGTCCTTGGCGGCAGGAGGGAGAGGAGAGGTGTGGGTCTCAGCAGGAGGTGCTGTCCCCCCTCAGGTGGAAGAGGGGGGAAATTTGACCCAATAAGACTGTGGAGGCAGAACTGGTAGGACTTAGCAACTACTTAGAGGGGAAAAGTAAGTTTTCAAAAATGTTGACTTTTCCTGCTTAGTAATCAGGAAAAATTACTGCCAGTATCTGAGATGGGATGTTAAAGGTGGGAGGATCCGTGGATGCACAGCCATGGTGGCAGGACCTGTGTGTGGTGTCATGAGATACGCTGTCATGAGGACCAGGGTTGACAGAATGGCACCTCTGAGCTGCAGAACTCAAGGTGCCAGGAGTTCAGAGTTGATGGCAAGGCTCATTAAACATCATGACAGTTCTTGCCAGTAGAGATGGAATCTGTGGAATGTGTGTTTCTAAGGGATATTTGAGTTTGTAAAGCAAGTAAAATGTGTAAATGAGGTGATGAAGCTGGACGCAAGCCTTAAATAACCCACAGCACCAGGCGACCTTTTCAAGGCGGGGCCGCGACCCTTCTGACCAGATGCTCTAGGAACCCCACGGTCAGTTGACCTCCCAAAGCCTGTGTTTTGCTGAAACGTGAAATGTGTAAAGCAGAGTGCCACGCTGAGAATAAATTTGATGTAAAAGCAGTTGAGAAAGTAACGCAACCTTGGGTGTCGCACCCGACTAAGGGATTCTAAAGGAATCCCTCCTCCCTTGACCTGCGAGAGGCAGATGCCCTCTGAGTGTCCAGCGGTTCTCCCCGCCTCTCCGGGAGGAACGTCACAGTGTTCCCCTGACGCCCCAGGTTCTTTCCCTAGTTTGTGCAGGAGCACACGCTGCTTTCTCTGCCAAAAACCAAAGCGTTTCCCACCCTGGTCCTCCCTTCTTCCCCTGGAAAATGTCTGACTCCTTTCTCAAGAGTCAGCTCATGTGACCTCCTTGGTGAAGGCTTTCCCGGGTCTCATCTCTCTGTCTCCCCACTGAAGTGGGACGTCTGCAGAAGTAAAGGCTGTTCGCTCTTGGTCTACCTCCAGAACACAACAGAGACCCCAGTGGCACACAGTAAAGTATTTTTGGATGAAGTATGACTTTCCAAGAAACAACGTGTGTTATGGAACTGAAGGAATTAAATAATCCTGGTAAACACCAAAGTATTGGTTCAATATAAAGGCCTGAGAGTGTATGAAAATGTGTTTTCTTTCTTTTGTCATCTCTTATCCTAGTTTCATTGACTCCCCAATTCATACCTGCTTCAGGTTTCTGTCATCTCTACCTGCCAGCAGATGAGTTTCCAGAAACCTACTTGTTTGATACAGACGCGATGAACTTCCCTACCTCCAACTTCTGTTTCGTGGGCCTCCTATCCATGATTGACCCGCCTCGGTCCACGGTTCCTGATGCAGTCACCAAATGCCGGAGTGCAGGGATCAAGGTGGAGTTAATCTTCCTGACCCAGCAAGCCCTCCGTTCACGTTGTGTCCCTTGCTGAGAACATTTGTCCCAAGAGAGTATTTAGGTGTCTTCAACCAAATACCACAATTCCCCTTTTTTAATTTCTACTTTTACTATACTTCCAGTAACTGTCCCCTGAAAGCAAAACGATGTGTCTGTGTGGTATAAACCACAAGAGTAACTGCTGTGAGGAGAAAGCTGTCTCCCTGTGCCATGAGGTGGCCCTATCTCACCTAGACCTTGAGAGACAGTAAAAGGTTTTATTACTTAATCTTGAGGTGCAGCTTCCAGATTCCATGTGAATTCCATCACCACGTTGACTCCAAGACTGTCGGAGCAACATGAATCTGCCCGAGGAGACACCCGCCAGCCCTTGCACCGATAAAGTTACGTCGAAGGGAAGGGCTTCATTTACTGTCAGGAGAGGAAATGTCAGAAGCTCAGGAGCAAGCACAGATCGAGTGGGACCAGTGTGTCCTTCAAGGACAGCTTGTTTCTTTGACCTAGAGATCAAGAACCGCCCATGAGGGCAGACCACAGTTGTCACTAATCGTGCTCAAGGTGGAGTAGGTGACCCTACTCCGGTCCCTACTCCGGTCAGCTGGCTTCCTCAGTGTCCACCTGCCTTTCTCACTGTGTTTTAGGTCATTATGGTTACGGGTGATCATCCAATCACGGCCAAAGCTATTGCCAAGAGTGTGGGGATCATTTCTGCCAACAGCGAGACCGTGGAAGACATCGCAAAGCGCCTCAACATTGCTGTGGAGCAAGTTAACCAGCGGTAAGCTCGGAGCCACCGCGACAGAGCTCAGGCTCTTACCCGTGGGCCCTGTTGCCTCTGAAGAGCGGTGCTGTTGGAAGCAAAGCCCCTTTTTGCCAAACATTTCCCTCAGGGTAGTGCTAGGCTGGTTTATGCTATAATTTATATATCCATTCATTACTCAAAATTTTATTGAGCGCCTAATATGGGCCAGGCACTGGACTGATCCCGTGAAAATTACCTTTCTGCATTTCCTGTATGAAATTTCAACCCAGTGAAGCAGATCTGAAAACATGAGCCCTAATGTAGAGTGAGAAAGCTGAAACAGAAACTTTATGGGGAATTACTTGTCACTGATGCAGCTGTGTGATCGGGAATGCCAAGAGCCCTTGTGCTCCATGCACTCCCCTGGTGTGCATCCTGAGTGCTTATTCCATTGGCTTCGTGGTGTGTAGCTATGGAAGCACACTTTTCTTTCCTTTTTTATTGGATTGTAAGTAGAATGGAAGCTTCCTAAGGAAGGACTCAGTTTTTCCTTATTTCTCCTAATTCTTTTAACCGTGTGGGTCCTTTAGTCCAGTCATCTGTCCATTCATTTGTGTGTTAATTCTTCTGACAACTGTTGGGTGCCGACTACATTCCAGTCACTAGAAAACCTACCACCGCATACCTAGGCACTGGAGCTGCAGCAGCGAGCAGAGCAGACGCTCTCCCCGTGCCTGGGGCACTTTCCATCTAGCCGGAGGTGCAGAAGAATGGAGGCTAATTGTGATGTGATAAGTCCAGTGAAGGAGGCACATGGGGACGAGGAGCTGGCAGTGGGGTGACAGGCACCTGGACTGTTGATCATTCACACAAGTCAAAGCCTCCAAAGTCTCAGTTTGAAAATAAAGCTCATTGGCCTTATCGACTTTCACGCATGGGGGTGAAGGGGAAAGAGCAGAGGACCTCCTCTAGTTCAAAAGCGTGCATGCCCTTTGGGAACACGGAGCTGTAGGTAATAAAGCACAGCCAACAAGGCACAGTTCAGACCCAGAGCCAAACAGCCTCTGGGCACGACAGTATCTGAAGTCTGAGAGTGCTCCTGTCCTTGGCGAAAGCAGCATTCATCTGCGCACACAGGCTCTGAGCTTCTGTTGTTTGTTTTGCTTTAGAAGCAGTAGGATTCTACCTTTCATACCAGTCACCGCAGGAGAGCGGGGTGGGTGCTTCTGTGAATGTGTTCCATTACCCACTTCACCAACTCCAGCTGCGTGATCATAGAAAAACTATTTTTGCAGCTCTGGGGAGAAAGGAAATACTCTTTCCTTCTTAACTTACTGTTCCATTTTTTAAATCAGAGTATAGGAAAATCTGTACTTTGAGTCAGGTGCTTGAATTCCAATATTTAGTACCTATAGGAAAAAACAGACCCCAAAACAGCTCAAAACGTTAAAAATGTAAAGAAAAAAGCACGCAGTATCTTGTACCTAAGAACGTTCAAACTAAGATTTGAGGGCTGAAAAGTGGGGTGTTTGCCGAGGGAAGGGAGTGAGTGAGTCCCGTTCCGGGCAAAGGCAGCAGGACCTGGGAGCTCCGGGCACAGACTGGGGGCTCAGAACTGAGAAGTCCAGTGGGCCACGGGGGCAGCCAGAGGGGACGAGGCAGGCTGCACCTGGCTCTGCAGACGAGTCAGGGGTCCCGGGCTCTGCTAGCAGCTCTGTGGAAACTGTTAGAAGAGGCTTCGCAGGGGCAGCACCATCAGATCTGCGTGATCAGTGGCTTTAGAATCTTACTTTTATACTCAGCACACAATAGTTTTCCTTAAAGAAGACCTCAGTGAACCTTTCTCCCTACATAGCACATTGCATAGTAGACCCTATAAATCTGAAATAAACCACAAGGAATTGTTGCCTGTGTGTTTTGACGTAAGCTGCATTCTAAGACCCAAAACATAGCAGGCAGTTTTTTTTTTTATCTTCCTTTTACTTGTTGAGTAAAGCATTGCCCCAGGAAGTACCATCGCTCACCTGTTCCTGTAAAGAAACAGCTCCTTGGCTTTTTCCTGTTGTTAGGGTACCAGGAAATGGCCTTATTTGTCCGGCTTAGTTTGCTGTCTTGAAATGAGACCACAGTATCCCACTACTCGTAAGCCCTGGTATCCCACTAGAGTATTGGGCGTCAGGACGCTGGCTTCCAGGGAGAATCAAAGAGGCTTCCGCCCATGTCCTGCCAGAACAGCATTTCAGCCACATTCCACCTTGGCTTCACCCAGTTCCTCCTGGCCCTTCTAGGGATGCCAAGGCTGCCGTGGTGACTGGCATGGAGCTGAAGGACATGAGCCCAGCACAGCTGGATGAGCTCTTAACCAACTACTCGGAGATCGTCTTTGCCCGGACGTCCCCCCAGCAGAAGCTGATCATCGTGGAGGGCTGTCAGAGGCAGGTGGGTGAACACAGCACCCAGGGACCTTCCAGGTCTGCCCCCGTCCCGGGGGAGTGCTGTGCTGGGCCCTGGCCCCCATCAGGGCTCTAGCACCGTCCTCACCACCCCACATCGCCACTGGTCAGGGCTGACCCTCTACCCCAGGGGACCCTCCAGCATGCTCCCCAGGGGCTTTCTGACAGTGAAGTGTGATACTTTGTTGTGGATTAATTGCCCATATAAGTGTGGGTTTATTTCCAGGCTCTCTGTTCTGTTCCATTGATCTATGTGTCTGTTTTTGTGCCAGTACCATACTGTTTTGATTATTGTAGTTTTGTAGAATAGTTTGAAATCAGGGAGTGTGATCCTGTAGCTTTGTTATTCTTTCTTAAGATTATTTTGCCTACTCGGAGGCTTTTATGATTCCATACAAGTTTTATAATTACTTCTTCTAGTTCTGTGAAAAATGGCATTGATATTTTGATAGGGACTGCATTGACTGTACACTGCCTTGGGCAGTGTGGTCATTTTAACAACACTACTTCTTGCAATCCACAGACATGGTTTATCTTTCCATCTGGTTGTGTTGCCTTCAGTTTCTTTCATCAGTGTCTTACAGTTTTCTGAGTACTTTAGTTAGATTTAGATTACTTAGATTTAGTTAGTTAGATTTATGCCTAGACATTTAATTCTTTTTGATGCAGTTGTTAATGAGATTGTTTCCTTGATTTCTCTGTCTGATAGCTCATTGTTAGTACATAGATATACCACATATTTCTGTATGTTAATTTTGTATTCTGCAACTTTACTGAATCATTCATTCTGCTGGTTTTCTGGTGGCATCTTCAGGATTCTCCACGTGTCATCTGCAGTGACAGTCTCACTTCTTCCTCTCCAGTTTGGATCCTAGTTGGGTTAATTATCCAGCTCATCTAGTCTGGAGTTCATTGGTCTTGCTTCTGGGATCCATCTTAATCTTTCCCCCGAACCCCGAACGGGCCTCATTTCCACCCCAGCCGTCCTCGCATCCTCAGACACACTGGGGACTGTGTTGGTCCTGCCCCAGCTGCTCACCCACCTCCTCACGTGTCCCCACAGGATGCTATTGTCGCTGTGACGGGGGATGGAGTTAACGACTCTCCGGCTCTAAAGAAGGCAGACATTGGGATTGCCATGGGGATCGCAGGTTCTGACGCAGCCAAAAATGCAGCCGACATGGTCTTGCTGGATGACAACTTCGCGTCCATAGTCACAGGGGTGGAGGAAGGTGAGTGGGGCCTCAAGTGGTCCTACTGGCTGGGGCACCAGGGAAATCAGAGGCAAGTCCTGTAAGCAGAAACGTCTCTGCCTAGGCCGCCTGATCTTTGACAACCTGAAGAAGACTATCGCGTACACCCTGACCAAGAACATCGCTGAGCTCTGCCCCTTTCTTATCTACATCATCGCCGGCCTGCCCCTGCCCATTGGCACCATTACTATCTTGTTCATCGACCTGGGCACAGATATAGTAAGTAGCAGGAAAGGCAGCAGGCTCTGATAACTTCCCCGGGGTGTCAGTCTCAGAGTTTTTAACCTTCAGGGGCAAGAGGTGGACTAAATCGTGCTTCTCAAACCTCAGCGTGAGGGGGCCTGAAGTTCTGAATTTCTAACAAGCTCTAAAGTGACACCGATCTGCTGGTCCCCAACCACACTTCAAAGCAAAGGGCTAGAGAGATGTGTCAAATGTTTGGAAATTAAAACCACTTCACTGTACATATGAACTTTTCAAGGCGTGAATTCTTCACCTTTCAAAAAAATGCCATTGGTCAGTTGCAGCTCATGTGCCTCCCTTTTCTTTTAAGAAGATGCAGCTCTCATCAGAACAGCCCTGTGCCACTGGGGATCCAGCGGCTAAGTAATAACCCACAACTGCCCCTTGTTAAGGAATCATCTGTCTGGAAGCCTCTTTCTAAGTGCAGTAAGAAGTGGTGGTCATTCACACTGTGTGGCCTCACGTTGACCTGCAGTAACGTCCTCTAGTGCGAATCCACTTAAGAATGCTTTGTGCATTCGTTCTTAAGGGTCTGGCTGACACGGGCGGCAGGGAGCCAGTGGAGCCCCCTTCTCATTCCTACAACACCCAGGCAACCACCGCACTACAGGGAGGCTGGAGGCATCTTTATCTTAGAAGGGAGTTGAGGACCCCACAGTCTACAGTCAGCTCACTTTCCAGGCCCTCACTGTGGTGGGTCTTCCAGGCATCACCTGGGAACTGGTTAGAGATGCAGGCTCTCTGCCCTCTGAGAGGAACCTGCAAGAACCACTAGGACCAGCGGCAGGGGAGGGGGAGAGAGCAGCAGGGGAGAGCCTCCCTGAGAGGAAAGTGCATGTGACTGGCGCTGTTTTGAACCAGTGGCACCTGGGATCACACAGAGCAGACAGATTCTTAAGTTCTCAGCGCACGGCACACCCCACTGCCCGCCCTGGGAAGACCAGTACTGTGACCCCACCCCGGCCTGGTGGCCCTGCCGGCTGCACCTCCTGCCCCCAGCGGGTGGGCAGGCGTGGAGTTTCAGGCTCAGGCCTTGGGCTCTCTTCTCTAGATCCCCTCCGTCGCCCTGGCTTATGAGAAAGCTGAGAGTGACATCATGAACAGGAAGCCTCGTCACAAGAAGAAGGACAGACTGGTGAACCTGCCCCTGGCCGTGTACTCGTACTTGCACATTGGTACGCAGAGGGCGTTTCTCGCCTGTCACCCAAGGGGCCACCCGAGAATTCACTTTTCCTGGTGGGTTGGGCGGGTGGGGATGTGAGGAGGAAGCAAAGGAGAATGAGGTCAGGGCAGTTCTGATGTCCTTGTCGACCCTCCCGTTCTTCCAGGCCTCATGCAAGCCCTGGGAGCTTTCCTTGTGTACTTCACCGTGTACGCACAGGAGGGCTTCCGACCCAGCGCCCTCCTTAACCTCCGGGTGGAGTGGGAAAAGGACTACGTGAACGACTTGGAAGACAGCTACGGGCAGGAGTGGGTAAGGGCGGGGCTGCGGGCAGGAGTGGGTGAGGGCGGGGCTGCGGGCAGGAGTGGGTGAGGGCGGGGCTGCGCGCAGGAGTGGGTGAGGGCGGGGCTGTGGGGAGGAGTGGGTGAGGACGGGGCTGTGGCGGCTCCTCCGCTTCACCCCTGTCGCTGCCTCGCCCCAGATGTGGAACTTTCTTTTCCCCATACGGCCGGACAGGGACCTAGAAGGTGACAGTTTTCCCGGTTAAGAGGGCTTGCGGGCCCCTTGGTCACAGCGATTTGACTTTACCGGGCCCAGCTAATCTCTCGAGTTGGATGCCTGGAGCTCACTTTTTTGCACCGGCCCTGCAGTTGGTGTGGAAGGGTAACCAGCCAGTAACTCCAGGGCTGGACCCAATCACCTAGGTCAGCATCTTTCCCTTTTCACCTGGCTAAAGGAAAAAACATGTTTCTTTCCAAACGCAAGGAGGTGATCCCCTCGCAATCTTGGTGAGGGGAAAAGAGTAACGGTTAATGGAAATGCACTGAAACCTCCCTGAAGTTTCCATGTGGGGCCTCACAGCCTCCTCTTCCTCTGGCCGTTGACAGACGAGTTACCAGAGGAAATACTTAGAATGGACGGGGTACACCGCCTTCTTCATTGGCATCATGATCCAGCAGCTGGCAGATCTGATTATCAGGAAGACCCGCAGGAATTCCATCTTCCAGCAGGGCCTATTCAGGTACCGCCCGCATCCACCCTCCTGGTTCAACCTCGGCCTTTGGTGCCGGGAAGATGGGGGCCACGCCCGAAGCACAAGAGGGTTGACTGCTGGGCGTGTGGGCCTGCGAATTCAGGCTCTGCTCCTATGTGTCCTGCAGAAATAAAGTCATCTGGGTGGGGATCGCCTCGCAGATTATCATCGCGTTGATCCTCTCCTATGGCCTGGGGAGTGTCACAGCCCTGAACTTCACCACGCTCCGGTGAGCTTCCTTGGCCCGCGGGGAGGGAAGAACCCGCCCGACCTGGTTGTCGCAGCCTAGATGAATATTAGGGTTTCGGGGGGTCTTTCCCCTCCAGTCTTTCAAAAGAGGTAGTATGGAACAGGCTTCGTATCAGCCTGAGGCTGTGACCGCGAGTCTTTTCAGAAGAGGAAACGGGTTCTCCGTCCTCGCCGCCCCGCCTCTCCCCTCACCCGATGGCCCACTTCCAAGGCAGACGTTGTTCCTGGAGTCACGGCCCAGTTTTACGCTGTGTGACCCCGCGCAGTGTGTCCAGGAAGGCAGGGAGGTGGCCTCCCGGACGTCAGGACTCGCCCCTCTGCTTCCAGGGCTCAGTACTGGTTCGTGGCTGCGCCGCACGCCGTCCTGATCTGGGTGTACGACGAGGCGCGGAAGCTCTTCATCCGGCTCTATCCGGGAGGTAGGTCGCGCACGGCGCGAGGGGCTGCTCGTCCGCAGTGGACTCGCAGTTCTGACTTGCTGTTTTCCACCTCTGCAGGCTGGTGGGATAAGAACATGTATTATTGAGACCGCCTTACTTCCCAAGCCTCCCAGCCTCATGTGGGGGTTCTTCATCTGCCGGCCACCAGCTGGGCGAGTGCTGCCGTGGGGACGTCGTCAGAATGCATTTAAGAGGACAGAACTGTATAAAAGATACTCAGTGGTGTTTTGTAATGTAACGCAGAGATTTAACTGTTTGTATATGATTTTCGTTTATACATCTAGCTCCTTATTTAAGCATATGTGGGTTTCAAGGTGGTGGTGTAAGGAAGAATGACGTGTTTATGTGTGTATAAAGCTCACCCGTGTTCAACAGTCTCAAGGAATCCAGGCATCTGCTGGGGTCTCCCTGTCCTTTGAACTCTAGGGAAGGTTGCTCAGACCTCCACATCCTATTAAAAGGCCAGTGGCCTCCCTGAGATCCCTGTGAATCCCCGGAGAACTTATTTCACAGTCACCTTGCTCAAAAAAGGCTAATTCAGCAAGACGTTGGCAAGAGATGGGTGTGATCTCAGGTTTACTTCCCAGCAACCTGGACAACCTCAGTTTGCCTCTGAGGCATCCTTCTTAAAGGTCCTCATTCCTGCTCACCACCTGGCCAATCCTCTGGTGCCCTCCCTCCTCCCAGGTCACCCTCCACCCCTCTGCCAACTCCAAAACAAAGCTCCAAATGCTCCCTTTGCCCAAAGGGGTTTTAATTTGCCAGAATTCAGCCTCAGTGGATGTCCACCATGGTTTAAAATGTCATATTCATTTCCTATGAGATAGTTACAAAACGCTCTGCAGCACTGACTGTACATTTTGTGCTTCTATTTAGTTTATTCGTGTGTAACCACACCCATGTTGAGAGCTCCAGTGAAAGATGTTTTATAAAACCAGGCCTGATTGTGGAGTTCTAATTAATTTGAGTTTGTATAAAACACAGAGCATAGGACACAAAAAAGTGAGATGTGATTTCAATTTTCTTTTTAATTTTTTCTGGTCACTTTACTTCTTGTGGACGGTCTGAACTCTTCCCTCACCAGCATCCCTGCTTTGTCTCCCATCTGATGTACCCACATTTCTAACTCAGAATTTCTGTAGGGGGCTACACCTTTCAGCAGCAGCATGCTAGAGAAAGCATTTTTCACAGCATTTCCATCATCAGTGGCACTCCCAGCACAAACTGATTTGCCAGAACCTGAAAATTACACTCCATAAGCTTTTCCCATTGTGGGGGCTGCCCCCCACCCCACCTCTTCTCCATCATTCACTTACAAGGATGTCTTGCTGCTGACCGTGCCAGGTTGTGTCTCTGGAGCAGGAAAAGGGAGTCTCAGAGTTCTGTTCTGTTTTCTTGGGGTACAGTGTACTTCATGTAAATAGGTTTTAATATGCTGTGCTATTGTGTGTGTGTATTTAAGTTAAAACAATGTTGCTGTTCTCCAGGTTTTTAATCCCTGTCTTCAGCCACAATATCATTGGACTAATCTGATGTCCAGTGAACTGGAACCCTTTCCAGGCAGCATCATGACAGCCTTCTCATTCCAGTCTTGACAGGATAGTAATGCTTTCTAAAGTGCGACCAAGAGTAACCTATCCTCACTCTTTCTCCTGCTGGGCTGTCCGCGTGCCCCCAGCTGTGATGGCCAGGTGCTCTTGGTCCTGCCAGAGCCAGTGGGAGAAGCCTGTCAATGAAGCACAAAGCTGTAAATGGTTTAGCTTGGGGTTGGAATCAGTTTGAAAGGAGTTAAATTTGAAGTAGAAGTCTCTTCACAGCAGGAACTCTGTCTGGAATAACTTTCATATTGTGCATACCTACTCTTGCAAAAAGTTGACACTCAAGTATTTATAAAATGAATAAATAACAGAGTCAAACCAGAAATGAGACTGATATATCAAGTAGCTTTATTAAGTTGTAGACAGAAAAGGGGCAAAAGGGTCTCAGACCAAAGGGTCCGTTTGGCAGTGGTGGTTTTGGAGGGACTGCTCCATTCTGCCTTTTTATTTACCTTGAAGACATGATTCCAATGACAACACTGTTCCATATTGAGAGTTTATTATCCCCACCACTGAATGACTCCTTTATTTCTTACTAGTCATCTTTTTTTAAAAGGCTGCATCTTGTCACTAAATCTGATACCACATCTCTTATTTTTTTTATAAGATTCCTCAGAACGGAATTAAGGGATTAAGAACATTTTGAAGGCTCTTAATAAACACTGCCAGATTTGTTTTCAGATAAGCAGTGTCAGTTTATACTCCTGCCCATAATACTAAGTGACTGCCTTGCCGGTCAATGGGGTATGAAAGATCTGTCGGCCATGAGAGATTTCTGTTCAGCCTGTGTCTGCTGTGCAGGCTGAGAGCACAGCAGGGACAAGACAGACTCATGGTCCTGGGACTCTGGTGGAGGGGCAGGAGAAATACTGTAAGGGTTTTAATAAACATAAGGAGGCTTAGTTCAGGACGGGGCAGTGGGTGAGCCTACTTTAAATGGGTGGTCAGGAAAGTCCTTTCTGAGGTGAGTGAGAAGGAGCCACCGCTGTCGAGCCCAGAGAATTCCAGGAGGAGGGACGGTGAGGTTGGCGGGAGGGTGGACTGCAGCAGGAAGACTGGTCAGCAGGCAGCTGGAGGAGCAGGCAAGACTCTTCCCTTGTAGGGCCTCACAGGCCTCATGAAGGAGGCTGGATTTCATTGCAAACACAGGCCAAGCTGTCGAAGGTTATTAGTAAAGGCAGAGACTTGCTCCAGGTCATGTGTTAAGATCACCTTGGCTCCGGGGGCAGGGGGGCAGCAGGAGAGCAGCCCACCGAGAACAGACACAGTGGGGCAGTTAGGAGGCCAGGAGAGCAGTGACCTGGACGAGGAGGTGTGACAGCTGGGAGGCCACGAGTGAAGCACCTGGCTCTTGTGAGTGTGTGCGTGTGTACCTGGATCTGGATGAACAGGCTTCCGTGGAGGAATTTTGTAAAGGAGGTTACCTGTTGATGAGCCAAATCAGGCCACCAACTTCCCTCACTGACAGCGTTATTATCGGGATGGGGGAAAGTGTCTTCCCAGGAGACTTAAAATAGAACGAGTGCAAATGTGCTAGTTGCTTCTGACTGTTCACAAAGACCATGAGGTCTCCGTGCTCACTCTGCAGCCATCACCCCAAGAGTGCAGTTGAATGTTTCTTAACAGGACTGAAACAACTGCTGGTGGTCATTAAACACCCGGGACTGAGATGTCTCCTCAAAGCCTTATCTCACGAATGCTCACAGCAGCCCCACCCGTTAGCAGTGTCAGCCTTGCATGACAGAAGGGAGATGGGTTTGCGGGATCAAGTGACGGTTCACCACTGTCCATCCCCTCCACTAAGTGGCTCGACCGTAGAATCTGTCAAGTCGGGTCAGGACAGACTGTGCTTGGATGGAAACCTCCTGCTGTCCAGACCACACCCTCAGGCAGGCTTTACAGAGCTAAGGTTACAGAGAACTGATAGCAATTCAGAATATTCCTTTCTGTAGATGCACAAACGAGCCCTGCCCCATGAGGGAAGTCCTCCTTCTCTGGAAAAGCCAGTTTGCCCTGTTCGCACAAGCATCGGGCATTCCTCACCTCCAGATAAACATGTGCGTCTTTGCGCCTTTGAACCAGTTCTAACAACTGCCTAGTTCCCGCATCTGGATACAAGCTAAATAAAATCATTAACACTTACTCATTGTTATATCTGGGTGAGAGCCGAGATTTTACCTTTCCTTTGAAAATTGACATTTAACCCTGAAAAGAGAGGACGAAAGCCACCATCTACTCCCCTCGGGGGCACCTGGCCTCAGCTCAGCCAGCGCGGGCCTCCCCCGCCAGCACCTGGCCCCATCTTGCACTTTTACTTCACCGATGCTGTTCTTTCCGCTTCAGACCAGAACTCCAGGCGAGCTCCTTCTCCTCTGTCCCACTCCTGGTTCTCAGCCCTCCCCTTCGACATACCAGAACCTAACTCAGGGGATTTTATCTTCTTGGTCCAGAGGTTCTAAGATAAAGTTTAATGTAGATTTAAGGCAAAAGCCTGATTCATTTTGAAGGATAGAAGCTCCCTTCTACAGAGTCGTTGTGAAGATAAATTGAGATATTGTGGAGAGAAGCATTTTGTAAGTGCATAGGTACTAGATTTATCAGTTGGTGGGGTTTTTCCCTACATTATGTGTTAACATTTGTATAACATGGGATTTCTTCCTCTTGGTTTCATTTTTCGACAAATTAAGCACTGCTAGGACACGGCAGGAACTAAATGATGGGAGAAGCACTGAGACTGAGCAATGTGGTGCTGGCCTCAGAGGAGCAAGTGATACAACAGGAAAGACAGACTTTTAAATAAGCTGTCCAGCAAGGGCAGGATTGACAGAGGTGCAGAATGTCCTGGGTCTCCAGGGAAAACCCTGAGTGGGCCCAGCTCACATTTTAAGAGCTGAGATTTCGAAGGCAAAGATGAGGGAGAGTTTTGCAGGTACCAGGAAAAGAAGGGGAAAGGCCCAGGGATGTGTCCAGTGGGTCACGACGCATCCTGGAAGCCAGCGCCCCCGGGGCAGACTGCGAGCTCCCTGGGCAAAGGGACAGGAGGGTGCAGACAGCTACTGGCCCTAAGGACCCCTGTGAGCCTGGGTGCATTACAGCCCCTGTCATCCCGGGGGTACTACAATATCTGTGACTCCCTAAGAGACAGAAATGAGATTCCCTGTGGGAGTAAGACTAACTCACACATCCAGGTGAGATGATAGGACGCCCTGCAAACAAGGAGACTGATACTAAAGCGTATTAGTCAGAAAGGCCTGAGGTGTCCACAGTGGCCTGCAGGCCCTCACAGGGCGACCCGTCCACATGGCCTGCAAGTCCAGCTGGGGCCTTGTGAGGGCTGCTGCTCGGGAAGTGCCTTCTCCCAGATGTCTCAGGTCTGTGGACCAGCACCTTCTACCCTGACACCCCTCCCTTCCATGTTTCGCTTTTCTCCATGGCAAACCCCAGCCTCTGATGCACTGCACGTTTTACCTGCTCTGTTCCCTGAAGCATCAGCCCCAGGAGGGCAGGAACGGCTCAGAGAACAGCTCAGTAAGGGTGATGAAGGAATGGCTGGAGGAGCGAGAACAGATGGTCAACAAGGGGGTGAGCCTCGAACAGAGGCTCAGAAACAGGAACGTGGAGGGCCCCCACTCAGGAGGCAGAGGAAGGACTGTGACCAGCTGTTCACAGAGGAAAGTGTCCTGGGCCTTGGGGTCTGGTGGAGCTGTTTTGAATACTCTCTGCAGAGTATTCATGTTTCGAACCCGTTCCCCGCTGGCCGCAGAACAGGATGTCTGAGTCCCCTTTAGAATCTGAGAAAAGTGTTCACACTCAGCTGGGGATATCATGATCTGGCTGTCACCTGCCAGGGCTGCTTCCTGACTTTCTCAGCTTGAGTGGATTGTCCTCCATTATCAGCAGAGAAGGCCAGTAAGGACAACTCTCTGTGCTTCAGATTCCTCAGATGCGTTCACGGAAAACTCCTGTACCCACTCCACACTTCTCCAGTTCAGCCGTAACGTGTCAGTGACGACAGCTCTCTCCAGCTCAAAAGGGCGGCCTGGGGAGCAAAGAGGTGCCGCGTTCATCTGAGCTGAATCCCACCCAGTGTGAGACAACAAGCTTCTAAAGCTATTAAACATTTTCTACAGGGGTTCCGAGAACCCGGCCTCTTAATAAATTCCCCCCAAAAGATTTGTGTTCAGAACTAACAACCTCACCCTCCTCAGGTGCTGGGGTCAAATGCAGGCAGAGCTGCGGGGCTTTCTCGGGTGAAGGAGCCGCCCTCTGCAACCACGACTCTTCCAACAGCTCCCCTGGGCCCAGGCCACGAAGCTGCCCAGACCTTCAGATACTAAAGCCCCGTGTTCAGACTGTCTCCAGAACGGCTAGGTCTCCAAGAAGCAGTGATATTTACCACCTAACCGTGAAAGACTTGGGTCCACAAGGGCACGTTCGTACTGTCTTGTCCTGCTGCTTATCCAGATTCTTCAGAAGGAAGCAGCCATCCCACTTCTACGAAAACTCGGCCCTTTCTCAAGCAGTAGTCAGCCATTTCACACATTACATTATCAGAGAGGGGTGCTGCAGTCACTCTGCAGAAAGAGAAGGCACCCCACCCCAAAGCTGGCTCAGACGTCAAGACAACCGAAGCCGTCCCCGTTCCACGTACCGGGGCACGGGAAGGCTTACTCCTCACATCATGAGATTTCCTAAGGCGAGCAGGGTGGTTCCCAAGCAAGTCCAAAAACAGCTTGAGAGAGCAGAGAAAGGAAACTGGCTCAGACTTTGTATCACGGTGGGGGATGGACTGAGGGCTCCAAAAGAGAGAACAGCCAGGCTTTCTTATTGTTGCCCAGACGTGGGGCAGAAAGAAAGGGACAAGTGATGCTTAAAATCTATCAGCAGTCAAACACCAAAAAGATGGAGTCTGACTCCTTACTATGGGGGCATGTCTGATTTACGTCAGCTCAGCGGGACGAGGAGGGAGGCATAAAGAAACGGCGACACAGCTGATAGAGGACTGCGACTCAAAATATAAAAATTACTTTTAAAACTCAATAAGAAAAACCCAATCGAAAAATGAGTCAAAGACAGTAACAGACACCTCACCAAAGAAGTTATACTGATGGCGAATAAGCATCTGAAAAGACATTCCACATCACGTCATCAGGGAAATGCGGATTAATACATGACACTGCTACACATCTAATGAAATGGCTAAAATCCAGAATGCTGACAACACTAAGTGCTGACAAGGAAGTGGAGCAGCAGGAACTCTCATTCGCTGCTGGTGGGAGTGCAAAATGGTGCAGCCAGTGTGGAACCCACTCTCACCATTCGATCCAGAAGTCGTGCTCCTTGGTATTTACCCAAAGATGTTGAAAACTTATGTTCACACAAAAACATGCACATAGGTGTTTATAACAGCTTCATTCAGCATTGAGGACAACATGGTTCCAGAGGCCCTACACTGTGCCAAAAACTGTGCTGGGCGCTGACTGTAAGCCTTATTTAGTGCTTATTATTTGCCAGACACTGTTGTGAGCACTTTTATATCTGTTAATTCATTTAATCTACCTCACAACAACCTTGAGAGGTAGATACTGTTTTATTATTTATTATTTATTTATTTTATTTATTATTTTATTATTTCTTTATTTATTATTACCCCCATTTTACAGATGAGAAAACTGAGGCAGAGCCACTCAATCTGTCAGACTCCAAAGTGTGAGCTCTCAGCCACTGCATGATGCTGTCTCACATAAACGAGACATCAGTCAACCCCTGTGAAATCCAAAGATATTTATTTCAGTCTCTTCTACTGGAAAAGCATGCATTCCAAAAATATTTTCCATAGTGATCTTTATGTATTAACATGAAAAATAAAACCTCAAAAGTATTTGAATGGTCCTACACAATTTTAAAATTCCTTTTACTTTTATGGTGTCAGTGGGAAGGCAATGGCGGAAGCAGGCTTACCAGTACACTTCCATCTTGTAGGAAGGAAAACCAGGGCTCAGAGAAGTCAGGGCTCGATTACAAAACACTGTAGCCAGACCTCTCTCCAGGACCAGCATTGCTTCAGCTGGGCCAACCTCTGAAAGGTAATTTCAGGTTCACCCAAAGATCAGAGCTGATGAAACTGTGACTTGTTGGAGAATTCTTTTCCATTTCACTTATTACATGTCTGCTAATGCGATCTGGCCCCAGGATATTAGGAAACCAAGTCCAGTGATAAGGCTGTTGCAGCTTTCATTGCACAATTCAAGTGTATGCTCCAGAGTCTCTCCACTGAAGAGCATCTCCAGAGATGTGGGACACATCACCTGAAAACAGCAGTGATGCCTCTACCTGTTGACAGCGGACCATTCACAAAGCCCTTCACACTTGATCTTCATAACAAATCTGAGAAATGATCTGGGCATTTTACAGATGAGGAGATTGAATCTCAAAGACTGATTTGTCTAAAGTCACACAGGTAATCAGTGACAGAATTGGGTTTATTTGCCTCCTGGTACAGAGTATTTTTTATTTGTTTTGTTTTGTTTGAACCTTCTTGTACCTTCAACTACTTTCAACAATCATTTCCATTTTGCTGTGCTTTACTTAATTTATGGCCCCACTTTTTTTTTTTCCTTGCTGGAACATGACATCATCCCACAGCACCCCTAAATTAGGGTTGCCAGACTTAGCCAATGGAAATACAGGTCATTCAGTTAAAATTGATAAAAATAAACAGTTTTTAGTAAAAGCATGTCCTGTGCAACAGTGTATTTTATCTTGCAGCTCTACCCTAAATACTTCAGTTTGCAGTATTAAAAAGGCAGGTTTTACTACATAACGACTGACAACATCAACAATAATTCCCTGATAGCATCTAATATGTACAAATCCAAATTTCCGTAATTCTCTAAAAACACCTTTTTACTACAAGTTTGTTAAAATGGAGACATAGAGGGGGTCCATTATTATGTTTGGCTGTTACAGCTTTTAAAGTGACTTTTATTCTGAGACAGTCCCTTCCTCCTCTCCTGCCCCTTTTTTCTTTTTTTATGCTGTTTATTTGTTGAACTGGGTCGGCTGTCCTGTAGAGGGCTCCACACTCTGAATCTGGCTGATTGCTTCCTTTTGGTGTCATTGGCTTGTACCTCTAGCCCACGTAATTTCTGTAGACAATAAGTTTCCTTTAAAGGCTTCATTCAGGTTAAATCTTTTAGGCCAGAATAGAGGTGCTGTGATGCAGAGTATTTTTCATGATCCCAGTGACTATTTCATTCAAAGCTCTTTACAGGTGGAGAGGCTCAGTCAGAGTCTAAGCAGGTTGGGAGCCTTCCTCTTTGCTCGCCTGCACACTGGGCCCTCTGTAGCGCATACCAGCGTTACCTCAGGACTATCATCCTGCCCACCCAGCAGGGGAGGGAGAGTCTCAGAAAGGTCACACAGGCAGTAAGTGTCCACAGAGCCTATGCCCTCCCACTGCCCACCTCTGTGGAGCACAGTCCCATCTCCTTCACCTCCTCGGAGAGCAACATGGGGTGGGGAGCCCCAGGCTGTGAGGGGTGTGTCTCCTGACTCTGGAGATGACAACAGTCGCACTGACAGCTCCTGAAGCTCTTCTGCCCAGTGCCACCACGTGCTCCCCAAAACATGAAGGAGCGAGAAGGCCGCTGGATCCTGTCACTCCCCTGCCCCGTAAACTCCAAAGTCAGCACAGCCCACCGTGCTCAGCATGACCTGCCTTTGCCCACCACCCCACCTTCATTTTCTCCCACCGTCTTCCTCAGCCATCACTGACAGGAAAGGTGTCAACACCACATGGCAGGGGATCACGCGGTGGCCATTTTAGGAAAACGCAGTAGACTCAAAAAGCAAGACTCATCGTGGGAAACAGAGACAAATAAAGAAGAGAGTAATTGAATGCGAAATGGATGCACAACAAAGAGATCTGAAAGAGAGTGCCTGTTGCTGCTGGGACTCTACCACGCGGGCTCAGCCCCGGTGGGAAGGTCTGTGCGTAAAAGGAAGCAGCTTTACGCACAAAAACAATGGTGAATATGACATTCACTACACTGTTTTCACTAAAATGAGAGGGACCAGTGCATATAGGGATGAGCGAGTTGGTTTCCAGGACAGTCCTGTCAATTCAGATGTGAGTTTTACTTGCCTTTAAGCTAAGAGGTGAAGAGGTGGGAAGGGGTAAGAGGAGACCCTCCTGGACGGAAAGGAAGGCTGAGAATTAATTTCCCTGCTGAGAAAAGGCCAGTAAACGTGATCATGCTGGACCTGGGCTGCCACCCCTCTAATTCTCCAACTCCCCTTTGCTACCGTGAGCTTGAACATGCCTTCCTACTTTCTTCATCTTCCCTGAAGCCATCAGAAAAATCGATGCCATCCTGTTAGAATCACGACCAGGGTTTGAGAACCACATTTACGGGCACATCTGATGGAGTATGGGCAAAAGGACAGAGCCATAAATACCACAACCAAACAATATCCCACCTGAGAAGTGACCGTGCTTCTAAGCTTTGCATGAAATGCCTTCATTCCTTTATGACTTCAGAGGAGGGATGGACAGCCTCCTGCCCATCAGAGTTTGCAAAGGTGGAGGGCAGAGGGCTGCCCACCCCTCTGGCCAGATGTCTCATGAGGGGCCACTCACAGCGTAGCCCACATCGTCAGTGACTGAAACAAAGTTTGAGACACAATGAGGGACTGAAATCAGCATCTGAAACAGTGGGTTGTATTTGTCTGTTGAGCCAACCCCAAATGCACTTCCATCGCCTGCCTCACCTCAGAGTGATCTCAGGCCTGGTCTTGCCCTGACTCTGCCCCTGGACGTTTCCTCGTCATAACAACTTGCCTCAATGCAAACAAACAAAATCTATGAAAACATGGGTGTTGTTTCTCCCTTGGAGTCTGCAGCTTTATGTTTCCAAAAGAAGAAAATCTGATAGCAGTGAATATATGTCTTGGAATGGAAGGAACTAGAGAAATGTACATGAACCACAGAGGAGTCAGAAGAGACCTCCAGAATGTAAGGCAATCTGCTCTCAGCGTGGACCCAGTCTAATGACATCCAGCACAGGACGGCTATGAAAGGGCACATGCCTGGGCTTCACCCGGACCTTCTGGGTCAGAACCTCTAGGTCGTGGACTTCTGTACTCTCATAACCTCTCCAAAGGACTCTTAAGCACACCAAAGTCTGGAAACCACGAGTTAACCTCTGCTGGCCAAGTTCAAGCCAGAGGTATCGTGGGCTCTGCAACCAAGGGCCCACACCCATCTCAGCCTGGAAGGCAGTCACTTGGCCTGAGTGTGACAAACACAGATGGAGATGCCCGCAGTTAATGAGTGGAATCCCTGACGAGAGCATGAGAGGCCCAGTGCAGGACACTAACACGCTGCTGCCCTATAGGGAGGCTCACAGGGGTACGTTCCTCAACTTTTAGGACCCTGGAGCTCTCCTTGGGACTCTTTCTCAAGAAAGGACCCTGTAGCCCCCATCCTGTCCCCTAACTCTTCATAGCAGCAAGGTTGAAGCTTGCTTATCCCCAGAAAGTCCCCCAGAACTGGCCTGAAGCAGCACTGGTCATCTCTCCAGTCATATAAAATTTCATGTCCACGCAGTCCTTTTCTTTTGTAATTCCCAAGGCAGAGTTTTCTGGAAGTGGATGTGGAGATTGGTGTAGTGAAGTCCAGGAGCATGGTCCAGGAATCAAAACACTGGGATGCTACCCATGGAGGTCAGAGCTTTGGCTTCCCCACCCTAAATGAGGAGGTGGGGTTCAGTGCTTTCTAAAGGTCCTTCCTGCCCCATTGCCCTGTAATCAATCTCTAAGAAAAAAGCCAGAGTCACTTCCTGAAAGAGTTGGGTATTCCGCCTCCTCCGGAATACATATGGAAGACAGTTTATACCTCTTCACTGCACACCTCTGCTAGCAGTAATTTAGGACAGAAAGGTCCGAGGCAAAGTAGCAGAGGACCTGAAAACTACCTTCAAAAAGTAAGAAAGGAACCAAACTGCAAATGCTGTTTGTCATGGGCCTGGCGCCATCTGGTGCATTTGGAGACCATGTCGTGCTGGCTGGGGCATGTTGGTGTACCCTCCTTACTCTCATGTTCTGACACCAAGTGAATGTTCACAACTATACTTCTACTGAGTACACACTGTGCACATTCTGTGAATGTTGTACAATAAATTATTTTAGTGACAACCTGATAATTTTAGTGAGTCTAGTGGAAAAATGGTAAACCCAAGGTTTTATTGAAACAAAAGCAGAATCGAAGTTAAAATATACTTGATCCTTTTTTGAAAAGCATAATAAAATGCCATTGTGAGGCAGGAGGGTATAGCTCAGGGGTAGAGTACGTGCTTAGCATGCATGAGTCCTGGGTTCAATTCCCAGTACCTCCATCAAAAACAATTAGAATAAATAAATAAACCTAATTAGCTCCCCCACCCCGATTTTTTTAATGCCATTGTGGAATCTATCTCTGTATCTATCTTCTGAGATGGCACTTCACTAACAATGTGATATGTAGAAGCACACATGAAAGCGGAACATCAAGGTTCATGACCCTGTCCATCCAAATCACTGGGCTCCCATGTTTCCATTGCACCCCACTTCTTCCCACTCCAACGCAAATACCAACAACAACAAAGCTGAATTTTATAGTGTAAGGGAAGGTAATAGAGCTTATGGAAGATAATGAATAAAATGAATGTTTAGCTTGGGAGAGATTTCTTAAACAATAGGCAAATATTGCAAACCTCAATGAAAATATCATAGTGAAATGAAACACTTTTGGACAACAAGAGATATCATAAAATGAAAAAATAAGTCACAGCCTGGAAAATGATATCTGTAATGGAATCTAGAATAAAGAATTGCTGCAAATCAATAAGAAATAGACACAGAACTCCCCTGCCCTTAAACAAAACATGAAAGCCTAAATGACCAATAAATATGAAATGATGCCAGCCTTATTAGTCTTCAGAGAAATGTAAATCAAAGCAAAAAGGAGATATCAAAGTACAGCCACTGAGTACAGCAAAGTACGTCAAAAAAAAACAAAACAAATGCTAATCCAAGCATTTGCATAGAAGGTTCATACACTGCTGGTGGGAGTAAACAATTTGGCTAAAAGGGAAAGAAATTTGTCTATCTTGTATACCTTTGGGTGAGGAAAGTATCTCTCTAGGTAATCTAGAATACACACCTGCCCTCGGTGGGCCTGAGATTCAGAATATGCTACTGGAGTAATCTAGGAAAACACAAGCCAAGGAATTAAATTAAAGCAGTCCAAGTTTCATAGTTTCTTGGGGCACCTGTGAGAATAAAAACATAATCTGGAGAAATGCATGCTTATTACAGGCTTCACAGGATTCCCACAAATAAGCATTTCCATGTGAGTTTAAAATGCAAAATTACAAAACACGTGAGGAAACAAATCACCATGAATGAAAATCAATAAAAATAATAAATCGCAGTATTAGACCCCTCAAGAATGCAGAAAAAGGAATTTGCAGGTGCATAATAAAGTAAGTGTATTATATTAAAGTAATTTAAAAAATGGAATCAAAGACATGAGAAAGGTATACAGCATTATCCAAAAGGTCAGGCAAATTTGGAAATTAAAAAAATATATAAAATTAGATTAAGTAGTCATTGAAAATTTAAAACTCAATGGTCATATTAAACAGCAGATCTAATGATCCAGCTGGAAAGAGAACTGATTAATTGGGATATACATCTGAAGAAAATCACCCATAACGCAGCACAGAGACATAAAGAATGGAAAATATGAAAGAGAGGTTAACAGGAATAAAGGATAAAAAAAGTCCTATTTACTGTCTAACGGGAGTTCCAAAAGAAAATAATAAGGAAGAGGTAATATTAAAAGAAGACAAATGGCTGAGAATTTGCCAGACCAGTATGATAGGAATGAATTTCTCAGACTGAGGAACTACAATCAGTCTGAAGCAGGGAAAATAAATAGCTACACTTTGACATTACAACGAATATATAGAATGCCAAAGAAAAACAACTTACCTGTAAAGAATGACAGGTTTATAGCGAACTTCTCAATAGCAACAGTAAAAGTCAGAAATCGATATGATGTTATCTTCAAATACTGAGAAAAAAACTGTCAATTTAGAATGGTATGTTACTAAATAATCATTTAAGTATGAAAATGAGATGAAAATATTTGCATTCAAATAAAAGCTGAGAGCATTCACCATTAAGATACTCTCACTGAAGACATTTCTTCAAGGTGTCCTTGAAGGAAAGGATCCTAGAAGGAAGGTATGAAGCACAGGAGGAACAAAGAATTTGCTAAAATGTGAGTAACTGGCCAGACATTATAAAACTGAATTACTTAAATAAAATTAAATTATTTCTTAAGCCAGTTGAAGTGAACATGGGCATTCATAATTTTATCCTTTATTCCTTATTGTGGGGCTAAAATAGCCTACAGGATTTTTTTTAATAATGCAGGGAAGAGAATTCCAGGCAAAGGCCCTAAGGTTGGAAAGAGCTTCACCGAGTTACAGAACTGAAAAAGGCCAGAGTATCTGGAGCACAGTGAGGAGGAGTGGGGCAAAATCAAGCTACAGAGGTCAGCAGAGACCAAATCAAAGAGGCTAAATCGAAGGCCATTTTAAGGATTTGTCACAGTCAAAGGGAAGCCATTAAAGAATTCCACACAAAGGATTTAAACAATCTAAATTAAATGTAAACGTAATTCTATCTGCTCTGTTGGAAAGATCTGGGAGGTACCAATACCTAATATGTGAGGTCTAAATGTATGTCATTGTATTTGTCACTGACCCTGCTTTACCCAAGATTTATTCAACTGTACCAAAGGCATAATTCTCTCCAGCCTGCCTGGTGATATTCAGACATGACTCCTCTGTACTGAACCACATTCAGTTCATCTTATGACACAAGAGGAACCCCTATGCAACAAGATTGTCATCCTAATGGAAAAGGAGATTGCAGCTACATGCTCCAATATTGAGTGCAGGGAGAAATCTGAAGGTTGTGAGGCACAGGTGGTTCTAAAGCTGACCCATGAATGATGAGGAAAAAACATGAACTGATGGAGAAAGGAGTGGGCACTGCAGATGAGGGGAACAGGCAACACCACTAAAAAAATGTTGTAGAAGTATTAGCACGTTACATGGGAATACTGGCTTGATTAGTACTCTGAATTCCATTATGGATTAGTAGTAGAAACTACTGGATGGTAGCATGGAGATGTATTAATGAATCAGTACTTTTTCCTGAGGTCTACAAAGTAAACAGATTTTTGAGTAGGGGTGAGCTTTTTTAAAATTGAACTATAGTTGAATTATAATATTGTGTTAGTTTCAAGTGTACAGCATAGTGGTTCAGCTTCTGCTTTTTGTTTTTGTTCTTTGCAAATTATATTCCATTATAGGTGATTATTGGGCGTAATTTCCTGTGTTGTACCATAAATCCTTGTTGCTTTTCTATTTTATGTATAGTAGTTCATATATGTTAATCCCATAGTCCTAATTTGTCCCTCCCCCCTTCCACCCCATCCACTTGGTAGCCATAAATTTGTTTTGTCTGTGAGTCTGTTTCTGTTTCATATATAGATTCATTTGTATTTTTTTATTCCACATGTGATATTATACAGTATTTGTATTTCTTTGACTAATTTCACTAAGTGTAATATTCCCTGGGTCCATCCATGTTGCTGCAAATGGCAAGATCTCATTCTTTTTTATGACTGAGCAATATTCCATTGTATATGTGTACCACATCTTCTTAAGCCAATCATCTGTTTATGGGCACTTCGAGTTACTTCCATGTCTCGGCTATTGTAAATAGTACTGCTATGAACATCAGGCTACATGTATCTTTTCCAACTAGAGTTTTCATTTTTTTCCAGGTATATATGAATTGCTGGACCATATAGTAGTTTTAGACCACTTGTAGTTTTTTAAGGAAACTACCTGCTGTTTTCCATAGAGGCTGCACCAATTTACATTCCCATCAACAGTGTACGAGGTTCCCTTTTCTCCATATCTTCTCCAGCATTTATTATTTGTAGATTTTTTGATGATAGCCATTCTGACTGGTGGGAGGTGATACCTCATTGTGGTTTTGATTTGCATTTCTCTAATAATTAGCAATGTTGGACATCTTTTCATATGTCTGTCAGCCATCTGTATATCTTCTTTGGAGAAATGTCTGTTTAGGTCTTCCATTTTTTGATAGGGTGGTTTGTTTTTTAATATTGAAATATGTGAGCTGTTTGCACATTTTGGATATTAATCAGGGGTGAGCTTTTGCATAGAATACTTCTATTTCCAAAAAAAAAGTATACAGAAAAGAGAAAATGAAGACTGTATGCAGGCTTTTATTCGTAGCAGCTGAATGTACCCTGCCATCTCCAGATGCTTCCTCCACAATATACCTGCCGCACTGTTACCAGATCACATCATTCCTTGCTCACACAATTTGGCCAGCACTCTACTGCTTAAATGGTGAAGTCCAAACTCCTTAGTCTGGCATTCATGACCCTGTAAGGCTCAACTCCAATATACCTCTCCAAAAAGCTCACTGTAAGTTAAGTTAATACTCTGGCCAAATGATCTATAAGTTAAATTCCGAATAGACCACAGCATCTCCCACCTAGTTTCTCTTGCTTATGCTGTTCTTTCTCCCTGGAATGCCTCATTTACCCTGTTTACTTCCGCAAGACCCATCCAGGTATTAAGGTCTAGTGGAAACCCTCTATCCTCTAGGAAGGCTTTTCATACAACGCAGATAATTCTTCTTTTCTCTCACTCTCCTCTGGCATTTAACACAAGCTACCGTACTAGAAGTTACCCTTTAGGTAGAGGCCTCCATACCTCTCAAGCGGGAACCTGTTAGTTTGTAAATTTTTAGCACCCTCAACTGTTGCCGACCCAGTGCCTTGTACACCGAGAGTTTGACAGCTGTTGGCAATCATGACCACCTTAGTCTGAAGTAGCTAACCCATCCCCCTACCGGTAGGCAGCTGGGCCGGCTTCCGCACCGAAGCCCCTATGATGCACGAGGGAAGGGGGACGACTTCAACGTGAAGGATGGTTCGCCCCCTGTGAGGTCAACAGCAGTGGAAGGAATGCTGTGTGAAGTCTGATTTAAATGCAGTAAGAGTGCCAAGGCAGTGACGCTCAGACTAAGATCGGACGGGGAAACGGTTTTTGATCACCTCGCGCATCATTTCTCCGACGGCTGCAAAACAGAAACAGCCCGCGTGCCCCGCTGGCCGCGGGGGGGGGGCTTCAATTTCCTTGCCCCTGATTGGCTCTCTGGAGCCGCCGCCTCCGGTGATTGGCCACTGCCGCGAGGGACGTCGGTCCGCACGCGGCGGGCGCCCTCCGAGCCTGAGGAGGCGGCGATGGCGGCTGAGGCGTTGAGGGCTCGGCGCGGCCTGTCTTCCTGCGGGCAGGTGGAGAGGCAAGCCCGAGCCCAGGCCACGGGGGAGGCCCTGTGCGCCCGGTGTGGAGGAAGGGCGCCCGGAGCTTCGGGTGAGGGCCTGAGGGTCAGCCCGCGGCCCGCGCGGGGGCGGGGCGGGGCGGGGTGGCCGCGGCGGCGAGGCGTGCGCGGGTCGAGGCCGGGCCCGGAGCCCGCGGGCCGCGAGATGAGCGAGGCTGGGACGCGCTGAGACGGGCGAGGGCGGCTCTCCTCACCCCCAGCCTCCCCGTGCGCCGCGCCTTCCTCACCGGCCGGTTCTCAGGTCGGTGAGAGGGGAGCTGTGAGGCCCTAGCCGTCATCCTGTGGTGAAGCAACGGAACATGGCTTCCTTGTGTAGTTTTTGTTGTAGTAACGAATAGACCACTGTGAAATGTTTCTAAAATTACACAACGGACGTTGGGGATGGGCCGGGGCACGCGGCTCGGTTTGGCAGACAGCACCTTACTTCTGTGCGTCTTGCGTTCTGACCTTGTGCGGCAAGGGAACGAGCGCCCTTGATTCGCTCCCTCAAGACTCCCCTCAGGTGGAACAGGTTCAAGTTACTTAATGTAACCGGAAAGGCGGTACGGTGCTGTGTCTCTGCCAGGGGCGAGTTGTTGAATTTCAACTCCTGGAGCTGCTGAAAGCCTTTTTACGCTGTGTGCCTGTTAAATCTTTGCACTTTCGAAGTGAAAGTCAGTTTTCTCAGTCCCTCCAAGACGAACTAGACATGAGCGAGTGGGAAAAGTTGGTTAGTTGTGTTTTCGGTGGGGAGCCAAATTTCTCCTACCCCAAATTTCCATCACTGCTGTTGCATAGAAAATCGCCATTATTCGAATGAGATAGTATTACAAAGAAAAGTTTTAGAACATGGCATTTTAAAATCACTGCTTCTTCCATACATTTTTATTATAATGCTGAGAAGTACTCAATTGGAAAGATAGTGCCTGTGCATACAAAGTTGTGAAACTGCTGTAAGCTGTAATGCAGCACAAGTTATTTTGCTTTGTACAATGTCAGAAACCTTATAAAAGTAAAACAATTGAAATAGTTTTGATTTCTTTAGTAACATTATCTCTGGGATTTAAACGAGCTTTAAAATTTAGCTTGATTGTAAGCTAGCTTCAGATGTTTCAGTTGGCTTTAAAACTAAAGCTTTTTTTAATCAAAAGAATGCAATTATTATAATATAAATTAGCAAGAACACTAATTTTATAGTGAATGGTGACTAATTTTATCTAGTTTCTTTTTCCCTTTTTTTCTTGCAAAGTCTTTTAAAACGACAACCTGTGAAAGTGACATAGCTATAATGAATGCCTATTATGATAAACTCCAAATTCTACTTAGATTATTAGCATCTTGATACTAGGTTTTTCAATCAAAATTACGGTATCATACAGAGGAGAGGCAAGACTCAAGACCACCTTGCTGGTGTGAACATGGCACAGGGGTTAGGGTTCTGGAATTGGCCGCAACATCATTTGCAACATCCTGATTGTGGCACGGGCAATAGAGCCATTGGCATTCCAGTTCTCAGTGTGGTCGGGGAGTCACTCTCTGGTTTCTTTTTTATTGTGGTTTTAAAAAAAATACCATTAAATGTACCATCTGAACCATTTTTAAAAGAACAGTTCAGTAGTGTTAAGTATATTCACATTGTTGTATAACAGATCTCTAGAACTTTTTCATCTTGCAAAACTGAAATGCTACCCATTAAACACTAATTCCCTCCCTACTCCAAAGATAAGATTATGGTATTTCCCTTCATAAATGCTAAGTTTGTGAAGATGATCTTTATATGAGTCATGTGTGTGTGACATTAGTGGCATCTGACTTCTGTCCTTGCCAGTGTCTTAGATCATGAAGAGAATGGTCTTGCCAGTGTCTCAAATTGGCCCTCTCTGTCCCATCACAGGTTGGGAAATACAAATTAGCAGAGGGCAGTATGATCAAGTAGAACATTAGACTTGGAAACAGAACTAGATTGGAGTCTAGATTATACCATTTACCCCAGATCACTAAAATGTTTACCCATCCCTAGGTTGAATAAAATATTCCCAGCCTGCTTAGCCATGCAATTTACAATGATCAAATGAAGTATGTGAGAGCACTTTATATGATTATAAGAGATGTCAAATTTGAAGAAGTATAGGTGCTAAATAACCATCTAAATGAATGCAAACAATATTACATAGCTCTGCCTGGTTTTTCTTCTCATTTTTCTCCCTCCTTCTGACCTGTTTTGTTTCTCCTGAATTTCGTTTAATAAGTCATCCATTTCCAACTAAACTACATATCTTTTCCTATACAAGAGAATCCCCTTTAACTTTCCGTCTGATTATACTGAACATTCAACATTAACAAATTGTGCAAAGTTTAATTCACAATAAAATTTCATCTGTAGGTCACCATCATGAACTTCAGTGTGGACATGCTTTTTGTGAACGGTGCTTGTTAGTAACTGAAGAATACAGCACAATTATATGCCCTGATTGTGAGGTAAGTTTTAGTCTTTCATATTGAATGCATTACAACCTAATGTTAAAGGTGAAAATATTGGAGAAATAAGACATACTTTTAGTTAGGAACTAAAAACTTGCATTTTTGCTCCTGAGTCTAAGGAACCTAGCAAAAGATAAGCTGTTCATATCCCCTTTATGATTGTTCAAAGTGATCAAAGGGAATGCAAGGTTAAGTTTATACACTTAGCCTATATATTTTGACTTTTTTGGACATTTTTGTGGAATGTTGCCTCTATTTATTTTTATCTTAATGAAGTAATATTCCTTTCAGATTTGTACCTGCATTTTCCACACCAATACCATGCAAGCAAATTTTGAACTTTGCCCTGCCCCTCAACCTTTGTGTGTCATCAAATTTCATTCGTAGAGATGCTAGAGTGAAAAAAAAATGTTAGAAGTTAAGAATCTTTACACAGTTTTAACTGAAATATTTTAAATCAGTTGTATTTAATAATTTCTTAAATTTTCTGGAAGAAATGTCCTGTATCAAATCTGTTGATAGTAACATTAAGCTCTTACTATGAAATGCCAGGCCAAAAGGGCATAAATGAAGAGGCAGATAGAAATGAAAGTTTTAGTCCTCAGTTCTGAGGGGACACTCTTAAAAATAACAATTGCTCCATTGTGATTTTCCTAAAGTAACACTTTTACCCTGATAACCTAATAATACATAACTATCTTTGGTACCTTATACTTAAAACCTTCCCAGAACATCCTCTTTCCCACCAGAGGTATATATTTAAATGAGAGACTATCGCATTTAGTAGTCTGCTTTATTTTTCTTAGCAGCATTAACCTATTCTCATGAGAGTCTCCTACATTACTTTTTTTTAATTGAAGTATAATCAGTTTACAATGTTGTGTCAATCTCTCCATAATAGTTCAGTCATACATATACATACATTTATTCATTTTCATACTTTTTCATTATAGGTTACTACAAGATATTGAATATAGTTTCCTGTGCTATGCAGTAGAACCTTGTTGTTTATCTGTTTTGTATATAGTAGTTAGTATCTGCAAATTTCAAACTCCCAATTTATCCCTTCCCCCCACCCCCTTTCCCCTCTGGTAACAATAAGTTTGTTTTCTATGTCTGTGAGTCTGTTTCTGTTTTGTTATTAAGTTCATTTGTCTTTTTTTTAGTTTCCACATATAAGTGATATCATATGGTATTTTTCTTTCTCTTTCTGGCTTACTTCACTTAGAATGACAATCTCCAGGTCCATCCATGTTGCTGCAGTACTTTCAAAGACTATATAATAAACTATGGTACATAAGAGCTGTAATTCTTAACTAATCTCTTTATGATAAAACATTTAGGTGGTTTTCAAAATTTTTCACCATATCTTTGCACAATTCTTGAAACCCACTCCCACCAAAAAAATCTTATCTGCAGATTCTGTTAGTTTCCAGGTCTAAAAAATATCCATGTTTGAGTTTGTCCATTTTTTTAATGTTTGACCATTTAATGGACAAAAAGTGGGTATCTCCTTGTTTTAAATTGAAATTCCCTGACTACTAGTGAAATTGAGCAATTTTTCATATGTTGACTTCTTAGCTCCTCTTCTGGGAGGATTTTTAACGGATCCTTTTTGGTCCTTTCCATACTTTTCTTTTGAATTGTCTTTTTCTAGCTTGTCAGACTATTTCATGTGATAGAGATATTAACACTTTGTCCTGTGTATTTTAAATGTTTTCTCCCAATTTTTCACTTTTAATTTTGTTTATTACATTTTACCATTCAGAAATGTTTCCTTCTTGAATTGTTTTTCCTCCTCCTTAGTGGCTTCTAGGTTTTCTTTGATTAGGCAGACTTTCCATCTCAGAGTTACAGTACTTTTTTTTCAATACTTATTTTTTTTAAAAGTAAGTATTAAATCCCTTTATATTTTATATGATGTGAGTATGTGACTTTCTTCTTCAGAATAATTAGCTGACTTTCCCACATGATTTATTGAATAATCAATCTTTCCTCTATTTAATTGAAATGCCACTTATAGTCTATATGAAGTTCCCATATATTTGTGGATCTGTTTCAGGGCTCTGTTCTATTCATTTACAGTTGTCCCTTGGTCAGTGCAGGTTTGAGCTGTGTAAGTCCACTTATGTAGATAAATACTACAGTACTACATGGTTTGCTGTTGGTTGAATCCGTGGATGCAGAAGCACCGCACATGTAGAGGGCCAGCTGTAAATTACATGCACATTAAGCCCTGCGTTGTTCAAGGGTTGACTTGTATTGTGCCACTACCTTAGTGTTTTAATTACAGTAGCTTTATTTTCTGGTGGGATAAATCTCCACTGAATGTTATATTAAAAATTTTATATTCTTGCTCATTATGTTTTCATACGAACTTCAGAATTGTATTAATTTTATATCAGTTGTGTTTTAGGGTTTTAAATCTTTGTCTTCAAGACCCTAACCTAATTCTCCATTTATTCAGTTCTTGTTTATGACTGCTAATAAAGTTTTTTATTTTCTTTTCTTAGAGCTTGTATTTTTCTTACTATAGTTATTCCCAAGTATTTTAGAGTTTTGTATGTACCTTAAAATAGCATTGTAAAAATTTTACAGTGAATTTTAAAAGTATTGTTCTAAGTATTTCCTTTAGAAATGTAGCAGAGTGAAGTATAGTTAATGTTCTGCTTAATTAATTGCCAATTAAATGATTTTTTTAAAAAAATTAAGTAGGATAAAAACATGTAAATGTTGCTTTTTCTTTGATTTAAAGAGGATTTCAGGATCTTTAGAGCTATTTTCAACTTTATCTATGGATGACACACTAGTTTTTTGAATTCTGGATAAACAGAATTTATTGAGTGACTTTCTGGTTTCTTACTTTCATCTTTTATCCTAAGGTTGCTACAACTATAAATACAAAACAAGGATACTGCCCAATAGATGGATATATTAAAGAAGAGTCTTTTATGGAAAAACTGCAGCCAAAAAAGTATGTTCTGTGTGCACTTATTTTAGTGTTTGAAGTTTAACATATTTCTCGAAGAGTTATTTTAGAATTATTGATAAAATGTCATTCTTAGATTAGTGTTTGTAACCCATTGTTTATACATTGCTCTTTAGGTTTGTAATTTATCTTAGCTGTAAATGAAATGGAGACTCCAACTCCTAAAGAAGCAGCATTAGTTTGTTCTTACTTAAAGTGGGGAAAGAAAAGAATGCAAGATTGCCACATCAGAGTAAGAGAAGCTGAGAACAGACTTCAGCAAAAACTAGTGTGCTGAGTGAGAAGATAATGGAGGAAAAAAATAAGAACGTACATTTCTATTGATTCTCAACAGTAGTATGAGTACAATACAATGCAGGATTTTGAAAAGAAGTGGTTTGAGAGGTGATTTATAGAAAGTGATAACTTTGAGGTTATTTTATTCATTTTTCCATTCTTGTGTAAGATTTTACATGTATATGTATTAATAAATTCTCTTCTTAAAATAGTATGCAAAGTTTTTTTTAACATATTCCAGCTGGAGATGAGCACCTGTGTTTTTTTTAATTGCACTTATTTATATTTGTCATCTTCTTCTAGTCTACAAGCCCCTTTAATGTCAAGGGCCATATTTTATTGTTTTCTACATCCCTGATGCTGGACACAGAGTAAACATTTTATAAATGTTAGACGAAGAACCATGATATTTTGACATTTGCTGTAGTTTTTCTGAAAATCATTTTTTGATCCTAGGCGAATGTACATTTAGGGTTGACTGTGGAATGAATCATGATTTAAAAAATGGTAAAGTTTGACTTTGCAACTTTTTAAGGGTCAAAGAATCTTCTTATTAATTTACCAAGATGCTACTCAGATGGTAATTATATTTTTGTATAACTTTTAACTTCTTAAATCATATTTAATATGGAAGTAAGTTATATGAGAAATAAAATAAATATAGGGTTCCCTCAAGGAACAGTCTCATTTGAAACTTTTCAATTTTGTTATTGGCCCAAACATCTATAGATCCCCCAGTTCCTCATATCTCATCCATCTTACCTCCTGAAGATTATATTTCCACAATATCACCCATATTTATAATTTAACTTCCATTTCTACACCCTGTTTGATTCTTTTAGTCTCTTTTGGCTACCTCCTTAGGACTTCAGACCCTTTCCTGCTCTATGGTTTTCATTACCTATCCAGGTAAAATCTAAAATCCTTTAGACTAACTGTCATGACTTTTCATGTTATTGCTGTAGCTTCTCTGTCCAGATTTATATGCATGCGTAGAAACCAACAGAACAGTTTTTCCTTTGGGTAGCATAACCACTTAGCTAAAGTCCAGCAGTTGGTTATTGACAGAACCAGAGGTGAAACTCAGGCTCATGGAATACCAGTACTGCTCCCAACTGCTGTATTTGCATTCCACCGGTCACTTCCTCCATAGGCTCTGAGTGAATAGAGTAATCACTTCAGGAATCTTTTTGGCTTCCTGTGAGTCAGTGGCCATAACAAATTTGAACACCTACAGGAATCTAGCAGATGACTTACTGGGTGAGATAGACTGACATTAAATGAGCGTTAAGGATTGTAGCAGACAGAAGGTTTACCCACTCCAAAGGAGGTAGCCTGTACTCAGCTCCAGCCAATTACTGCTTTGTGTTAAGACCATCCCAGTGTTGCGAAATTATCCTTTTTTTTTTTCCCAAGAGAAAATATAAATGTGGGCTTCTGTATGAATCTTTCTTTTTATACATCGTCCAAGTCAAATTTGATTGTACTTTTGTCTAGATCTATATAATATTGAATATGGTTGCAAAGTGAAATTTCATTTTCAGAAGTAGATGAATCTGTTTTAGGTACCCCAGTTTTTTTCTGAATTACCATTTTAAAATTTGTTCTCCATGTCAAATATACTTATGTTAGAAACTCCTCTATTTCCTAATTTCAGTAGAATTTGGTTTAAATGGTTATATATTTTAAAATAGGAGTATCTTTTGATACATGATGTGTTTCCTTCCTGATTTGTCTTTTAATATTTTGAAACAGGAATTGAATAATGGACTCCTTATGGCCAAAGCATTCACATATGTTTTTAAGAAGATGAATGTTCACTTTTTAAGTAATAGAATGTTAAAAAATTATCTAGTCTATTATTTCTCTCTATGAGAGTAACATATTTAATCATAGTTTCTTCCATGAAGTGTCATAGGCTTCTGATTTACTTATTCAACAAACACTGAGTGCTTATTGTGTGCTAGCTAACATAGGGATATAAAGATAAAAATAGGCAAAAACTCTAGCATCTGTACTCAAGAAATGTAGCTTACTTTTTCTTTGAAATTAACTTATCTGGTAAATTCATTACCTTTATATACATTATCTAGGCCTATAAGTACATTTTTTAATAGCTGGCATTTGTGTATATAAATAATTGAGCTTGAGACAGTTAAAGGATTATCAACATGTCTACCAAAAAATATCAGAGAAGGAGAGATGGTTAGGAAATTCAAGCACAATTAATACTGTAAGCTATTATTTTTAGGAATTTGTTAAGAAATTGAATTCTTGATTAAAATTAAGTTTTATATGAAAGCATATTTAGTCATGGTTTCCCTGTCTTTACTTATCATAGATAATTGAGAGCCCACTGTTAAGTGTTCTTAGAAGTCATGGTATGATTTATTTTTTTAGTTTTTTTGAGTGGGGAGATAGTTAGGTTTATTTATTTATTTATGTTTAATGGAGGTACTGGGGATTGAACCCAGGATCTCGTACATGCTAAGCACACAGTCTACCACTGAGCTATAACCTCCCCCTGAATTATTTTTGAGAGAGAGTAAAAATCAGACTAGAGGATTGAAACCATTATATTAATTTTGGTATTTAAAATAAATGTACTTGACATTTTCCAGAATAAAGAACTGTTCTCAGGACTTTAAAAAGACTGCTGACCGGCTAACTGTTGGTTTAGAACATTCAGCCTTCACACGTGGGACTGTTCTGAACCCATCAGCTGTAATGGAGGTATGAAGAGTGTTATTCATCAAGTGACACGTGGCCAGACGTTTTTACTTTGTCTCTGGTAGCTTCACTTTCCTCTTCTCTCAAGGTTCCTATAACTGTAGATTCTTTTGAAAACATGAAGGTAACAGAGGTAAACCTATACTCCCTTGCTTGAATCTCTTGATTTGTTCTGAACTGTTTTCAGCAATTCTCTTTTCCTCCCAAGTTAGCCCATTCTGCCTTTGACCAGCTCTGTCAGTGCTCTTGATATTTACCTGCACGTAGCTTCCTCCTTTGGAACCTAGTTATTGAATTCACATTCTATGAGATTGTATAAAGTGCAAGTTTCTAAATTCTAAGGGTGATTTACCAGGTATTTTAACGGTGACTGAAAGGATGGTGTAATTGTTGTTGGAAGATTGAGTTTTACCTGTTACTACTCCATATCACTTTAAATAATGTATTCTTTTAATTTAAGACTAGAAACAGGACAAACTCCAAAATACTGCTGAATGAAGTATTACATCTTTTTGTTAAGGGGATCATTAGTGGGCTGGGAGAGAAGACAGAGCGCTGTCTTCACCTTCATTGTTTAAATCTTAACATAGCCAAATTATAATCTTTTTTTCTTAAGAACTGTTACTTTTTATGTATATATATTTATTGCCATGATAAATTTTTCAGGTAGTTTTAAGATGCAAAATGGTTGTAGGACATAATTCCATTTTTTCCAAAAAGGTACCTAAAAGAAATTTGGGATGCTATCACCAAAACTAAAATGTTAATTGTTGCTTCTTTTCTGATTTCTGTAGTGGGTCTGTAACCGCAATGGTAGCTTGATGTTTTTGCAGCTGCTATGTTGTATCTAAGCATCTATTTTTATACTTTGTGTTTGTATATTCCCCTTCCCTTTCTTAGGAGACTAAAACTGTGGAAGAAATTGATGAAGCATTGAAGATAGCAGGCCAGAATTTTGAAGAATTAAGTATTGCTGTAAAAGTAAGCATTTTGAATGATTAAATTCTATCATAAATTAAGGCATGTTCTCTTTAACTGTGTAATTTGGATGTAATATCACTGAAATTGGAGCTTAGCATTCAGTTATTAAGTATGATTATCAAATGATAAGAGAAATATACAAAAGAATGGACACCTCTCATGGCCTGCTAGCAGTAATCTCATAGCATTGTTGTGCTAGCAGCATGCTGAAATTGGAGCTCTGTTAAGGAGCTGTGATTTCCGCTTGCTGTGAGCTGAGTTTTGTCTTGGAAGCATTGCAGATCACCTTTCTAGCATTGTGTGTTATCTGGCTGTAGATCGTTACACAGAGTCTTACGCTCTTTTCTCCTTAACCCTGTCACCCGAGAGAGAGAGAGACTTCTTTATTGAGAAGGAACAAATTCCTTACACCCAGCAGCAGCAAATTCACAGCCAAGGCACTCAAAGGGTTATAGCTGATACGGGAGTTAAGACTTCAACACGTGAATCTGAAAGGGGAGTGGGGTACAGAATTCAACCCATAGCAGTCTGCCCTTTGGCCCTCCCAGATTCATGTCCTTCTCACATGCAAAATACATTCATCCCATCTCACATACCCCAAATTCTTAACCTATTTCAGCATCAACTCTAGCTCCAAAATCTCATCTAAGTATCTTCTAAATCAGGTATAGGTGAGACTCAGAGAATGACTCATGCTGGGGCAAAATTCCTCTCCAACTGTGAATGTGTGAAACTAATAAATTATCTCCTAAAATACACTGGTTGGATAGGCATAGGTAGACATTCCCATTCCAAAAAGAAATTGGAAGAAGAAAATGTCACAGATACCAAGCAGTGATTCTTTGAAAATATGAAGAAGTATGTGAAATAGTTAACACTTTATTTCAAATATTTTTAATACTACATTTTAAGTTTTATAAATTTAAGGAATCCTACCAGAGAGAAATTCAGCTATCCAAAATGATTCATTTTCTGTACTGATTAAAATGATAAGAAGTTTAGAAAACTTAGTGGGTTTTCTAGGCCTTTTTGCCAGTTTATCAGTACAAAGTGCCAAAAAAGACGTGATCTTGCTAACAAGTACCAGGATTTAAAGTTTAACCTTGTGAATTACTCCATTTTTATCATCTAATCTCCTCTTGTGTTGTTATTTTGAAAAGTCCAAAAAGTATCTTTTACTTTCAAAATTATGTTAAAGAGTACAGTTCCTCAAAAATAGAAATACCAAATTATATCTTTGTATTATGTTCTTCCCAGATGCTCGAACACATACACAGTCAAACAAAAGAGGAAACAGTCAGTCTTATAGAGGTTCTGGAGAAACAGTTTGATCAGCTTTTTACTTCTCTTGATTCCAGGTAATAAGTTAAAAATATAGACTCAATGAAACTGAAGCTTTTAACATTAACTTGTCATTTTATTCCTTTGCATAGATTAAAGTAATGAGTAACTTTTAAACTAGTTTGGAAGGTTATGGGTGGTCCCTATAGGCTGATGTTTACAGCTTCAAAATGAAGAGCAGCGTTTTTTTTGGTTTTTTTTTTTTTGGCTATTTGCCTTCTGATCCAAAGCTGTTCAGATAATTTCTTTCTTAAACCAGTTAGCATAGATAAATGATTTCAAATTCTGAATCCCGTTGTAGAATTCAGCATACTTGGGAAAATGCAAACATACTTTTTCTGGTACGTAATTTCATCATTTTTTCTTGTGTTTATTTGCATCACAGAAAATAATAACATACTTTCTAATACTCATTTCTAAACAAATACCACCATACTGTTATATAGCCATCCTTTTTTAAAACTTTGATATATAAGAGCTTAAATAATCTTTAATCACATTTTTGTATTTCAAGAGGCAGGCTCATAAAAGTAAGAAATACATTTGGTAATGGTACTTGCCCCTTTGGATCTGGGTTCTTTTTAATTTTTTTTAGTCTAATTAGGATATCTAGAACATAGGCTCAATACACGATGAATGAATCATATTCTTTATTCCTCAATGTTGTTGGTATCTCATGTTTAATATTCAGTTATAAAATTTTAAGTGATAGATCATGTGCATACATTTTTATTACATTTTTTAACAGTGGTATATATGCATAATGAAGTTTACTTTTGTAACCATTTAAAAATGTGCAGTTTAGTGGCACAGGGTACTTTTATGTTTATCTTGTTAAGAACTACCAAACTGTTTTCTAAGTTGGCTACACAGGTTACATTCCCACTAGCAGTGCATAAGAGTTCCAGTTTCTCCACATCCTTACCAACACTTGTTAATTCTCTTTTTTAAAATACAGCCATTTTGAGGATGTGAAGTGGTATCTGATTTTGTATTTGACTTGCATTTCCATAATAGCTAGTGGTATTGTGGACCATATCCTTTCAGTTGACCATTTGCTTATTTTTTTCTGGAGAAATATCTATTCCAGTCCTCTGCCCATTTTTGAATTGAATTATTTGTTTTGTTGTTGCTGGGTTGTAGGAGTTCTGTATCCATTATGGATATTAATCCTTTATCAAATATATCATTTTCAGATAATTTCTCTTGTTCTGTGGCTTGTTTTTTTTTGACTTTTTATTTTGAAGTGTATTTGATTTACAATGTTGTGTTAATTTCAGCCGTACAGCAAAATGATTCAGTTATATATATTCTTTTTCAGATTATTACAAGTTAGTGAATATAGTTCCTGTGCTTTACAGTCAGTCCTTGTTGTTTATACATTTTATATATAGTAGTGTGTATCTGTTGATCCCAAACTCCTAATTTATCCCTCCCCCTTTTCCCTTTTGGTAACCATAGTTTGTTTTCTGCGTCTGTGAGTCTGTTTCTGTTTTGTAACTAAGTTCATTTGTATCACTTTTTTAGATTGCACAGATAAGTGATATCATATGATATTTATCTTTGACTTACTTCACTTAGTATGATAATCTCTAGGTCCATCCATATTGCTGCAAAGGACATTATTTCATTCTTTTTTGTGGCCGAGTAATATCCATATATATATATATATATATACACCTATATATATATATATATATATATATATATATATATATGTTTATGTATGTATGTGTGTCACATTGTCTTTATCCATTTATCTGTTGATGGACATTTAGGTGCTTCCATGTCTTAGATACAATAAATAGTGCTGCTATTAACATTGGGTGCATGTATCTTTTCAAATTAGAGTTTTTGCCTTTTCCAGATATGTACCCAGGAGTGGGATTGCTGGATCATGTGGTAACTCTATTTTTAGTTTTTTTAGGAATTGCCATGCTGTTTTCCATTGTGGCTGCATCAGTTTACATTCACACCAACAGTTGTAGAAGGGTTCCGTTTTCTCCACAGTCTCTCCAGCATTTATTATATTTGTATAATTATAGACTTTAAAAATATTTATTTATTTATTTATTTGGGGAGTAATTAGGTTTACTTATTTATGTTTCAAAGAGGTACTGGGAATTGAACCCAAGATCTTCTGCATGCTAAGCATGCACTCTACCACTTGAGCTGTACCCTCCCCCTATTTGTAGACTTTCTGATGATGGCCATTCTCACTGGTGTGAAGTGATATACTTCATTGTGATTTTGATTTGCATTTCTCCAGTAATTTGTGATGTTGAGCACCTTTTCATGTGCCTGTTGGCCATTTGTATGTCTTCTTTGGAGAAATGTATGTTTAGGTCTTCCACCCATTTTTCTATTGCATTGTTGGTTTGGGGTTTTGGGTTTTTTGATTTTTTTTGATGTTGAGCTGTAAGAGCTGTTTGTATATTTTGGAAATTAAACACCCTGTCAGTTCCACCATTTGCAAATATTTTCTCCCAGTCCATAGGTTGTCTTTTTGTTTTGTTTATAATTTCCTTTGCTGTGCAAAAGCTCGCATGTTTGATTAGGTCCCATTTGTTTATTTTTGCTTTTATTTCTTTTGCCTTGGCAGACTGACCTAAGAAAACATTGCTTCTGTGGCTTGCCTTTTCACTCTCCTGATAGCATTCTTTGATCTAAATAAGTTTTTAATTGATAAAGTCTGTTTTATCTATTTTTTCTTTGTTGCCATGTTTTGGTGTCATATCCAAGAAATCATTGCCAAATCTAATACTGAAGCTTCCTCTCTGTGTTTTCTTCTAACAGTCGTATGGTTTTAGCTCTAACATTTAGGTCTTTGAGTCATTTGGGGCTGATTTTTGTATATAGTGTAAGGAAGGGGCCTAACGTCATTCATTCCCAGTACCATTTGTTGAAAACATGGTCTTTTCTCCGTTGAATGGTCTTGGCACTTTTGTCGAAATTCAGTTGACCATATATGTGAAGATTTAATTCTGGGCTCTCTGTCTGTCTGTCTGTCCTTGTGGCAGCAGAGCAATGTTTTCATTACTGTGGCTTTGTAGCGAGTTTTGAAATCAGGATGTGTGAGCTCTCTGACTTTGTTGTTCTTTTTCAGGATTGTTTTGGAAGGTTGGGGTCCCTTGAGATTCCATGTCACTTTTAGGATGGGTTTTTCTGTTCTGATTTTGATAAGGATGACTTTGAATTGTAGATTGCTCTGGGTAGTGTTGACATCTTAACAGTGTTGTCTTCTAATTCATGAACATGAGAGACCTTTGCATTTATTTTACCTTCTTTAATTTCAGCAGTGTTGGGTAGTGTACACGTCTGTTGCCTCCTTGGTTATGTTTATTCCTAAATATATTCTTTTTTTTTTATTCTATTGTAAATGGTTTTCTTAATTTCCTTTTCAGACTGTTCAGTGTAGCCAAGTCTTTTTGGAGGCCAGATTTGATTTTGAGGAAATCATTTTACTCGTTTGATGAATAAAATGAGCAATTAGACATTATAATTTTTGGTGCAAAATATCTTTATTTCCATAATAAAGAATTGCACCATAGGCACAGAAAATTTCTTGAGTAAAATGAGGTAAGTAATGAAGGAGTAATACTATAAGCTTCCTGAGTGATTACTTTGAAGATTATAGTTAATTAAGTTCTGGTTTGGTGAAGTATTTATAAATATCATTTTAAGTTCATGTAATATGTATCTACTTATAGAAATATTTTAATGTACAGATAGATTCTTGTGAGAAATGAGCACAGAATGTGTTTGATGTAATGGCACAAATGACAGCAAGATGGCCAGGGTTCCTCCTACTTTTAAAAGTGGTGGTGGAATCATCCAGGGTTTATCTTACTATGCAGCTCTGACAGCTGTCTCTGCGACATGATAACTGTGTCCTCCTACAGAGGCTGATTTTTCTCTAGTTACATGCACACAGCTTCCACTCTAATACATTTTGGTTCAACTGAATGCCCCTTTTAATAATCTTACTTTATTTACGTTCACAAAATAGTGAAATTATCTTTTCAATACTGTTGAGTTACTGTAAACTTAACTGTCATAAAAATGTTTATGAAATACTGAAAAATAACTTTATCGTAAATGAAGGAAAAAGAACCTGTGTGAAGAAGTAGTAAGAAATACAGGTGATTATTTATCAAATGTAATGATGGCTAAGAGCTACATTGAGGAGAAAAAAAATGATTTGGATGCAGCTATGAAGATAGCAAGAGAATTAAAATCGGCACCTTCTCTAAGGACATACTGTGACCTGAATCAGGTAGTTTTAATATTTCATGTGAATTATTTCTGTGGTAGCTTATTTTACCTACTTTGGAATATGATATTTAAAACCTAAGAAAAATTTGTTTTTCAGATTATCCTAACTTGTAATGGCATCAGTTTAGAATTCTTAGGTGTTTGAATTCTAAGACAAACATTAATAAATGTGTTTGGACTTTTGTTATATTATTTATCACTCAGGGAAATGATGTAACACGATTCAAGAACAAGTAGGGTGACCCTCAATCTAGAATTGTTTCTAGGTCACTAGAATAGAAAATGAGGACAAGTAAGAGTAGCAAATTAAATAGGACTCTATTTTCCTTTTATAAGCAGTTAGGTATGATTGTCAGCTCTTGGCTTAAAAACTTACCAAGATCCCATTCAGGTTTTTCTCTCAGCCTGCCACCCCAAGATGTGCAGGTCAAGAGACAGGATGCTTCACTCTATCCTGTCCTCTAGTGATGTGCCTGGAGTTGTGCAGAGAGAGAAATATGTTTCTTATGCGCTCGTTGGCAGGACAAGGTTAACCATCAGTCCTCTTTGCTAATTTCTGTCTTGCTCCCTTGGGGTATAGATCCTACTCTATTGTCTTTGAATCCTCAGGGCCTCATTACCCGTAGATAATGAGATGTTTGGACTGAACTGAGGTACAAAATAGAAGCCATTGGTTTACCTGCCTCTAAAGTCTTGAACTGCAAATTAAAGGAGAAGAGTTTACCACCATCTCACTTGGCCAGGCCTCCCTCCAGCTATAGTTCTAAAAACAGTAATCGTCAATTCCTGTGTATTACATGTGAGGCATTAGGAAGTTAAAAAAGTAGTAAAATTTGGTCTTTATCCTAGTTAGTCTAGTTAAGAAGATGGGGGAAAAAAAGAAAAACATGAGGATAGCAATGCAGATGCAAAATAAATCTGATCAGAAATGCCTCTGGAACTGTGTAGCTATATTCCATTTATTAACTAGTGTCCTGTGTTGTTGCTGTCTGTTAATACGTATCTCCAAGAGATTTTAAATTTTGGAGTTGGGGGAGTCACAGACACTTACATGCATCCCTCATTTTACTTGCCTAAAATCAAACTGTAAGCATGTTACTTATTGAAATACCTAAAGGGTATAGTTTTGCTTCTCAAATCTCATTCTGTTTCAACAGTATTTATAACAAAATAAAATGCACACATAAGTGATACTTCTCTTTTGATTCTAGATTATTCGGACTTTGAAGCTAACATTTGAGAGTGAATTGTCACAGGTTAGCTCTCTAAAACTAAGGAACTCTCCCAAGTAAGTTATAATTCAGGAGAACATCATAATTAAGTATAAAGATGTATTAGAGCCTAAATTTATTAAAATAGCAAGCAATTATTAATTGATAATTCAGTTCAAAAATGTTTCCCAAGTTAGCAACTAAATTAAAATAAGTAATTTATGATAAATTACAAAGTTATTAAATGTTCTGTATTTTGGAGTTTTTAATGTCAGCAACTAATTTTTATTAGAGAAAGTAGTAAACTTATATTAGAACATTTTTTTATGTGAAGTATTTAATTGTAGGTTGAACATGAATTGCGGTGAGATCATCTGTATGTTCAACACTATGGGAAAGATTGAATTTGAAGACTCAACAAAGTAAGTATTTAAAAGAATAGCAACATGCCATTAGTGTCTGACATGGCCTAAGGGACAGAAATATTATCTAAGGGACAGAAAAATTGATGTTTAGTGTAGTACTTGTGAGTCAAAAGCTGAAAAACAATGTAAAGGGCAGCGTGGTTTCTATCATTTAAATTCTGTGTAAGATATTTAAGAATTAAAAGACATAGAAGGAATCAGCACTCAATGATACGTGTCTGAATCATCTTTGAGAGCCGTTCATTCAGCCAGCATTGAACACTGATTTTATGCTAGGTACTAATACCCCAGGTACTGAGATTTATGCAGAGAAGTTGCACTAAGTAGAGAATGACCCTTGTAACGAAGTGCGAAGTGCGTAATTGCTGTGAAAGTTGCATATGCAGAATTTAATGGAGATGCAAAGGAAGGAAATGAGCAGCTCTTGGGGCAAGGGGTAGGTAACAGGGGACTTGGAAAGAGGAGATTTTATGTTTCTTCGTCCATGAGAAATGAGTAGCAGTTGGAGAGGGAGGCAGGTATCTTAACAGGAAGATAACATACTACATTCAAGGAACTGCATGTATCATACCACATGGCAGAAGGTACATGGAGGCTAAATCCTAGACTTTGTATGCTGTGCGGGGGCGTCTGCACTTAGTTTCCTAGACCTGTGCTATCCAATATGGTGGCCACTAACCACATGTGGCCATTTAAGTTTAAGCATAAATTAATTAAAACTGAATGAAATGAAGAGTTCAGTTCTTTGGTTGCACTAGCCCCATTTCAGGTGCTCAGCCATATGTGGTTAGTGGCTGCTGTATTGGGTAGCACTGCTCCATTTCATTATCGCAGAAGGTTCTGTTGGACAGCTCAGCTGTGAATAATAGAAAACCACTGAAAGATTTGCAGCATGAAAGCAAATAGAATTAGGTTACATTTCTTAAAGATAACTCTAGTGACCATTGAGAGGATTCTTTGGAAGAATATGAGGTTGGAAGCTGAAGGATGGTTTAGGCTGTTATATAGATAGTGTCAGCAAATGATGAGAAACCAAACATAGGTAGAGCACTGGAGAGGAATAGATAATGACAAATGTTAAGTTGGGAAAAGTGATGAAACTTAGTAGTTTGTTGGGTGTGAGGAATGAAGAAAAGGGAGGCATCCTCGATGAGTTATAGGTCTGTCTTTGGTGACTAAGTTGGTGGACTGTGGTATTATCCACCAAGGCTGGGACACAGGAAAGAAAGAAGTTGGGAGGGGGAGATAGTGGGGTATGTGGTTGCTGTGGTTTACTGTGTCTCTAGGGCAAAATGTCCAGAGGGAAGTAGGCCGTATGTGCTGAAACTTAAGAAGAGGTTCTGGACTTGACTCTTTGCTCATGAGTAGTCCAAATATAAATACTTTAGAAACCACCCCCTGCAGAAGAAAGTAAGTTCATCCAGCTGGAGGTGGTATGTCTCCTGGGGAAATCATCCCCTTAGAAGCACCACATTCATCACCTTGGGAAACTAATGAGGGTCCCACCCACAGCCTCATCAGCTCAGAAACAGGCATGAGCAGATCTAGTCTAAGCCAAGTAAACTCTTGTAAGAGTGCCAGTTTATTAAATTGAGTGCAGTTTATTAAATTAAGGGGCAAATAGAATTGCCACGGGAACTAGAACAGTTACGTTGGCATTCTCTTCCAACATCCAGACAGACACAAGAAGCCAAATCATCAGAGGTTGCTTTGTTTGCAGCATTTTGGGAATAAAGAGAGTAAGATTTATCAAATAACTGAACTGCATCAGTCCTAGACAGCATGCTGCAGCCCTTGCCCCACAGGGAGGATGTTACGAGAGGACTTTGTCTCAAGTCATCATCCCCCGTACATGGAGCCCTGGCCCCCGTTTTCCTCTGTGACTTGACGTTTTACACTTCCATGGATAATCATCCTTTCCAGTCATTACATGCATCTAGATATTTTCATGACTAGAATATGGTGACTGTCAGTTATTTTTAATCCTAGATGCTATTCTGTCTCTGTAAGAGTTTGTATTGATTCAAATTTAACTCTGAGTAATCTTAAAGTTCTTCCTAGTTTTTGGGGAAAGTATCATTGTAACCTGCCTCTACCGTTTACAGGTGGTAATAAAGGAATCGGTTTGCCCAGTGAGAGCAAATATTGAAGTAGATCAAGTACAGTGCCCTCGAAAAATAATAAATTTTAAATTAGGGACAGGGTAACCTGCAAAAAACAAAACAAAACTGAGAAGGAGCAGGAGAGAGTGGTGTTCTAGAAGTCAGAGGAGAGGTTTATGAGACTGGAGTTGGTTGATGGTGTTAAATGTCTCAGAAAGGTCAGATGAGAGTTGGTTGTGAAAAGAAATGTTTCAGTTACAAAGTTGTGTACATATGTGTGTTGTCAGGAGGTGTTTGGACCTTTATTCAGTGTGTGTTAAGAGACAGATAAGATAGGTCAGTGCTGATTCCAGTTGGCTTTGTTAGTTCTTATTTCTGAAATCGCTCTTAAATGGTGATCTGTGAAGAAACTATATCTATCATGAGTTAACTAAAACTTTTGCGACTCAACCTCATTTCTTTGATAGAATTTCTATACTTGAGAGCCCAAATCTGTGTGGATTTGTAAAGAAGACAGAAAAATAATGGAGCAAAGTGAATAATCAGCTGTAGGTTGGTGACTGTTGAACAATCATTCCCAAAGTATTCAAACAAATGGTGACTTTTAGCCTAGGTGGAGGTTTCTAGTAATTTGCTTAGGATTGTACCCCTCACTGCTTCCTATACTTTATTTTTAATTCAGTGAATTAAAAGAAATAATCTTAACATAATTTAAAATTAAATACCTAAGCCAAATAAAAATGTGAAGCTGATTTTTTTTTAGAGTTCTTAACCGTTTTTTTTATTCAAGTACAGTCAGTTACAATGTGTCAGTTTTGAAAATGGATTGAAATTAAAAACTACATCCAGTGTTCTTTTAGGATTAAATCATTGTGATGTGACTATGTCAGGTTCTTTCTTCAGCTTCTCATTGATTTTTACCTCTTGACCTTTTAAAACCCTTGGGCTTGCTTGAGAATGGGCAAAAGTTTCTTTTAGGGTAATGGAAATATTCGAAATTAGATTGCGATGGTTACACAAGTAAATTTAGTAAAAATTACTGGATCTGATAGTGTGTAAATGATACATTAATAAAGCTGTTAAAAACCCGTGAGACACCTGTGTGACTAACTCTGCACATGTCACAGTATTAACTGTCAGGTGTAAAGGAAACGGTTTGAAGGTGGATATAAAAAATTTATCAAATGACTTAAAGTAGCCTTTATATTTTTAAACAGATGTGATCCTCAAGAAAATGAAATTGGACAGAATGTTCTAAAGAACAATAATCATAAAAAGGAATTTGCTTGTAGTCGTACACAACCATCACTAAAAAAGAAAAAGTTTGACATTTCTGTCCTAACTAATGAAGCCCCACCAACTCCTTTGCGATGGGAAACCAATAATGTGCATTTAGAAGCAAAAAACTTCCAGCCACAGAAAGAGATTGTTGCAACAACATCCCCTAAAACCACTGCTGCTTTACCTCAGATGGGATCCAGCCCTGATGTGATCATTGAAGAAATTATTGAAGAAAACCTGGAAAGTGAGTAAAAATACAAAAGCAAAGAAATAATGTATCATGTCTGGAATTAGAGACAAAATTAGTTCTTCTTTGTCCCTGTACTTAAACATGTTTTTGTTACTTACACCTCACTGTGAGTTAACACCTATTGATTCCATGCCTCTACTGTCACATTCCTAAAGTTCAGATTATTTTTATTTTTAATTCAAGTATATTAGCTAAACTCTGAGATGTAATTTTAAGATTAGAATATTTGACTTTTTAGTGTTCCACCCATATAAAAGATGAGAATAGTGGGAAGGCTATAGCTCAAGCAGTAGAGTGCATGCTTACCCTGCACAAGGTCCTAGGTTCAACCCCCAGTACCTCCTCCAAATATAAATAAATAAACCCAATTACCTCCCCCTCATAAAACAAAACAAAACAAAAAAGGCCAAAAAAAAGATGAAAATATTATAAATAAATGAGAGATTGTGACTTTGTCCTTAAATTTAAGAAAACCATGTCTTAAATCTTTGTTCTGAGATACCTCCTGTTATAAAATGAACTATCATGAGTACAATAGCATCTGAGTGGTCACATTTTAAATGTATCACAGCTGTTTGGGTTTCCAGTGGTGTCTCCCATCAGCACCAGAGTGAGATCACGCTGCGTGCAATTATCCCATCAGTCTTCTTCAGGACCATTTTCAAGATCCACTTTGGTTTTTTCCTTCCCCCACCCCACCCCCCAGTCTGTTTCATTGGTTGACTTTCCAGAATATTTTGGATACATAAAAAAGGACACGCTATTTTCTCTCATTTCCACTGGATGATTATTGTCACTGATTATCTCAGTGAGTTAAGAAAACTATCAGTATTTTGCCTACTGATACAGGGGGTCCTGCCACTCCAGTGTATTACCAATTCAAGTACAGCTTTTTAAACAGTATGTTAAGTGTGCCATTGCCAACATAATAAAATTAATACAGTTGTCTTTCTTCCCTATTTTGATGAAGCATGCTGCACAGATTATCTTATGGAGACACCTAAATATCAAAAAAAGCCTCTTCAGAAGAAATCTCCTTTTGGATCAAAAGCAGGTACTTTATGTATAGTAACTCTTAAGAAGAGTGAGGCCATGAGTAACATGAATTTTACTGATATGTAAAACGTCTTCCTTTTTAATGGTTAAAGTTCTGGCTGTTATTGGCAAAAATATTTCTGAAATTTATAGCACTTCTCTCAGCGATCTCCCCAGTTACACGTGCTTATCTCTTTACCTCATTCTCAGTATGCATATTTTTCTTTGCAGTCTGTTTTGGATAGGTAAAATGATCTGTTTGTTCTGTTTTTATCATCTATCCTTCAATTCCTTCAAGTCTTTGTTTTTTAAACATTTTTACTAGATTTACTAGAACATCTACATTGTTCAAAAATTAAATGTATACATATTAAAACACCCCATGAAACTTTTCCCCTAACCTGTTCTCTTTCCATCTAGTCTCCTCTTCCCTTCCAGAGTTTCTTTATGCATATTCGAACAAATACACAGATATTATTTTTCTAGTTCTCGTTTTTTGTTTTTGTGCACAAAACGTAGCATGCCATACACACTGTTCTGTTCTTTTAATTCCTTTCTTAACATTGTACTCTGAGATCTTTTCATATCAGTAAAAACACTTGGCTTAATTACTACTATATACAAAAAATTTCTCACTGTCTTATTCTACCCAACCCTTGCTTCCACCAAAACATGCACATCTTCCCCTCAATTGCTGCTCAATATGTTGGCTTTCCCAGGCATTTTTTTCATACCTCTCCAGGCTGACAAGATTTAGGAGTCAGAGTGGCTATGAGCTAATTATTGGTTCTTTTGATTTAGTACAGTTTAAAGGAGATTTGGAGCTATACTGGAAACCTAATCATTATCAAGGGGGTTCCAAGTTCCAATTATATTTATAAATAAACGTTGGTGTTTTGTTGTAAAACAGTAGAGTTATAGCACATACTCTGACTTTAGAACCTAACTACCACAGGAACTACAGCTCATTTATTTAACGCATTTTACAAGTAAAATAAAATGTTCATGGTTCGGGTTGCAAAAGAAATCTGTGAAAGTGGGCTCTATTTGTTTTATCAGTCTAGTTACTGTTTTATAGTTTGGACTCTTGTGGGGCCTAGGTCTTCTAGAGTTTGCAGTGCTACAAGATACTTATTATTCTTTTAGAGGATATTGCATTCTGTTTTTAGTGAATTTTTTCCTAACTTTTGGTTTCTTAATATGGTTTAAATATTCTTACCCAGGTTCTCCAGAGCTAGTTTTTGTAAGCCATGTAATACATCCTTGCCACTTCTATATTCGGAAGTATTCACAAATAAAAGATGCAACAGTATTGGAAAAGAAGGTGAATCAGTTTTGCAATAAGAGTTTACACCTTGATCCTTCAGACATTTTGGAGCTAGGTAATGAAATATTACTCCAAGTTAAAATCTGAAGTTTATTTAAATATTGTAATATTTGGCCAACCCATATAGACTTTTTTTGTGATACAGATTTGTACAAGCGTAAAAGGCTTTGAAATTGTTTAACATAAGTTTAATTTTATTTAACTTATTTAGATAACTTAGCTAAATATTAAAATTGACTGTCAAATGAGGTACACAAAAACTCCACTATGGAGTAAGGTGAGATATTTTTTAAATATCTTCCTGGGCCACACAGCATGGTAGGTAAACTTAATCAGCCCATCTTAATTCTAAGGCTGTATGTGATTTGCTGTAATTTAAACTTTCATTACAAATACTTCCCTTATAACATGGATTAAATATGGTATATCTATAATAAGATGAGGCTATGATTTGACTTATTATTATAGCATTTTTCTCATTCTGCTAACATTGGTCAACACCTGCATATAACTGATACCAGAAAGTACTGTATGATCTGTTTAGCTTTATATAGTAGTTCTTTAAAAGTGTGATTAATTCCCAGCTTGTCTGTGTCTTTTTTCAGAATATCAGAAGACTAGAACCATCATATACTAACAAAAATGAATAATAATTTTAAAAGTTAAAAAACAGGGTTTAAATTATGAGCATCTAAAGCGGGAAGTGTAGTGTTAAACTTATTTTTTATGGCTGGAAATAATTCTTTAAATTTAATATATGCCCAAAAGCTCAGTTTAGATTCAGAAAATATGCTAAGAAAGCCAGAAAGTCATCCTTTGCTTTAAATTGTCAAGGATAATTATTATTTCAAGGCAAATATACATGATTTAAATACTCATTTATCTTTTGAGAAGTGGTTGGTAAGGGAAGAAATGTGATATGATGCTTTAGCAGAGTATCCCCTGTTCCCTTTTCCTACCTATGTTCTTCATTATAAGGACTAACAAGTAGCTCCAGTAGACTTGTATCTCACCTACTGCAAGAAAGAATGTTTTAATAGCATGTAGTTTAAAACTAAAAATATAGGTCATGTGGTATATAGCAACATAAGAAAAGGGTTGATGACAATCTCAAGGCCAAACTAATGTTTTGGTAGAAGTTAAAATTGCCTCTCAGCTATCCTGTGTTTATTAGCATATACAGAGGGGATTATAGAGCATCTTTGTATATAATCTGTGACCAGGTCATACCAAATTTCTCTCTAATGCTGAATTAGTTAAAAGGATGACCTCCAACACCACCTGCTACCTCTCCTTAGTAGCTATGAGGCTCTGTCTGCCTACTTTCCTCACACATTTGGGTGGAAGACCATTTTCATGGGGTTGTTGTGGGGAGGAGGTGAACTCACACACAAAATATTGAGAATGTTGCTGAGCCCATTGTAAACGTAAAAATTCGGGCCTCTTTCTGGCTTGATCTTTTTTTTCCTGGTTATTTATTTGTAATTCATCTGATGCCTCCATGAGGCCCTCCTCTGCTGCTACGTCCTTGGTTCATCTTCCCCTTTTCTGAAGTCCACTGTGTGTACATTTCTTAATTTTGGCCTTTCCCACTCTGCCTTTCTTGGTTCCTTTACTCTCACTCCACTTTTAATTGAGGGAAGGTAATTGCTTCTTCCTTTATGCTTCCAAAGAAGTATGTTACAAATTTCAGCATGCATGTATCTGTGCACATGTGTGTGTACATGCAAAAGGCTAGAAGTTCTTTTTTCTTTTAATGTTTTGCGTAGTGTATTATAGTAACTTAATTTGCCTGTCTCTTTTCCTTTCTTGAGCTTCTTGAGGCAGCATGGTCACGTTCATCTTTGTTACAGTTCATAAAACACAGGTCCTCAGTAAAAGACTGCTGACTTTGTATTCTTTGTTTGTACCTCCCTGTCTAGCTCATGAGTTTCTGTATTACAGAAACTGTCAGAATATACTAGCTTTATTTATCCCTCTCATAGCATTTGACAAGGGGCTGTGTATTCACTGTATGTCGTCAGTAAATACATGAATTAAGACTTCTTAGTGGTGGAACTAATGTACATGTTTGTAACTTAGAGGTTATTGGGTGTTTTTCTCCATAAACATTGATAATGATTCATCTCCCTCATTGTTTAGGTGCAAGAATATTTGTCAACAGTATTGAAAATGGAATGTGGTGTCGAGGAACTATTACTGAATTAATTCCAATAGGAAGTGAAAATATCAGAAGACGTAGTCCAACCAAATACTTAGTCCATGAAGTTGCACTGATACAAATATTCATGATAGATTTTGGAAATTCTGAAGTCCTGGTTGTCACAGGGTATGTTATTTTATGATTATTATGTGTTCTTGGCCTGCTTAGACACACTCGTATGTGGAGGAGGGAGATACTAAAGAAAAAACTGGACAGGTAGAGAGGAGTAATTTATCCTTTTTCACTTCCAAGGTATAGACTTTTTATTTTGCTCTGTAATTTGTCTTATTAATTACTAAATTGGTAAAGTGGTATGATTTGTCTGTGTTATTAAGATGGGGAGCTTCCAAAAGGAACTTTCCAATATATCAAACTTAAATACTCTTCTCTGTTGCTTCAAAGCAGGGCATGAGGCACAAAAATAGTCCTACTAAAAAAGTGTTACAGTTAGTTACCAGATGATTGAGTACAGTTTTTAATGAGATTTCCAAAATTTAATCGATGTTAGAATTCAATCTAGGTGTTCAAAAATGTTTCCTCAATCTCCTAGGAAAATAAACTGATATTGTTCTTGTGGTAAGGACTAGTATTAATTATAGCATGCTCACTTCATTTAATGGTCATAGCTTTATAAATAAATATATTTCTGTGTGGGGCTGTCATTATGCCTTTCAAGTTTAAACTGAATGGGTATATGAAGGACAATCCAGATGAAGGCAGTTGAGATTTATTTCTATGGATAGAAATAATGTCTGTGTTTATAAAAGCTAGATTGAATCTATGTAGTGAGATAGCATGAATTAAAATACAACTTTCTAGAAGATTTAACTTAAGGAGAGTATTCTTAGAAATGTATACCTTTTGTGAGGGAAGGCAAGTTTGGGTTTAAAGCATTCTTTTTTTTGAATTTTTTAAAATATGTGTTTTTATTGAAATATAGTCAGTTTACAATGTCATTGTCAATTTCTGGTGTACATCATAATGCTTCAGTCATACATGAACATACATATGTTTGTTTTCCTATTCTTTTCCACCATAAGTTACTATAAGGTATTGAATGTAGTCTCCTGTTCTATACAGTATGAACTTGCCATTTATGTATTTTATATATATTAGTATCTGCAGATCTTGAACTCCCAATTTATTCTTTTCTACTCCCCTCCCCCTCCCAGTAACCACAAGTTTGTTTTTTGTCTGTTTCTGTTTTGTAAGTTCATTTGTCTTTTTTTTTTTAAGATTCTGCATATAAGTGATATCATACGGTATTTTTCTTTCCTTTTTGACTTACTTCACTTAGAATGACAGCCTCCAAGTCCACCCATCTTGCTGCAAATGGCATTATTTTATTTATGATGGCTGAGTAGTTTTCCATTGTATAAATATGCCACAACTTCTTTATCCAGTCATCTGTGGATGGACATTTAGGTTGTTTCCATGTCTTGGCTACTGTAAATAGTGCTGCTATGAGCATTGGGTGCATGTATCTTTTCGAATTAGAGTTCCCCCTAGATACATGGCCAGGAGTGGGTTTGCTGGATCATAAGGTAAGTCTGCTTTTAGTCTTTTGAGGAATCTCCATGCTGTTTTCCATAACGACTCCACCAAACTACATTCCCATAAACAGTGTAGAAGGAAGGGTTCCCTTTTCTCCATATCCTGTCCAGCATTTATCGTTTGTGGACTTTTGAATGATGGTCATTCTGACTGATGGGAGGTAATACCTCATTGTAGTTTTGATTTGCATTTCTCTGATAATTAGTGATATTGAGCATTTCTTCATATGCCTATTGGCCATTTGTCTGTCTTCATTGGAGAATTGCTTGTTTAGGTCTTCTGCCCATTTTTGGATTGGGTTTTTTTTTAAGTTGTATGAACTATTTATATATTCTTGAAATTAAGCTCTTGTCAGTCTCATCTTTTGCAAATATTTTCTCGCATTCCGTAGACTTTTTGCTTTGCTTATGATTTCCTTTGCTGTGCAAAAGCTTATAAGTTTCATTAGATCCCATTTGTTAATTTTTGCTCTTATTTCTATTGCCTAGGTAGACTGCCCTAGGAGAACATTGCTAAGATTTATGTCAGAGAATGTTTTGCCTATGTTTTCTGCTAAGAGGTTTATAGTATCTTGTCTTATGTTCAAGTCTTTAAGCCATTTTGAGTTTATTTTTGTGTATGATGTGAGGGAGTATTCTAACTTCATTGATTTACATGCAGCTGTCCAGTTATCCCAACACTATTTGCTGAAAAGGCTGCCTTTACTCCATTGTATGTTGTTGCCTGCTTTGTCAAAGATTAGTTGACCAAAAGTTTGTGGGTTTATTTCTGGGCTCTCTGTTCTGTTTCACTAATCCATATGTTTGTTTTTGTACCAATACCATGCTGTTTTGATTACTGTTGCTCTGTAGTATTGTCTGAAATCTAGGAGGGTTATTCCTCCAGCTTCATTCTTTTTCCTCAGTATTAATTCAGCAATTCTGAGTCTTTTGTGATTCCTTATAAATTTTAGGATTATTTGCTCCAGTTCTGTGAAAAATGTCATGGGTAATTTGATAGGGATTACATTAAATCTGTAGATTGTTTTGGGTAGTATGGCCATTTTAACAATGTTAATTCTTCCAATCCAAGAACATGGAATATCTTTCCATTTCTTTAAGTCATCTTTAATTTCCTTTCTCAGTGTTTTGTAGTTCTCAACATGTAAATCTTTCACTTCCTTGGTCAGATTTATTCCTAAATTTTATTTTTTTTTGGATGTAATTTTAAAAGGAGTTGTTTCTTTACTTTCCTTTTTTGATAGTTCATTGTTAGTGCAAAGAAATGCAACTGGTTTCTGTACATTAATCTTGTAGCCTGCTACCTTGCCGAATTCTTTTATCAGCTCTGGTAGTTTTTGTGTGGAGCCTTTAGGGATTTCTATATATACTATCATGTCATCCACATACGATGACAGTTCTACTTCTTCTCTTCCAAGTTCCCCTTTATTTCTTTTTCTTGTCCAATTGTTATGGATAAGACTTCAATACTACGTTGAATAGAAGTGGTGAAAGTAGGCATCCTTGTCTTGTTCCAGATTTTAGTGGGAAGGCTTTCAACTTTTCACTATTGAGTATTAAGCTGGCTGTAGGTTTGTCCTAAATAGGTTTTATTATGTAGAGATATGTTCCCTGTATACCCAGTTTGGTTAGAGTTTTTGTCATAAATGGGTGTTGAATTTTACAAAATGCTTTTTCTTCATTTATTGAGATGGTCCTGTGATTTTTGTTGCTTCTCCTGTTGATGTGGCGTATCATGTTGATTGATTAGCATGTGCTGAATCATTCTTATTCCCTGGGATGAACCCAACTTGATCATGGTGTATAATCTTTTTTATGTGCTGTTGAATTCTGCTCATATTTTGTTGAGGATTTTTGCATCTGTGTTCATCAATGATATTTGCCTATAGTTTTCTTTTTTAGTAATGTCTTTGGCTTTGGTATCATGGTAATGGTGGCTTCATAGAATGAGTTTGGGAGTATTCCCTCCTTTTCATTCTTTTGGAAGGTTTTGAGAAGGATCAGTATGAGCTCTTCTTTGCATGTTTGATAGAATTCCACAGTGAAGCCATCTGGTCCTGTTTGCAGGGAGGGTTTTTTTTATTGCTGATTCTATTTCACTTCTAGTGATTGGCCTGTTCAAATGATCTATTTCTTCTTGATTCAGTTTTGGTGGACTGTATGTTTCTAGAAACTTGTCCATTTCTTCTAAGTTGTCCAATTTATTGCCATATAGTTGTTCATGGTATTCTCTTATGATTTTTTATATTTCTACAGTGGTTGTTGTAATTTCTCCAATTTAATTATTTTGTTTATTTGCGTCCTCCCTCTTCTTGGTGAGCCTGGCCAGAAGTTTGTCAATTTTGTTTACTCTTTTGAAAAACCAGCTCTTGGTTTGATTGATTTTTTTTCTATTTTTTTAATCTCTATTTTATTTATTTCCTCCCTGATCCTTATTTCTTTCCTTCTGCTGACTTTAGGTTTTGTTTGTTCTTCTTTTTCTAATTGTTTTAGGTGGTAGGTTAGGTTGTTTATTTGAGATTGTTCTTGTTTTTTGAGGAAGGCCTGTATTGCTATGAACTTCTCTCTTAGGGCTGCTTTTGCTGCATCCAATAGATTTTGTGTGGTTGTGTTTTCATTGTCATTTATCTCAAAATGTTTTTAAATTTCTTGTTTGATTTCATCATTGACCCATTGGTTTTTTTAGTAGCATGTTGTTTGGTCTCCATTGTTTTTTTCTCATTTGTCTTTCTGTGGTTGATTTCTAGTTTCATGCCATTGTGGTCAGAGAAGATGCTTGAAATAATTTCTATCCTCTTAAATTTGTTGAGGCTTCTTTTGTGCCCGAGTATGTGGTCTATCCTAGAGAATATTCCATGAGCACTTGAAAAGAATATATATTCTGTTTTGGGGTGATGTAATGTCCCAAAAGTAGCTTCCAAGTCCAACAGTTTTATTGTGTCATTTAGTATCTCCATTGCCTTTGAAGCATTATTTTCAATAATTACTTGAATTCTTCCTAGAGTTGGTGATACTCACGTGAGATCAGAACACACTGCTAAGCAACATGTAGTACTAAATGACTTATGTCTAGTTCTGAGGAAGTCTGAACCATACGTGGAAGAGCTGCTGAAAGACATCCACCCATTAGCACTGCCATGTTCATTGAAAGACATTGTTCCACAGAATTCAGTAAGTGAGGCTTAAATTATTCCTTATTCAGGGGCCAGTTTTCCAATTTTAGCTATGTATTGCTGATCAGATTACTGAATGCACCAGTTCTCTTGTTAAATCCATTTTGCATAATAAACAATTAGTGCCAATAAGAAAAGGAAATGAACTTCAGTTTCTGTAATTGGAAACGTTCTTAATGGGAAATTGAGTTGAATATACATATATGAACATAATGGTGAGTGAAATATCCAAGTAAACCATTAAATTTTGAAGTCAAATAAATATATAGAGAGAAATAAATTTAAATTATGATGTGGTATGTGTTTCCGTACATTTCTTCACTGTTTCTGTAGGCCTTTGCTCATTACTCTACTTTTAGCCCCTGTTCTATTCTGCTTTGTATTACTTATGAATATTTCTTCCGCAGCAAGATTTAAATCTCCTAGGAGACAGAAATTGTGCGTAAAAATGTATGTTAAGCAATTATATCATTATAAAGTGTGTGCCTTTGTTTATCACTGTACTCCAGCACTTAGCAAATCACTGAGCACATAAGAAACATTCAGCAAATATTGGAAAGAGTGAACAAATGAATAAGAAAGTAAAAAGAAACACACAAAAATATTAGCACTTGTGTTTCCTCAGAATGGTAAAATTGTTTTGACTTTAATTTTATCTTGTATATGTTTTTGTGCTTTCTGTTCTGGGTAGGCTTTACTTCTGTTCTCATAAAATCTTTAGGAAGATGTTTTATTTTAAAGGAATGAGTAGTTTTGGCTCTTGAAATTTACTTTAGGTATGGGTACTTAAAGTTTCAAAGATCAACTGGAAAAAATTTTTTTCAGCAGGTGAGTGTTTTTCCTTATTGTTTAAGTAGGATATGCCTCATCTGTTGCTAGTAACTGATGATGATTATAAGTATCTTAAATGTGTTACATGGCTTCTATTATGCTTTCAAAATTACCTTTTGGATTTCATCGTTTATGTGTAAAATTCATATATATTGCTTGTTTTATTTTTAAATCTTTATTATCTTCATATTAATATTCAGAAGGAAAACTAAGTCCTAAAGGGAAGCAGCTTATGGTCACCTTGAGACCATGTTTATAAAATCAGTATGGTCCATACATTGTGCATACATAAAGATTGTCCTTTATAGGGTTTGTGGCCCTAGCTGCTTCTTAAATATCTATGGTTGATTCATGCCTTCGCTCAAATTTGCAGACTTTGGCTGGTATAAAGCTTAATCTGTAGTATTATACCATTAGAGCTAACTGTAATTACTAAATACATTGGAAATTTACTTTTTCCACAGAATGAAGGCTGGGGAGAAGAAGCTAAAGTAGAATTTTTGAAAATGGTAAATAAGAAGGCTGTTTTAATGAAAGTTTTTAAAAAAGAAGATGGTGTGCTCATTGTAGATCTACAGAAACCACCAACAAATAAAATAAGCAGTGATATGCCAGTGTCTCTTAGAGATGCCTTAGTTTTTATGGAACTAGCAAGGTAGGTAACATTACAGCTTAAATATTTTCAAGATCATAGGTATAAATTAGAATAAGAGATTTTACCTTGAGAAACTGTGGGTTCTAAAATGAACTGTAACTTACCCTAAGAGGTTAAAAATACTGCTATCAAGAGTTTTCTAAGTTCGATTGTCTGTGAAAAAGTTACATTCAGATCATTTGATTTAAGGAAATAGAGAAATTAAGGTAGCTCAAAATAGAAACGATTTGTAGATACTGAACATTTTTTTAGACTTGCTAACTTCACAGGAGGCTCCAGTAGGGTTTCAGGAATAATAGTTTAACAGTTCCTGACTTAAAATTTCTTACCTTTGGAGTAAGATCATGATCACCACTGAACATTTAATACAGGAATCTAGAATAAATTTCTTTTCCTTTCTCATCTCTGATGAACAGATTAAGATGACTAAGTAACTGCAGAGGTAGTGGAAGACACCAACTTTCTGTCCTGAGCAGTTGCATGACTCTGGAGGTGACTCGGGTAGATTCCATTCAGGAAAAATAAAAGTTTGGAGTATCTGAGCTGGGAGGAGCCACAGAGACCCTTCAGCTGGCCTTTCTGAGCGCCACCATAGACAGTGGTTAAGAAGTCAGCCAGGAGAGTAGAAGCTTTGAACATACAGCCCCAACTCAGAAATGTTCCAACACAAACTGAAGGTTAATTATTGAGTTTTGAGAATCTCTTTATAACCTGTTTTGATAATTGGAAACAATACCAAGAAATGTCACAAGTTAGAAGAGAGAAATTGGAAAAAGACTCTTGATAGATAAATCAGTATATGTGTAAGTCCTCTCTTCAGATCAGTTCACTGAGAAAAGAGAAACTTTAAGAAAATGGCTCTTGCTTATGCTTTTAATTATGCTTTTAACTAGGTTTAGGTCACAGTCACCAAGAAGTCACTCTGAAAAAAATATGACTTTACACTATCATCCACCTGTTTTGCCTAAAGAAATGACAGATGTTTCAGTTATGGTTTGTCATATAAATAGTCCTACTGATTTCTATCTTCAGCTGGTAAGTATATAGTGGCCCTTTAAGAAGAAAGTATTTTTTTCAAATTTTAAGTAGAAATATATAGTGGAAATGATGCCCAGTATGAATTTTAGAGCAAGCAAACCACTGTCAAACTTCAGTAAATTTAAGTTTCTTAGTAGCTGCAACTTTAAACAAGAAATTCATGTGATTCATAGTAAGTTGAAAGAAATCTTCATCGTACAAGTTAGTGAAGTGTGGAGGGAAAGGACAGTGAAGGATGCCTAATGTATGGATGTTTCTCTTCTAAAATCTAGAAACCAGGAGAGCACATGGAGCTGACAGTTCAAAATAAAATGATAAAGTCTGTTTCTGATCATGCAAACACAGGAATATACTTAATATTACCAAGTAATATTCTGAATTTGAACACCAAAATAGATTCAGATTAAAGGCATTTCATACTACTTTTTGGATGTGTGACTGATGAGTTTGTTTTAGATAGCTATCAGCAGTAAGGTTCATCCTTACTGAGATCTTTGTGTCAGTGCTTTGTATGAATTAACTCATGGATCTTACAACAGTCCTATGAGAAAGTTACTGTTATCTTCATTTAGATGTGGAGACTGTAACCAGAAGGGTGAAGCGACTTGCCTGAGGTTACACAGCTGCGAAAGAGTAGGGCCAGGATTGAACTGGGCTCATGTAGAGCCTGTCATCAGAAGCACTGCCCCACACTGTACTGGTTCCCTAGATGAGTGGTGAAGTTTTGTTTGTCACTAAGAGGACTTGTGTATTTCTTTTGTTGATTTTTTTAGTGTCTTTTATTTAAATCGAGGTAAAACATATATAACAAAAAATTTACCATTTTAACAATTAAGTGTACACTTCAATGCCATTAAGAATGTGTGCGTCTGTCACCACCAGCAGTGTAGTGCCCAAGGCTTCCAGTTTCTCCACATCCTCAGCAACACTTATTTTCCTTTTTCTAGTAACACCAAGTTTGAGGGGGTGAAGTGATCTCATTTTGGATTTGATTTGTGGTTTCCTAGTAGCTAGTATTGTGGAGCACATCTTTTCTTTTGCTTATTAGTTCACTGTTTGTATGTTTTCTCTGGAGAAATATCTATTCCGGTCCTTTGCCCATTTGAATTGGATTATTTATTTTGTTGTTGTTGGGTTGTAGGAGTTCTTTATACATTATGGATATTAATCCTTTATCAGATACATTATTTTCTGGAATTTTCTCTCATTGTGTGTCTTGCCTTTTCACTCTCTTGATAGCATTTTTTGATCCAAAAAAAGTTTTTAATTGATAAAGACTGTTTTATCTATTTTTTTTCTTTGTTTCCTCTGTTTTGGTGTCATATCTAAGAAATCATTGCCAAATCTAACATCATGAAGCTTTTCCCGCCATATGTTTCCTTCTAAGAGTTTTATAGTTTTAGCTCTTACATATAGGTCTTTGAGTCATTTTGAGCTAATTTTTGTATAATGTAAGGGAAGGATCCAATTTCATTCTTTCCCATATGAATTCCAGTTTTCCCAGTACCATTTGTTGAAAAGATGGTCTTTTCTCCATTGAATGGTCTTGGCACTTTTGTCAAAACTCAGCTGACCATATGATGTGAAAGTTTAATTCTGGGCTCTCTGTCTGTCTGTCCTTGTGGCAGTAGAGCACTATTTTCATTACTGTGGCTTTGTAGCAAGTTTTGAAATCAGGATGTGTAAGCTCTCCAACTTTGTTGTTCTTTTTCGGGATTGTTTTGGAAGGTTGGGTTCCCTTGAGATTCCATGTCACTTTTAGGATGGGTGTTTGTATTCCGCATGAGTCATCATTGGGATTTTGATAAGGGTGGCTTTGAATTGTAGATTGCACTGGATAGTATTGACAGCTCAACAGTGTTAAGTCTTCAATTCATGAATGTGAGAGACCTTTCCATTTATTTTGTCTTCTTTAATTTCAGCAGTGTTGTGTAGTGTACAAGTCTTTTGCCTCCTTGGTTATATTTCTTATTAAGTGTATTCTTTTCAATTCTATTGTAAATGAATTGTTTTCTTAATTTCCACAGACTGTTCATTGTTAGTGTATAGAAAAGCATCTGATTCTTTGTGTGTTGACTTTGTATCCTGTATCTTTCCTGAATTCATTTATTAGACCTTCTATTATTTTTGTGGAATCTGTAGGATTTTCTACCTATAAGATCATGTCATTTGTAAAAAAGAGATTATTTTACTACTTCCTGTCAATTTGGACGGCTTTTGTATCTTTTTCTTGCCTAATTACTCTGGCTGGAACTTAAAGTAGTATATTAAATAGCAGTGGCAAAAGCGTACACCTTTACCTTGTTACTGATCTTGAAAGAAAGGGTGTCAGTCCTTCACATAGAAAATTTACCATCTGAACACATTTTTAGGTGTACAGTTTAGTAGTATTAACTATAGTCACATTGTTGTGCAACAAACAGCTCTCTTGAACTTTTTTATCTTGCAAAACTGAAACTCAGTACCCCTTGAATAACAAATCCCTATTTCATTCTCAGCCACTGACCATCACAGTTCCCCTTTCTTTTTCTATGAATTTGACTATTTAAATATTTCATATAAGTGCAATCATACAGTACAGCTATCCCCCGTTTTTTGAAAGTTCACTTTACATCAGCTCTGCTTTTCTGGAAGACCTATGTTAGTATCTGTTTTCATTAACTGAGAGAAAGCTGAAGAGGATTTTGCTGTTATGAAAAAAGTGAGCTGCTTTGCGTTACTCCGTTTTGGCTGACAAAAGGCTTCGTGGGAACACTCTACTTGAGGTAGCAGGGGATACCTGTGCTTGTTCTTTTGTCACTGTCTTATTTCACGTAGCGTAGTGCCCTGAAGGTTCATCCGTGTTGTAGCGGTGACGGGATTTACTTTTTAAGGCTGACTAATCTTTCGTTGTGGACCACATTTTATTAGTCCATCCATCCACTGAGGGTCGCTTGGTTTGCTCCTGCCTCTTGATGTGTGGTTAGGTGAATCTTAACATATTAATAGTGTCAGTAATGTTAGGTCTTTTGAGGCGTTGCAACTTGAGTATACTATGATATATTTTAGCCAGAAAGGTTTGGCTTGAATCTGTCAAACCTGTAGATAGAACTGTCAGCTTTTGGGAAGTTCAGGGGATGGACCCTACTCACTGGAGGAACAAGCTAAGTAACAGGATGAGGACTAACCACGGAAATCCAGAAGATGGGGCATTCTGCAGGAAAATACTCTCTTTAACAAGACAGGATCATTTGAAAAAGAACACTACACTTAATTAAAAAGCTTACTGAGACAGATTGGATACTGGGTTTGGTCAATTAGGGAAATCTAATATAGTCTAAAAGTACTAGTAGGAATACTTACTGAAATAGAAAAAGTGAGAATTGATAGAAGAATGCAGATTATCAAATTGTATGTATGATATGGTCTTACTTTGTAAAAACAAATGTATGGAAAGTGTGTTTAGAAAAAGATCTGGATGGATATACAGTTAAGATATCTGGAGGAATGTGATTTTTAAAAAAAATTTTTTTCTCTATATATGTTTATTTTATATACTACTTCTGTAATAAAATATTTCAGATATAAATTATGTAATAATTTATCTCTAATTCAATTCTAATACTTCATAATTTTGTGAGCAATATCTATAATACATGCAACATTTAAATTTTGAGTTTCTATGAAACTACAGCACTTTAATCCCTTTATTTCTTAGATAGAGAGCCTGGATTTTTTATTTATATTAAGGACAATTGAGGAATTCTATAAAAGTGAAGATGGGGAGAATCTGGAAATCCTCTGTCCAGTTCAAGATCAAGCCTGTGTAGCTAAGTTTGAAGATGGAGTTTGGTACCGAGCAAAAGTTATTGGTAGGAAATTGCACACTGTTTTTACAGGGAAATGTTATACTTAAAAATTGATACCATTTAATGAACTTACCAACAAACCAGAAATAGACTGACAGACATAAAACTATGCTTACCAAAGGGGAAAGGATGGGAGGAGGGCTAAATTAGGCATTTGGGATTAACATGTCCACACTACTACAGATAAAATAGATAAGCAATAAGGACCTACTGTATAGCATAGGGAACTATATTCAATATCTTGTGATCACCTATAGTGGAAAAGAATCCAAAAAAGAATATATGTGTATATGTATAACTGAATCACTTTGCTGTACACCTGAAACTAGCACAACATTGTAATCAACTATACTTCAATTAAAAATTTTTAAGTAAAAAATAAATAAAGGAATAAACAAATAAATACAATTTTTTTTTAAGAAACGGATCCATTTGAGTTGGTACAGATTAAATCATGGGGATGATATTATTTGACCCTACGGTTTTGTTCTGTCATCCAGTTTAGAAAGTTGATGGTCATGTTGGTAGGTGAATCTCTGGCTCCTTCGGTTTCATTTGATGTGAATAGGACTTAACCATTTTCTTGTTTTCTAATATTTGCCTTATTTAGAAAGTTAAATGGTGTTGAATGACTCACACATACTCCATTCTCCTCCTAAAAAGCAAATACTCTTAATTATTTCAGCTGTTTCCTTTGTTTACCTGTGTTGTCTTCTAAACAATAAGTAGTACTTTGTGGATACTTCAGTCTTAGGTATTACCTGTTCTCATGTTACAGAGGTATTAGATCTCTTACAGCTCTTTGTCCCCTTTCTCCCTCCCGCAGTTAGTATCACAATTTTTTAGTTAAATTTGTATTCCATGCAGATATTTTCACTGCTACTCTATAAATTATACTTTGCTTACTTCTGAGTTAATAACTGCATCAGTTGTTCACTTTATTTTCTTTTAATTTATGGCTACATTTTCCTAATAGTTTAAAACACTTTTCCACATGATTAGATTTTTCAGATAATGTTGGTTTGATTCTGTCATCTCCTCCAGTTAGACTGCTTGGCCTCTAGGCTTGCTACACTCTTGTTATTCTAGGAATTTATTTCACTTGTTTTCCTGTGTTGGACCCCTTGTTTTCAGATCCCATTTACCTTTTCAGTTTACACTCATACCTAGTGGAGCATTTTCCTCAGAGAGAATACGTGGAAGGTAAATTTCGAGACCTTCCATGTCTCCTGACTCTACTCTCACACGTGATTAATAACTTGGGTAAAATATGTTCTCTAAATTCCATCCCATATCCATCTGTTTGTTTGTTTTGTTTAAAACTGCATCTCCATTCAGAGACTTGAGGCATGGTAAGACTAATGGCATTGGTACAGTTGAGAATAACCTCCTTGCCTGAGGGTTCCAGAGGAAATGGGGGGAGGTCCCCTCATCTTTTAACCTGACAGAGTAACACACGTCTTCTCAAGTGCTGCAGATACACTCCACCGTAAGGCTTAAGTCTTAAATGCCATCTCGAGTCATACCAGTGTTGTTCCACCTGCTTTCACTTCTGCCACGGAGCAGAGGATGTCTGGACTTTTTCCCATTTTGAAATTATATGTACTGTATTAGTTTTTTAATTTGAAAGTGATGGCAACAAATTTTGTAGCACTGAACATACATGTACTTAGAGGGGCTAAATGTATATTTTGAGTGTTTATAAAAAAGGTCAGTTTGTGATAGATCTTTATTCAAGCTTTGGTGTGTTTGAACCTTCCAGAGGTTTATTTGGTATCCTGTAAAATATGAAAACTAGATTGACAAGGAAGTCTATCTCTGCTCCTTTTTCCCCTAAATAATTTTTTTTTACTTTCACAGTTAAGATATTGTTATGTGAGTGAATCTGTAGCTTGATTATTATTTGCCTTGTTTGTCTTCCTTGTTTGTGTTGACTAACAAACAATAAGTGCTTATTTTGTGCTTGGTGCTTTGCAGAGTATTTTAAATTGGTGAATTCTCAAAAACAAAAAGTCTTAAGATTTGATTCTATTGGTACACCACTTTACAGATGAAATAGTGAGGCTTAGAGAGAAAAAGTAACATGCTCAGGGTGATACCTGAGAGAGACAGATTAGCTTGCTCAGTCACATGGCATTTAAGTGTCTAACTTCAAACCCAATTCTTGACTTTTAGGCCATAACACCTAGCATTTGATGGCTGTTTTGTTATCCTGATTTTGGTTGTCCTTTGAGATATTTAAATTGTTAGCTTCTCATTCATCAAGGCTCAACAACTATGCATTGTAGTTGATTGTGTTAAGTTATGTTAGAAATCTTAGAAATATTTTTCCCATTAAAAAGAAACAGTTAAGTTTGTATGTTGAACATAAAAGTATTCTAATATAGTTGGCTGTAGATGAATGTAAATTTTGCTATGTAATTCTTTTTTCAAGTTTGTGATTTCCAATTTCATAATTTTTGAAGGATTGCCTGGACATCGTGAAGTTGAAGTTAAATACGTGGACTTTGGCAATACAGCAAAAGTAACGCTTAAAGAAATGCGTAAAATAAAGGATGAGTTTCTGCATCCTGCAGAGAAGGTAATCATCTTATTGTGAATCATAAGGTTAGAGTATTAGTACAAAGATTAAAGTAGTTTTAGAAGTCATTTTCACCATAGAAATATTCTTTTAACTATAATTTTTGTCTGTAAATATTGTCTGATACATGGACTATGGAAAAGAGTTTCTGTAGTTACTATTTTTTAAATAATATATATATCTTAGCAAATAAGCATTAATTATAAACATATGTGTATATGTATATTTGTGCCTTTATAAGGTACTTACTGGTCCACAGCTTTTAATGTTATTTTGAAATACGTGAACAATGTGGTAAGACTGTGATATATTATATGAAACGAACTCATTACAGAAATGCTTTTACTATGATCCCATTTATGTTTAAGTATATATAATGTGTGCAAGAGAGAGAGACAAGTCTGAAAGAATAAATATAAAACTTTATCTTAGAATCCTGCTCCCTAGAGATAAGTAAGGTTAAGGAGGCTTCTTTCCTAATTCATACACTCCTAGTATTTGAATTGTTATTAAGCAGTATTTTTTATTTAAAAATGGGCAAAATGTTACCAGAGAAACTTGAAAATACAGATGAGTAAAATGAGGGGGGCATCACTTAGAATTATTCAATATTTTTGTTGTGTGTGCTTCTAAGATGCATCTTCTGTGTTTTTTCAAGATTATGGGAGTACACTGTACAGTTTTATAACCTGCTTTTTCATATAAAAATATATCATAGTATCTGTAATTCTTTCAGTGAATGCTTATTATTCCAGTATCTGAATGTTCAAAAATTCATTCAACAAAATACTGCTTTTTTTGTTTCATTTTTGATTTGGGGTTTTTTTGTGGCAGGAGGGTAATTAGATTTATTTATTTACTTACTTATTTTAACAGAGGTATTGGGGATTGAACTGAGGACCTCATCCATGCTAAGCATGCACTCTACCACTGAGCTATACCCTCCCTCCAGATTTTTAGGGTTTTTTTTAAATAGGTTATTGGGTATTTTATTTTTTTAATTGAAGTATAGTTGATGTAAAATATTATATGTCACAAGTGTACAATATATAGTGATTCACAATTTTTAAAAGTTATACTCCGTTTATAGTCATTATAAAATATTAGCTATATTCCCTGTGCTGTGCAGTATATCTTTGTAACTTATTTTATACATAATAGTTTGTATCTCTTAATCCAATAGTCTGTCAATTCCAGCTGTTTGCATTTATAAATACTGTTAGAGACATCTTTGGACATTTATTTGTTTTCCAAATTTGTATTAAATTCAAACATGAAGTTTAGTTTTGTGCACATGTAACACTTTAATTCTAAAGTAAATATAAATTTAAATTACTTTCTTAAAGGTGCAATTTTATTTGACACAGGCAATTAAATGTAAGCTGGCCTATATTGAACCATGTAAAAGGACAATGCAGTGGTCAAAAAAAGCTAAAGAAAAATTTGAAGAAAAAACTCAAGATAAGTTTATGACATGTTCAGTCATTAGTAAGCTATTTCCATTTTTTTGTTGCTATGTGATCATAATTTTAAGTAAGACTAACATTATGATATAACATTTGCCAGATCTTATAATAATTTCATGTGTCATCAGTATGAATAGCGAGAGAGAACACTTAATAAGAATTGGAGACAGTGGAATAATATCTTCTGCAGGCTCTAGAGTCTAAAATCAGCACACGAGGCAAAAAATACTGTTAAAGATCAAGTCACCCTCAACATGGCCTCTTGAGAGCCCTGAAGCCAGGAATTCTCTTCTCTTTTCTTTGCTCTTTTGCCAGGTCTCTTGTCTCTCATCTTGGGGTGGTGGATGCTAAGATTTAATCTGCAAGAAAGTGAGGGGAGGTGGGATATAACTAATAAATAGTTTTTGTTGGTTTTAGTTTTGTTTGACTTGAGTGAATTTAACTGTAGGCTCTTGGGATATTTTGAAAAAAGTTACTCCGTTTTTTGGAACAGTTTGGGTCTGAGACACACAGGCTGAACACGAGCCCACAATTTTGAAATCCAACAAGTTTTGAAAATCAAAAGTTTAATGGCAAAAGCTGATGAGTTTACATAAAGATACAATTGTATATATATAGTAATTATCTCCTGTGCTGCAAATAGTCATGTATTCCACTTCAGGATAGTCATGTTTGTTTGTGAGCTGCTGCCTCAGACTCTGCTGTGGGTTTTACAAAGTAAGAAGTATATGAGGTATATTTTGTGTAGCTTTTCTCAATTTGAAGAGTTCTGAAACATGTCATGCCACAGGGATTTGGATTGGGCGAGAGGTGGTTCAGAATCTGTTACTATCTGGAGTTTTGATCTTTTCCAAAGCTGGGACCAACCTTGGCTGTGTTGGTGTTAACAAGTACTAGTGCAGAATACACCAGACCATGTTCACTTAGGGCTGATCATGGACTTCCAAGGGCACTTTTTACCATATCCATTTTTTCATTTTCATCATACTATCATTGAACAAACTCAAACATCGTGAGATTGTTAGCCTGTTTGACAGTGTGAGGGTATTAAAGCTCAGAGGTCCATCAATCAAGGCCACGTAATCCGAAAGCTGATTGCCTGTCTGTGCTGACTTACTTTAATACAAGACATTATTCTGAAGTAGTAGATCTGTTGAAGAAGAGTGTGATTATAGAAACTGTATCCTTAGTCTGTAGAAGTTTTATGTCTGGCTTCTCTGATATGAATGGTAAATTAAGGGCCTCTTGTTCCTGAGTAACCTCCACTGAATTTGAGCTGATTTTAACATGCTTTAATTCTGCTTCCCAGCTTTCCTGTTGGTACTTTATTCTGTTGTTTTTAGCTTCTCCCTTAAATATCTCCTTCAGGGTTAACCCATGAAGACCTGACTCCTGGGTTTCTTTCATGACCCCCTTTTTCATTCTCAGTTACTTGTTACACCAAATACCTAAACACTAGTTGTGGTGTATCTTAAGCTATATAGTTTGATTTAAGGAATGCCAAAAAGCCCCACTCGACCTAAAGCATCTTTCCCCATTAACCTGCCCAGTGAAGAGATTGAGAGTTGAAGGTGTTTATCATAAAGTGGCTCCCACAGACCAGAATGGGAGCCTCCCGTTAGTTTACTGTGTTACCTTATAAAAGCAGGAGCTGTGTAAGTTTCAGTTAGGAGCAGAGTAGGGAAGATGAGCAGGTACAGGACACAGGGCAAGTTGGCCCCGTTGTAATAAAGGCTTTTACCTGGGAAGTGCGGAATCAAATGCTAGACGAACGCAAGAGATAGGAAGTGAGGAGGTGAGTTTCTTGAGGCCCCAGGTGAGTTGCTTGGCCTTTTGTTTCTAGATAGTGTATCTGGTCCATTGAAAAGTAGTCAGTGATGATTTTTCAGCTCTTGGAAAAAAGCTTTCTAACATGTATTCTTATAACTACGTAATATAGAATGTTACTGCTGGTAGTAATTTGTGTTTTTATTTGGAGTCATCATTCTCTTAGCAGCTGCCAGCTACTATTGCATAGAAGTGTAAGCATAAACTGATCTCAGCGCATAGAACTGCATGTTTCCTAGAGAAATTCCTCTATCATTTATTCAAGTGCGTGTTGCAGACTCTCTATGCTGCGAACCAGAAATACGTAAACACGAGATGTAAAATCTACCCTCAACTAACTCCCAGTTTAGTCTAAGAAATAGACCTAATAAACAAGTAACCAATTTGTTTTCTAAAAGAAGTTAAAAGCTAGATGTTTTGTCCTAAAAACAAAAGGATAGGAAAAAATTGCAGTTAGTGTTCTGGATTGAGTTTTTGTTGTTGTAAGCTTTGTGCCATTCTTATAAAAGCTTTGAAACTTTGCAGACAAGCACTGGCCTGAATTAACTTTCATTCATTTCTTTTGTCCTCAGGAACTTGGTAGAATCTAATAAAACAACTTAAAAGCACAGTAGAATGCTGCTTTAATAAATATATGTCACTTCATATTCTTCTGAATCTAAAAGCTTTAAGCTACTTTTGGTTCATTATAGAATAGTACACAGTAACCTAAAATGGAAGTTTTATTAACATTGCCAGTTCTTTTATGTCTGAAAAATGCTACTTTTACCCCTGGAGAGAGACTGATATTATTGAGAAAGAAACCTTATGTGTGCAAAATGAAGGAAATTAAGTTTTCAGGTTTTCAAAAATTGCTTCATTTAGTATATTTTGCAACATATTTATTTCTTTCCTCAAATTAGTCTTAATGGTTTTGCAGAAATTCTGAAAGATAATGTGCTCTTGGTTGAGCTTTTTGATTCTCTTGGTGCTCCTGGAACAATGCCTACTAGTATTAATGACCAGCTAGTCAAAGAGGGCCTAGCATCTTATGAAGCAGGGTAAGTAGACCTGCCAACTTTTACTTTTAATTCATATGTAACTCTTGATCCACAAGAAGGGAAACTGGCATATCATTCCCCATTGGATATCTGCTTAGGCCATAGACTTGGGAGTTTTTCTCTGTTAATGGGTCAGGAAAAGAGAAGGAAAAATGATTGGAGTCAGTCCACTGGGAGTGGGGTGGCTCTTTCCTTCATCTCTAGGGGACTCTACAGCAACAAGAATGGCTCCTAGAGATTGAGGTTGCTTCTAAGAAAAGGAAGCTGCCATCTTACTTCAAATGGAATGTCTGCCTAGATAGCCTCTTGTCCATTTGGGGGAAGAGGATTTGGAAGAGAAATGGCAGGATAGAGAGTATGCACAGTAGTAGAGTAGCCTGTACTCCATCTGGGGAAGTGTGACTTTTTCTTGGGTTCAGGTGGATACTTTGAAAGAGAACCAGGCTTGAACCATTGTGCTGGTACCCAGGACAGGCCAGTGGTTGAGGTGACTCCAGAAGCAGAAGGGCAGAGTGGTGGTGAGGAGGGAAGGAGGGTTCAACGTCAAGACAAAGCAGTTCTTCCACTATAGGGACTTGTGCAGTTGGGTGGCCCCTCAGGGGTCTTCTGAAGAACTCTCACATACAGCCTTCAAGAAAGCCAGTATGCCCTTGTGTCTTCTTCTGGCTTGACAGCTCATTGCTGTTTAGCACTGAGTAATATGCCATTGTACGGATATATCATAGTTTATTTGTCCATTCACCCACTGAAGTCTTCCAAGTTTTGGCAATTATGAATAAAGCTGCTGTAGACATCTGTGTGCAGGTTTTTGTGTGGACATAAGTTTTCAGCTCCTTTGGGTAAATACCAAGGAGCATGATTGCTGGGTCACAGGGTAAGAGTATGTTTAGTTTTACAGGAAACTGCCAGTCTGTCTTCCAAGTGCCTGTACTATTTTGCATTCCCACGAGCAGTGAATGAGGGTTCCTGTTGCGCACTACATCCTCGCCACCATTTGGTGCTGTCAGTGTTCCAGAGTTTGGCAACTCTGGCAGATGTGTGGTGTTACCTCGCTGTTGATTTAATTTGCATCTCCCTGGTGCCTCACAGCGTGGAGCATCTCTTGTGCGTATTTGCCATCTGTGCGTTTCCTTTGATGAAGTGTCTCAAGGTTTTGGGTCCATTTTTAAATTGGGTTATTTTTCTTATTGTTGATGTTTTTCATTGGTCAGTAGATTTTTTTAAATTGAAATACAGCTCAACTTCCCCTTAGCCAACCCCCCAAAATACTGGGCCAACACCCAAGATAAGAAGAATAATGCAGAGGAAAAGTGAGAGTAGAAAGACTCAATGATCTTAACTAGTTGCAGTTAAAAATGCTTACTTTAGAAAATTTTACACAAATACATTGCTGTGCCCCACCCCCACCCCCAGGGCACCAGTTTTCGTAAACCCACATCTGCTGCTCTGGTAGCTCCAGCCAGTCTGCTTGCTCTTCAGCACCCAGACTGCTGATTCCTGACGACTGCAGCTAGACCCACTGTTTTCACTGTGCCTGTTACCTGTCCTGAGATGAGCACATGAGCTTCCCTTGATCGGTGCCTGCCTTGAGCACCTGAGGAGTAAGAAGAAATGTGAAGTCCCACAGTCTAGTCTGTTGGGCTCAACTATATCGTCCACACGCACCATCCTTTATAAAATAAAACATCATGTTTCCCAAGTAGCCTGGCCCCGTCTACCTCAGGGTCATGCCACGTCCCGTGGTCTTACTGTGTCAGAACTACATGTTTTCTTTCAGTTTCTGGAATACGTCAATGACTCCTGTGTTTTTTAAATCTCTACATGTGTTTTTAAAATCTCTATTGAAATGTCACTTAATCAGAGAAACTTTCTCCAACTCACAGACTAGATTTCGTTGGCCTGTGCCCTTGTCCTTTATAACTTATTCTGCGTAGGGTTATGTAATCTCTCAGGGTCACAACATCACAAGCTCCAGGAGGACAGGAACCCTGCTTGTTTTGTCCACTGCCATATCTCTGGTATCTAGCTTTCTTGGCTCACAGTATGTACCCAGTGAATATAGTTAAATGGAAGAAATGACTATTGGATCTGCAGTGTGGGGGAGAGACCTGGTTAGGTGACTCAGATGGAATTAGCGCATACATGGTAAATGAGTCCACTGCCTCCATCAGTCACCTCAGTCTCCCTGGATGAAGATGCAGCTCTGAGGATTATCACTTACAGAAGAGAAAAGTAAACAAACAAACAAACAAACAAACAAAAACTGGTAGATCAGGAACCTGAGGCTAAAGAAAACCCAGAAACCAAAAAAGGGACCATTTGAAGAAGGAAGAGTAGCTGGTGCTCTGAGTTCATGTCAAGTAATGACTGAAAACTGTCCATTAGATTTAGAAGGAAAAATGGTTAGTCACCTTGGTTAGCAAAATCTCATATTATTATGAAAGAAATTTTAAGTTTTTTTCTTTTTAAGAAATTTTGGTATCTAATTGTCTGTGATTAGAGTCTGAACTAATCTTATTTATTAAATATTCTAAATAGTTCATTTAATAGTTTTGCCTGTTAACACATTTTCATAGCAGTTGTTTTCCATTTGTATGCTCATTGGCAAACAGGTTGATGCTTTTTAGTCAAAGAGAACGTCAAACCATCAAAAAACAATAACTCTGTTCCTTTGTGAGTATAAAATATCAGTGGGTAATGGTGAAATCACGAGCAAGTTAGTATTTTAAACTGTGGCTTTAACTTTTTTTTCTTTTTGGCCTTTGTTGGTCATTAGGAAGTCTATTTTAAAAAAAGACTGCAGTTGCTATTAATATCAAAACTGTGAATTTGTGTCTAAGCAAATACAAACAGGTATTTTGCAAACTGCTCTGTTTGCTGATGGGTTTTGTTATTTTTCAGATATACCCTCAAAGATAATTCCAAAAAGCATGTTGAAGTATGGGATCCTTCTCCAGAAGAAATTATTTCAAATGAAGTAAACAGCTTAAATCCTGTATTTGCAAAATCTCTACCTAATGAAAATCTCCAGTCACTTTATAATAAGGAACTGCCTGTGCATATCTGTAATGTAATATCTCCTGAGAAGATTTATGTTCAGTGGTTGTTAACAGAAAACTTACTTAATAGGTATTATATACAAGGACAACATATTGCATATAGTTTTATTCTTTTTTCTGTATTTCATTTCAATGGTATAGAAGTAATAAATGCAGAATTTTAAAAGTACGAAATTATTTCAGCTAAACAGTCACTAAAAAACTAGTTTAAAGTATACAGATAGTATCTTTACCAGTTATTTTCACTGTATGAGGATTTATAAATCCCACAGATGCTTACTGAACACCTATTATTTGATAACCAGTATTGTAAGTGTCAAGGATACAGTGGTAAAAAACATGGACAAGTTTGTGCTGTCATGGAGCTTAAGTTGTAGAGAGTGACAGTGAACAAATGAAATATGTAGAGCAGCAGATGATGGTGAAGGCAACAGAAAAAAGTAAAGCAGTGGGGAGGAAGACCTCACAGAGCCAGTGACACTTGAAGTGTATCCTGAAGGAGGAAAGGGAGTAGCCATGGCAACGTCTGGGGGACAAGACCCTGCAGCGGAAATAAACTTGGGTATTCAGGGAAGAACAAGATATCCAGTTTGGCTGGAATAGAGTGAGGAAGGGGGGACGGTAGAAGACATGTGGTCAGAGAACTATGTTACAGGAAAAGGTTTAGAGAGTTAATTATTTTTCTTCACATAGTTTAGGAGAAAAGATGTTCGCTGTTTATGAAAACTCAAAATGGGAACCTATAAAATGGGAAAATGATATGCACTGTGCTGTTAAGATCCCAGATAAAAATCAGTGGCGAAGAGGTCAGATCATCAGAGTGATTACAGACACACTGGTAAAGGTAAGTGCAGAGTTAAAAATAAAATCATGAGAGTGAACGCATTTTGTATTTTTATCCAATTTGTATTATGCTTTTCAGTTTGCAAAAAAATTTTTGAAGTATTGTGTTCCCATAGACTGACTTACTGTTTTCATAGGTCTTGCTGTATGACGTGGGTGTTGAACTAGTAGTGAATACTAACTGTTTAAGAGAACTTCAAGAAAACCTAAAGACTCTGGGAAGATTATCTTTGGAGTGCTCTCTTGTTGATATAAGGTAGCTTTTTGCTGAGTAAATTTTCTCACTATTGAATATGATTTTAAATATTTTTTCGTTTTTGATAGATTCGTATCAGTTTTAATTTTGCTGACCTTCTGAAATTTTCATAAGATTAGTTAATTTTAAGGTTTTAAGAAGCAGGAAATATAAAAATGGTAAAGCATGTAAGTTTTGGTGGTATTAAGGAAATAGCGGTAGGTGAGTATGATGAGTACCTAAATAGAATTCAAAAATTCTGTCTAGATTCTGTTAGATTTAAAGAAAACTTGAGGAACACTAGCAGGTAGAAATAAAGTGTATCTTATAATCGTAGACTTGCGTGGAAAGCTAAAAATGTATAAATTACCAGTAAGTGAATTAGGATTCTGGGGAATGGCATGGCCTAGTCTGAGTCTGCTAGGCTCCTGCCATAAACACGCAAACCTGGATGCAGATCTGCAGACTGTACGGTCAACATCTACGACAAGTGTAGGCAGCAAGGTCCCACCAGGAGCCCCCACCACAAGTGGGGGGGGCTCTACCGATTGGACCCTGTGGTGTCACGCTTCTGGGGATGGATGGGGAGGGAAGCCTGACTGGGATTCTCACAGGTCACTGTAGCCCACAGGCCAGTCTGAGAGCAGCAGCCGAAACTGAGAAGGAGGTGATGCTGGGTGTGCTTCATAGTTGAAGGGAAGAGCCCTGTAACAGGCCAGTGTTTCATGGTGCTGGAGCTTTCTTTGCCGTACATGCTCTCTTCCATGACCCCACGCAGAGGAGGAACTGCTGGGCAGAGGGCCTGATTTGAGCAAGACAGACAATGGGGCAAAGGAAAGATGCAAATAAAAGCAGGAGAGAGGAGCAAATATGAAGCCATATCATCTGTCACTTTGGGAAAATAACACAAGAGAGCATTCTGGAACCATGAAGCTAGGAAAGCAGTTGTGATCCCCTTCTCCTGAAGTACAGGAAGCTTTATTTCACGTTAAACATTAGCGAAAGAAAGGATTATAGTCAAATTCCATATAAATTATTATGAGGAAAAAAGGAGCCACATAATATCCCTAGAGGCAGTGGAATCAGCGAAAAAGACATGCTTACAAAACAATCTAATATTTTTAAGTAAACTAAAAACTTTAGAAAATGATAGACACTGAAGAAAAACATAAAACAATTTTAAAAACTCAGGAACAAGACTGATTACAGAAAAAGGAAGGCTTGAAAAAAGAGATGATAACACTCAGGAAAGAAAAGAAACCTAGGGAGAAACACAAAAATACATAATAGAAAATGTTTTTAAGAGAAAAACAAGATAGAAAGGAGGACAGATATTTTTTGTTTTTTTAATGGAGGTACTGGGGATTGAACCCAGGACCTCGTGCATGCTAAACATGCACTCTACCACTGAGCTGTTACCCTCCCCCCAACCCAAGACTAGAGCTTTTCAATTAAAAAAATAAAAATCCAAAGGATTCAAAAGAAAACAAAAGTGATCTAAAATAGACAAAGGCCTAATGTACATGTAGTAGGAATCTCAAAGAAGAAAACTAAAACAGAATAAAACAAATACTAAAAACCCAATTCAAAAAAAGGTCCCTAAAGTAAAAGACTGTTTACAACTATATATTGAAAGAGCACAGTGCCTATCAGGGAAAATCAGTTCAGGAATGCCAACACTGAGAGATTATCCAGTAAAATTATTGATTCACAAGGGAAATAAAATAACACTTCCCACCAACACTTTACTCCAGAAGGTAATGACATAACATTTAAAAAATACTCAAAAGAAAATGGCAGACTGTAGGTTTTATATCCAGCCAACTGACCTTCAGGTGTTGAGACCACAGGAAACTGGTCTGACCACAAAGAAATGCTGTTTCTAGGAACCGTTCCTGAGGAACCAGTAAGGGAACCAGCTTTAGATAATCAGCCAGACTTGAGAGATTCTGACGTAGTGCTGGTGGTGAGCATCATCACATTGTTTTACCTAAAGAATGAAGACCAAATGGTCATGGGAAGCAGTATAGAATGCCAAGTGGATATGGCATCATTTCAGAGAATGGAGGGGAAAGGAGAGGATGTATGAAAAGTTGAATAAACTCACTGCTGTCTCATTGGTATTAATTAGGAGTAGGTACTTCCAATAAGAAGTAGGGGAAAGAGAAGCGGTTACTGATGATACTTAACATGAACTATATTAATATTTTATATAAACAAGTAAGTAAAAATGGTAAGGAAAGTGAAATTAACTGTGTACATGGTGGCATAGCCTCTCAGAGAGGAACTTTTTCAAAGGACTAAAACATAGTGAGTCGACGGTACATGTTTACCAGAATATATCCTAAGGACAAAAAATAACTGCTTCCCACCCCTCACCATAGAGTCATCAGCTGTTTTCATTCACTCCAGAGTTGGTTGTAGTGTTACTGAAACAAGATGGGAATGCAATCAGCTAAATTCAACCGTGAAAACTGCAGAACAACTCAATTTATTCAACAGAAAATTGCAAGGGAAAGTGATGGAAGGGGCACTAAAGACCCATATTGACCATTCATGATGCATGGACTTCTCTTACTTTACCAATTCAAACTAACTGTTTTGAAGCATCAGGAAAAAATGAACACCATCCGAGTGGTTGATGATTTAGGAATTATTAATTTTCTAATGTGATAATAGTACCATGGTTGTGTTTGCATTTCCAAAAATAATTTTTTTAACAAACATATTTTCAAATGAAATAATGTTAATTCTGGGGCTTACTTAAAAATAATCAGGGATGGAGGTTCTGAATACATGGAAGTTTGGTGAAATAAAGTTGGTCATGAATTGATAATTGTCAAAGTTGAGTGATAGATACATCAGATTTATTACATTCTCTCTGCTTTTGAATATTTTGAAAATTACCATAATAATTTTTTAAACGTGAGTTCACTGGATTTTATTCTGTAAGTTTCAGGTGTACAGCATTATAATTCAATATCTGTATGCACTACAGAAAGATCACACCACAGGTCTAGTCACCACCCATCACCATGCAGTTGACACACTTCACCTGTTTGACTCACCTCCCATTCCCCTTCCCCTGTGGTAATCACTAATCTGATTTTTGTATCTATGAATTTGTTTTTCTTTTCTTTTGTTTCTTTGCTGGTTCATAGATTCCTCGTGTGTATGAAAGCATACGGAGTTGTCTTTCTCAGTCTGACTTAACTTCATTTTAGCACAATACCCTCAAGGTTCATCCATGGTACAGATGTGAAGATTTCATTCTTTTTTATGGCTGAGCAGTAATCAGTTGTGTATATACCACTTGTTTATCCATTAATCAATTTTATGGTTGCTTCCATATCTTGGCTATTGTGAGTAATGCTGCAGTCTACATAGGGGTGCATATATCTTTTTGAATTAGTGTTTTCATGTTCTTCAGATAAATACCCAAAAGTGAAGTAGCTGGGTTCTATAGTAGTTAATTTTTTGAGGAACCTCCGTACTGTTTTCCATAGTGGCTGCACCAGTTTACATTCCCACCAACAGTGCAGAAAGATTCCCTTTTCTCCACATTTTTGCCCACACTTGTTGGTTGTCTTTTTGACAGTAGCCATTCTAACGGATGTGAGGCAATATCTCCTTGAGGTTTTGGTTTGCATTTTCCTACTGATGCTGAACATCTTTTCATATACCTGTTGGCCATATGTATGTCTTCTTTGAAAAAATGTCTATTCACATCTCCTGCCCATTTTTTAACTGGATTGTTTGTTTTCTTGTTGTGGGGTTATATGAGTTCTTTATATATTTTAGATATTAACCCCTTATTGGATATATGATTTGCAAAATATTTTCTCCCATTTAGTAGGTTGTCCTTTCATTTTGATGGTGGTTTCTTTTGCAGTGTAGGAACTTCTAGTTTGTAGTCTTTGTTTATGTTTTGTTTAGTTTTCCTTCCCTTGGCATGAGAGCCACAAAAACATTGCTAAGCCTGAGGTCAGTGAGGATAGTGCCTATGTTTTCTTCTAGGAGTTGTATAGTTTCAGTTCTTACATTCAAGTCGTTCATTCATTTTGAGTTAATTTATGTGCTTAAGATAGTGGTCTAGTTTTACTCTTTTTCACGTGGCTGTTCAGTTTTCCCAGCACCATTTATTAAAGAGACTATCCTTTCTCCATTGTATGTTTTTTGCTCTCATCATAAATTAATTTTCCATATACATGTGAATTTATTACTGGGCTCTCAATTCTATTCCATTAATTTGTGTGTCTGCCTTTATGACAATACCATACTGGGTTTTGGGGGTGGGGGGCAGGGTTAGGGTTTGTTTGTTTTTTTTAATTTTGTGGGGAGGTAATTAGGTTTATTTTTTTTGATGGAGGTACTAGGGATTGAACCCAGGACCCTGTGCGTGCTAGGCATGTGCTCTACCACTGAGGTATATATACCCTTCCCCTTAGTACCATACTGTTTTGATTACTGTAGCTTTGTAATGGAGTTTGAAATCAGAGAGCATGGCACCTACAGCTTTGTTCTTCTTTCTCAAGATTGTTTTGGCTATTTGGGATCTTTTGTGGTTCTATACAAATTTTAGAATTCTTTGTTCTAGGACTTCCAATACTATGTTGAATAAAAGTGGTGAGAGGGCATTATTCTCAGATTTGATGTATGTATATATTCTTAAAAGTAATGTGAAATTTCTGATCTTAGAGAAAATGCTTTCAGCTTTTCACCATGGAGTGTGATGTTAGCTGTGGGTTTATCATATATCACCTATATTGTATTGAAGTACGTTCCCTCTTTACCCACTTTGTTGAGAGTTTTTATCATGAATGGATGTTGAATTTTGTCACATGCTTTTTTCCACATCTATTAAGATGGATTATTATATGGTTTTTATCCACATTTTGTTAATGTATGTATCACGTTGATTAACTTGTGGATGTTGGGCCATTTTTGCGTTCCTGGAATAAATCCCACTTGATTGTGAATGTATGATCCTTTTGATGTATTGTTTTGCCAATATTTTATTGACAGTTTTTGCATGTGTTCATCAGGAATACTTGGAAAGTCTCTCTCCTCTTCAGTTTTTTGGGAGAGCTTGAGTAGAGTTCTACACAACATTTTTCCTTGAATATTTGTTAGAATTCACCAGTGAAGTTGTCTAGTCTTGTGCTTTTGTTTGTTGGGAGGTTTTTCATTACTGTCTCAATTCCCTTACTAGTAATCAGTCTATTCACATTTTCTGTTTCTTTGTGATTTATTTAGAAGATTGTGTGTTTCTGGGAATTTATCCATTTCTTCTGGGGTGTCCGGTTTGTTGGCATATAAATGTTAAAAACATTCCTTCTTTCATTTCTTATTTTATTTATTCAAGGTTTGTTGTTTTGTTTTGTTTTGTTTTGTTTTCGGTTAGTCTAGCTAAAGGTTTGTTGATTTTGTTTATTTTTTCAAAGAACCAGCTCTTTGTTCTGTTGGTCATTTCTATCTTTTTTCTCTATTTCACTTATTTCTGCTCTGATCTTTATTATTTCCTCCCTCCTATTAATTTTAGGTTTTGTTTGTTCTTTTTTGGTTCCTTTAGATAAAAGTTAGATTGTGTATTTGAGATTTTTCTTGTTTCTTGAGGTAGGCCTAATTGCTATAACTTCCTTCTTAGAACTGTTTTTTTTTTTTTTTACTATATTTCATAGATTTTTGATATGTTGCATTTCTGTTTTCATTTGTCACTAGGTATTTGATTTCTCCGATGACCTACTGGGTGTTCAGTAGCATGTTGTTTAATCTCCATTTTTTGTGGGTTCTCCCATTTTTTTTCTTGTGATTTCTAGTTTCATACTATTGTGGTTGAAGAAGATACTTGATATGATTTCAGTTTCTTGAATTTATTGAGACTTGTTTCGTGAGCAACACATGATCTATCCTGGAGAATGTTCCATATGCACTCGAGAAGAATATGTTATCTCCTGCTTTGGTATGGAAAGGTCTGTATGTATCTGTTAAGTCCATTTGGTCTTAATGTGTTGTTTAAGTATGCTGATTCCGTATTGATTTTCATCTAGATGATTGATGCGTTGATGCAGGTGGGATATTAAGTCACCTACGATTATTGCATTGCTTTCAGTTTCTCCCTTTAAGTCCATTAATGTTTGCTTTATGTATCTTGGTGCTCATCTTTTGGGTGCATATACATTTATAAATGTTACATCTTCTTGCTGGATTGACCCCTTATCATTATGTAATGTTCTTGTCTTGTATTATAGTCTTTGTTTTAAAGTCTTTTGCACCTGATATGCGTATAGCTACTCCAGCTTTCTTTTTATTTCCATTTGCATGGAATATCTCTTTCTGTATCTTCACTTTCAGTCTATGTGTTTCCTTTCTTCTGAAGTGAGTTTCTCATAGGCAGCATTTAGATGCATCTTGGTTTTTTCATCCATTCAGCCACTCTGTCTTTTGATTGGACCATTTAGTCCATTTACATTTAAAGTAATTATTGATTGCTGTGTACTTACTGCCATTTTTGTTAATTGTTTTCTGGCTGTTTTGTGTTTCTTTTCTTTCTTCTCTTGTGTTTTGGTGATTTTCTTTGGTGTTATGTTTAGGTTTTTCTCTTTCTTTTGTGTATTTATTATAAGTTTTTTGTGTGTGGTTATGATAAGCTTCACATATAATAATAGCCTGTGTAAATAGTAGCCTATTTTAATTTAGTGGTAACTTTAATTTAAACACATTCCGAGGCTTTATTTTTTCCTCCTTCCCCCACATTTTATGTTTTCAGTGACACATTTTACATTTTTATTTTATGCACCCTTTAAATAATTACTGTAAGTTTAGTTAATTGTACTACTTTGCTCTTTTAACCTTCATGCTTGCTTTGTAAGTGACTGATTCACTACCTTTATTGTATTTACCATCTATTGTAATTTTGTATATTTTCATATTACTAATTAGTGCCATTGCTTTTCATTTTAAAGAAGTCTCTTTAACATTTCTTATAGGGCTGCTTTGGTGGTGATGAACCCCTTTAGATTTTGCTTATCCGGAAAACTCTTAATCTTGCCTGCAAATTCTGAATGGTAACATTGCTGGGTAGAAAATTCTTAGTTGGAAGTTTTTTTCCCTGTCAGCACTTTGAATGTGTGATACCATTCCCTTCTGTCTTTTAAAGTTTCTGCTGAAGAATCTACTTATAGCCTCATGGGGGCTCCCATGTACATAACAAGTTGTTTTTCTCTTGCTGCTCTTAGGATTCTCTCTTTTTCCTTAACTTTTACCATTTTAATTATAGTGTGTGTTGGTGTGTGTTTCTTTGGGTTCATCTTATTTGCACTCTCTGGGCTTGCTGGGCCTGGATGTGTGTTTCCTTCCCCAGATTAGGGAAGTTTTAGCCACTATTTCTTCAGATAATTTTTCTGGTCCTTTCTTCTACTTCTTCTTCTTCTTCTTCCTCATCGTCTTCCTCTTCTTCGTTGTTGTCTTTTTCGTTGTCTCTGTCTCTCTCTCCTCCTCCCTCCCTCTCCTCCTCCTGTAATGCAAATGTTACTCCATTTGATGTCCCAGAAGTCCCTTAAGGTATCTTCGCTTTTCTTTTTCATTTTGCTGCTGTGTCCTGGGGAGTTCCATTGCTTTGTCTTCCAGTACGCTGGTTCATTCTTCCGCCTGATCCAGTCTGAGTGTATTTCTCATCCAGTTATAACTTCTGTTTGGTAGTTTCTTATAGTTTCTATCTCTGTTGAAGTTCTCACCGTGTTCATTCTTTTCCTGAGTTTGGTGAGCATTTTTTATGACAATTACTTATAACTCTTTTATCAGGTAAGATTGTTTATCTCTTTTTTTGTTTTGTTTTTAGTTCTTTTTCTGAGGTTCTGTATTATCCTTTTGCTTGGAACATACTCCTCGTCGTCTCCTCATTTTGCCTGATTCTCCATTTGTTCCTGTGTATTACGTCTCTTCCAGTCTTGAAAGCATGGCCGTAGTTAGGAGATGCCTTTGGACTGAGAGGTGCGATCCTGCCTGGCCATCACAGCCTGGCAGTGAAGAGTGTCCCTTCTGTGGGCTGCGTGTGCCCTCCTGCTGTGGCAGGGCTACGGCTGCTGCAGGGTGCTGGTGGGCAGGGCTGTTGCTTGGATGGCTGTGAGGTCCCGCTGAGGCTCGGGTAGGCAGGGCAGACCCACTGGTACTAACAGGTTAGAAGGAGGATTTCAGTGCTGGCATTTCAAGGTAGCCTGAGATCACAGAAATGGCTCCTGCCAGTGTCTCATTCCTGAGGGGCATCCCAGCTGGTGCCTGCCTCTCCAGCAGATGCTTCAAGATTAGCAAGTCAGTCTGGTCCGTGAACTTTTCAGTCTGATGTTTTTGCACTTGTTTTTAGGTTAAGTGAGTCTGCACTCAGGCCCTTTGAGAGCAGGTTTTCTGTTCCCGGCAGTCCTGTAGTTTTCCTGGTCAGATTAGATTCCCTGATGGTTTTCAAAGCCAGGTGTTTGGGAGGCTTTTCTCTCCTGTGAAGGATCTCGGGATCAGGGTGCTGCATGTAGAGCTTGGATCCCTCGCTTCTCAGGGAAGAGACCCATCCCCTGTGGGTCCCTCCTGGCTGTGAATTGCTGCAACTGGGGGTGGGTTTTTCTTGGTGAGACTGTGTCTCTGTGCCTCCTACCTGTCTTGATGCTGTCCTTAACTGGGCTGTGGATGCTCTCACTTCCTTGGTAGAACAGAGTTCTGTCAGCACCTTGATTATACCCAGTATTGTGGAGAATACATTCCTGTAGACACCTTGAATTGTATCCTGTGGACTGTAGTAGAATACCACCGTTTCAGGAGTCTAATAATAGCTAACCTTAAGCACATCTGGACCCCTGTATTAATTGCCTTAACAGGCGTTATTGTACTTAATCATCACAGCAAGCCTTTAAGCAATAGATAAGGTATCATTTAAACATAAAGAAATTGAGTCTTCAAGAGGTTAAGTATTTTATAATCTAGAGTAATAACCATCTACTAACTGTTGAACTAGGATTATAAAAGTTCTGATTCTACAGCTGGAGTTCTAACCACTATGTTTTACTGCTCTTCTGAGAAATTTTTTTCTATAGATTTCCTTTTGTTGTGGAAAATACACATTAACATGAAATTTACCATTTTTAAGTGTACAGTTCAGTGGCTTTAAGTAGTTCACATTATTGTGCAACCTATACCACTGTCCATCTCCAGGACTTTTTCTTTCCCAGCTGAAACATACAGGTCTATGGATACATGCCATATTTTTCTTAAATGTTGTAATACTTTCAGATGTTCAAAAGTTAACATTTTAAAAATGCATATCCACAAAAAATCATAGGGAAAATTTAATGTTATGCTGATATTATCTGTATACCATCCTAATAAATAAAAAACCTTAAGTAAGTCAAGGAATCACTAATAATATAAGCTTCTTAGCTCATAAGAACACTGTTTGGGCTTCTTTTTTGTTGCTGGTTTCTTTTGGGGGAGGTGGTAGTTAAGTTTATTTATTTATTTTTATTTCTAGAGGAGGTACTGGGGGATGAATCCAGGACTTTGTGTATGCTAAGCATGTGCTCTACCACTGAGATATGCCCTCACCTACTGTTTGGGATTCCCAGAAACCATTTAATATGAAAAGATTGGCCATTTTGGTTATGTACTTAATGGATGGAGCAGCTTCCGGGCAACTCCAGATCTTGAAACCATTTCCAGGGAGCCTTCAGAGCCTGCATTTATGTTGCTTGTAATCCCTTTAGTGGCAGTAGTGCTTTGTTCCCTGGGGGTGGTTTTGATGGTTAGAAACATCTAAAGTCACTGAGTTTCAACTCTGAAATCTAAAAGAGGTGATGAAGTTGATACTCTCCTTTTCATCAATCTGTCAATAAATATTTATTGAATACTTTTTACTATGAACGGTAAAAAGTAAATTTTCTATAAATGAGGCTAATGTTCATGGGTAGTGATTCATATTAGATTTAAATTCCAGAAAAAAATTTTCTAGAAATATTTGGGCAGAGAAATCATCATTACAAAGGGACTGTTCTTTTATTACTTCCATTAAATACTTTTGCGTGGCTTCTGTGTGCTGGGCACTGTCCTAGGCATTGGTGGTAATGACAGATAGGACACGTGTGATGCGTAACATGTAGACGACATCTGAACTGCACAGGTCCTCTTGTGCAGACTTTTTTTCAGTAACACGTACTGCGGCAGTGCACATTGTGGTCAGGTGAGTCTGTGAATGCAGAGCTTCGGGTGTGGAGAGCCAGCTGTAAAGTGATGCAGAGATTTCTGACCGCACAGAGGGTCAGCACCCTGACTCCTGCACTGTTCCAGGGTCAACTGAATGTACACCCAATACGTAACATGGTATCCATGCTGCGTTTATGGTGTAGTTAGCATACATGAAATGTGTGTATTAGCGTAATAAACTTAAAACATAACCTCCTTTTTTAAGAGTTCTCAGTGTAGCTTTAGAACAGAGGTACATAAATAACTTAGCATGTAATTTGGGTCATAAGTAAAATAGACAAAGGGCTATGAAAATGGGGAATAAAATTGTGAAAATAACACAAAGCCACGTTTAAATTTTCTCATTACATGTAGTTGGTTCAAATTTATGTCTGCATGTGGAGTTTCTTTTGTGTAGTTCTGTATCCTATGCTATTTGTATAAAACGATTGTCATTTTTTGCTTTAGACCAACTGGTGGCAGTGACAAGTGGACAGCAACAGCCTGTGACTGTCTCTCATTGTACCTGACTGGAGCCATGGCAACCATCATCGTACAGGTGCGTGCCAGGTGAACAGCTACAGATGTGGACCAGTTCTGTCATTGATGGTTTCTACAAGCCCGTTTATTTTGCTGAGTAAATAACAGTAAGCTGTTGGATTTTTTTTTTTGCAACCTTTTTTTGGTCTTAATTCAAGTTATAATGCCTGTTTGATAATAGATATAACATAAATGATTATATGAGTGAATCAAAACATTTCTAAAGTAATATTCTTGAGTTGATAATTTGCACATTCAGAGTATATGTATTTATGCTGAAGTGCATTTTTGAAGCCTTTTGATATTCTTTACAGATTGGAAAGTTAGGCTTCTAGTGAAATCATATTAACAGTGTTATAAAAGTGTATGAGTATGGATTTAACATGAGGATACATATATAGGATGTATCTTTTCAGAACACTTAAAAATTCTCTTTGCCTCCTTTACTTTTTTCCAATTTGATACATTTTATTGCAGTAACGATTACAATTTTCTTACTAATTTTTCCATGTTAATTTTTTCTATGTACACTTTCTCCATTTTTATAATTTTACATAAAGCAGAATATATGTTTTGTAGTTCTTTCCTTTTTTGACCTTTCACAAGGAAAATAAAGTCATACCTGGGAAAATATATTTTAGTTCTGTAATTTGCAGAGTTTAGGAGAATATAGAAACTTGTAATTGAGGGTGTATTCCTCCCTCCTCCACTCTGGGATGAAAAAAAGCTTTCAGCCTTTTTTCCCCTCCCCTTGGTAAATTTCACCTAGACAGTGATGCCTTCCTGATACACTTCTCAGGACACCTGTCTTACCCTGTTGACTCTCTCCCATGCTGTTTTCTCTGATACGCTCAGATGTCAAAATTACTTGGTTGGGAATTTTTCTTCCTGGCATGGAGAAATGTGGAGGAAGTACCTGTGAAAAGTGTAATGTTTATAAGAAGATTGCATTTTTGTGTCTCATATTTACTCTGGTCTTAAATCACTGCAGGAAAACAAAACAACATGGCCATTACCTGTGAAAATTTTCTGCAGAGATGAAAAAGGAGAGCGTATTGATGTTTCTAAATATTTGATTAAAAAGGGTTTGGCTTTGAGAGAAAGGAGGTACAGACCTTTTTTTTTTAATACCATTTTGTGGTGGAAGCTTCTAATTTGTGTGCTTTCAGATGTGAATTGCCTCTTGTTTGCTCTTAAAAATGACTTATAACCTGACCTTGAGGAGCTAGCTCAGAAATAAATTCATTCAGGATTGCTAAATATTTAAACCCCTGCTGACATTTTTGCTTTTATACTTTCCCCTTTGCTCTGGTATTTACACTCTAAACCAAAGGAAAAGAGAATTAGATAGTGGATAGCAGATCCGAGCCCTTTGACCTCATTTGCTTAGATGGAAATGTTTAAGCTTTACATTGGAAATTCTGGTAGATATATATACCAAAATGGGTGGCAAAGGTAGAAATGGACATCAAAAAGAAGAATACCTGAGCAATATTTACATTTGAAGATCCTTTCAGGTAATAAGTTTGGGGTTTAAATTCCTCTGATCCAAGGGGAGAAGAATCAGGATATTGCTGTAGCCCCAGTTTCCTCTCTCTGTCTCTTTCCTTGTAGAGGTAGAGGTACATTAGAACTGCAAATACGTATTCCAGGTAGCCACTCTCCACCATACATAGCCAGATCTCTTTTTTCATCATAGATTGTATCTTTCCTTATTTGGACCAGGACCCCAGTCCTGATGAAGTGGAAAGAGAATGAGAAATCAAAATAAAATGAAAGTGAGGTTGTTGGCTTGGTGTGGTAGAGGCTGGCTTGCTGCTGGGGCATCGGTGCACAGCCGGACGCTGCATCTTCAGGCCTGCATGTGTGACTTTAGGCTACACAGTTCCCTGGTAAAAGAAACGTTAAAGTGAAAAATGCTACACAAGCTAATACTGCTGACAATAGCCACCACTAATTTAATGTTCTTTTTTGCTTTCATGGCACTAAAACTACTATCTCAAGACTGGGACGATGAGGGTGCAGTGTTACTTGAGGAATTATGTAGCTGTTTTATCAGTGCCTATTTCCTTTTCAAAGAAAATACAGGGAAGTGGGAGAAACAAAAACCTGCCATAATTTCTCTAACATAAGCAATGTTAATATGTCCTTCTAGGATTTTTTATAGGCATAATTTTTTAATTGGAAGGGAATAACAGGAAGTAAAACAATTATGAGTGAGTATAGCATATTACCATTAATACTTAGTCCTGAATAGTACGAAAAAACTATTAGGGATTCATATTATCTTTGTATTGTTTTATGAATGTTGATAACTTGCCACACAGATGTTTGTCATTGGGCTAAATTGGAATCAGCTTGAAGCTGTTGTATTTCTCAGTAATATCTAGTTAATTGTGTAATATTTGGCATATACTTACTACAAGATTTTAAGAGAGAATGGCATGTAATGGTGGATAGTAGTTTAACATATAAGTGGAATTGTATTGCTTTATTTTCATCAAGCTCATTCATAATTTAAAATAACTTTCATTGTAACAAATCAGTATATCCTAGGCTAGAGCAAATATTGTCTTTAAATTTCAAGCATATTTGAAGGATTCTTTTTATGTTGTTTGTCCATAATTTTTTTATTTGCTCATGTTTAGATGTGTTCTTTTTTTGGATGTTACAGAATTAACAAATTGGATAACAGCCATTCATTATCCCAGAAATCTCTGGAAACCCCCCTGGAACAAGATGAGTCAGCAGTTACCAAGTGTATTAAAATTAACTGTGACCCTGACAAAAAAGCAGCTGATACTGTCAGTGAGCACAAGGTGTCTGAATTTAAGGAGCAAATTCTAGAACCAAGGACTGCTGGATCCTACAGACCACCAGCTATCCCTACCCAGAAAGTATTTGAGGCCATAGTCAGCTGCATTGGTGACGATGGCACTGTGTTTGTGGTACCTAAGTCATCAGGTAAGACTTCCACTTTGTGCAGAGCTCTCAGAGTGGTCACTGCAGCTCCTGTTCTCTGGTAAGATACCCGTGGATTGAAATACCTTTGGCAAGTATCTAACCTCTCTGAACTTGTCTCCACTGAGTTGTTGTGTGGGTTAAATGAAATAATGCACAAAAAGCACTCTTCACAGTACCTAGCGCGTAAAGATCATTCATTGAGACACTGGAATGGATAGACACTGGGCCTAAAGTGAGCAGGGGGCAGTTCTGGGTGTGTAAGACCACTTGTGCAAGTTTGGAAGCTCTCTAAGAAAGAAGAGTTAAAAGTTAATAATCGTTTAGAATGAAAACAGGAATCAGAACCAATGACTAAAGACCAGGGACTTCCTGAGTCTCTTCAGGCTAATGTGCTAGTGCTGGCTTTCTGCAACCCGGGTGTGCCCAGAACACTCGAGAACTCCTGGCAGCTCCAGCTTTCACGGGATGCAAGCTCCCTCACTCGCTTGTAAGTCCACCTGTGGTGAGGGGTACGGTGACTATGAAATTTTTGTCTCATTTGTTAATCTCGTAAATACTGTTTTTTATTTGAAAACTAGAGTAAATCTGTGTAATTGGCTCTTGTACAAGTGAGTAGTGTTTCAGACCTCTAGCAACAGTGCTTGATCCAGAAGCTTTGCTTGACGTGTGTAATCAGGGCTGGGACTGGCTGACTGTTCTGTGCCAGGCAGTGCGCTAGACGCTTTGTGTCCAGTCCCTGCAACCCTGATGGTGCAGGTGGGCCTGTTAGGCCCAGTTCGCAGGAGACCAGGCTGAGGCTGCTGCCCAGGAACACACGCCTGCAGCAGAAGAACTGGCACAGGAGCTGACGGCAAGGCTGTCTCCGATGGTACCAGTCTTGGACATGTGTGGAGATTATGAGGCAGTTAGCAGGAAGTAGCAATGTTAGTTTTTATATCCACACATCATGATCTATCTAAGCATCTCATGATGTTCAACTTGTGTTCTGTTTCACATATGTGTGCTGCTAAAATGATGTTCTGTTTAAGTGCTAGTTCTTTTGTATTAGGCTCCCTGTGTGTTTAGAGTTTTTAATGACTCTTGCACTCCCAAAATAACGCTTGCATTTATAACCAGAGATCAGAATAATTTACATGCTGTTAATCAGTAGTATGTTTTGAAACATATAGAAGCTACTGACTAAATTAGATTTTTATTAAAGCTCTATTATGTGGGGACTAATTTTTAATTCCTTAGAATATTCTCTAAGTGATGAAGTTATTAAAGGTTGATGATGACTTCATTTGAAAATGATAGGGAATTTTCCCTAAATGCTTTCTATTTTTAATAATTTCTTCAGAACCAGAACTAATGAAAATGATGAATGAAATTCAGAGTAATTTAAAATGCCTTGGTCTTTTGGAGTCTTATTTCTGGAAGAAGGGAGAAGCCTGTGCAGTAAGGGGATCAGATACGCTGTGGTATCGAGGCAGGGTGGTGGAGGTCGTTGGCGGCACTATCCGGGTAAGTCTCATGTTCTGTGACTATTTTAAGGCTAAATGCTATAATAATGTTAAGTGGTCTTTTGAATCCAAATACATGAAATTTTGATTAAAACATCTTTTAATGAGTTCATTCCTGTAGAAAGATCAGTCAGATGCATTACACATTTATTTGTAATAAGAATTTCTCTTTTTATTTTCAAGTATATTTATTAAGCTGAATAACCAAAAAATATTTCCAGATAGGAATTTTGCCACTGATACCTTAATGGTGCCACTTATTTGTAATTGGAAGCCCTGTTTGTATACATTGTGTTAAGTAAAACAATTAACATTTTCCAGTTTGTTCTGTATCTCCTTAGCAAATTTATTTTCAGGCCTATCTAATTTACTCTTTCACAATAAGGGTTAATTTATCTTTCCATAATACTGAGAACAGTGCTTGAGTTTCATCCAGAATCTTCAGAAAGAACTGCATACTGTAGACCTTGAACAGCACAGGGGGTCAGGGCACCAGTGCCCCACACAGTCATTCCAAGTATAGTTTATACTGTTCTCCATACCCAGGGTTCCACATGACAGGTTCAAACAACTGTAAATCGTGTAGTGCTGTAGTAGGTATTTACTGAAAAAAATCCACACACAAACCCTTGTAGTTTAAACCCATGTTGTTCGAGGGTCAAAAGTATTTTGAAAAAATGTGTATATGTAAAAAAATAGATGAAAATGCCTCCATTTACAATGTACTCACTAAGTAAAGCAATGAAATCAAGAGACATGAAGTCTATGAAAAATTTGGTATTAGGAAGGGAAGAAAAATTAAGAAAAGTCTTTGTTTATACTTGCATAGAAGTTTGTTACCTATTTGATGGTGACATTTGACAGTTACATAGCACCTCAGGTTTCTAAGCTTTTTTCACATACTCTTTGTTTCCAACTATCATAAATGTAGATTATTATTCCCATTATAATAATAAGAAATTTGGATTCAGTGATGTGCCCAAGGTTAACCTATCAGTGGGTGGTAGTGCTGGAATTCATGTCTTAAGCCTCTGATTCATAAATTTCTGATCTAACTCTTGGGCCTTTTCTGCTGGAATACAAACCTTGTATGTTTTCAATAGAAGTAAAATGGTTTCAAATTTTGGGTGAGTATTTAAGTATATGGGTACTTTCAGATTCATGTGTTTATATGCAAATGAGTCAGTTTTCACATACATTTGACTTCTTCAGATAATCCTTTTTCTTTTTTAACATAAAGGTAAATTGAAGTTCAGTTTTCATTGTTACCATTCATGAACTTTACATATAAGGAATCCAAGTAAATAAGATAGTGTGGTGAGCTTTATTTTTCTCACACTTTTTAATATCTCTGGTTTTTAAATTTATTTTAAAGTATTTTGAAATTCTAATCATTTTTTATTTTTTCCTATACATTTCAAGTATACACAGTAAGTTTTTCATTTCTTAACTTCCTGTCTTTCAAAGTTTATCCTATGATCTACATTAAGAAATAAACGTTACATAAAACTGTATTCACCATAACTACTGTACTCAGATTTTTTTATTCAATTTTATTTTATTTTTTAAAATTCTGATTGCCAGGCTAGCCCAATTAAACAGTGACATGTTAGTTTTATTAAGTTGGGGTGACAGAAATAACTTATTAACATTCTTTATTCTTAATACAGTTTAGAAATTGAATTATTAGAATTAAATAAAACATCTCAAAAATGGATTATTGAGGACTTCTAGTTTCTGCTTCCACATTTAAGGAGCTTTGAAGTTGCCATACCATCCTAACCACAAATAAAAAGCTGAACAAACTGAAAAATCAGCAGCTCCTCTTGGATCCATAGAAGAGGGAGGACAAAGGGCAAACCACTGCCCCAGCAATTAGAGAGTCAGGTGATGTGGGAGTCACAGCTCATGGGAGCAGAGTAATGACCAGAACTTCCACTGAGGAAGTGCCGGAACCTAGTGTGGACAACTCCGAGAGGTGACAGCTCCAGGGAACCAAACGTAGGAGGGTTCTACAAAGTTCTGTGAGACTTATCTCTAGGAGCTCGACCTGGTTCTCACATAGGTATCAGGAAGGAGAGACAGAACCATTTTGAAATATGCCAGAGCATCCTGTTCTTAATAAGGCCTGCACTCAGGAGAAAGTAGTTAAGCAGGGCCTATGTGGCTAGGGTATTATCAAAGCCTGATCAACCTGGAGGGAAGGAAATTACCCAGTTTTAATTAGCTTTAGTTTTCCACATGGGAGAAAGACCCAACTCCAGCCTGCTGTATCCATCCTCTCCCACTTTAGGAGAAGAACAAAAACCAGGGGAACACTTGTGAAGTTCACAGTCCAGAGGCACAGGCTCACTGAGAACCTGAGACCTGCTCATCAGACTGTAGAAGACTCGGCCTTCCCCACACCTACTAGCACATTACTAAAGGCCCATTTATAGCAGTTTCTTTCACACAGTACAGGTCCAGCTATCAAGAAAAAATTACAGTCAAAGGAGTATGAAGGAGTTCAGGATTTGCAGATACTAACAAGTATACATAAAATATAAACAACAAGGTCCTACTATACAGCACAGGGAACTGTAGTCAGTGTCTTGTACTAGCCTATAGTGAGAAAGAATATGAGAAGAAATATGTGTATGTGTAACTGAAGCACTACGCTGTATACCAGAAGTTAACACAACATTGTAAACTGACTATTCTTCAATTAAAGAGCAGTATGATATTGACATGAAAAACAGATGATAGATCAGTAGAGTAGAATATAGACAGCCTAGAAATAAGCCTGTGCACATACGGTCAGTTTTATGACAAAGAAGCTGAGAATATACACTGGGGATAGGTCAGTTTCTTCAATAAATGGTGCTAGGAAAGCTGGACAGCCACATGCAAAAGAATGAAACTAGACCATTAACTTACAACATACACAAAAATTAACTCAAAATAGGTTAAAGATTTGAACATGAGACCTGAAGCCATAAAACTCCCAGAAGAGCGCATAGGTGATAAGTTCCTTAACATACATGGGTCTTGGTGATAATTTTTTTGGATCTGACATCAAAAGCAAAGGCAAAAAAAAAAAAAGCAAAAAACAATTTTGAGACGCAACAAAGTTGAATGAGAAATAAAAGCAAAGGCAACAAAAACAAAAATTAACTAGGTGGACAAACATCAAACTAAAAAACTGCACAGCAAAGGAAATCAACAAATGAAAAAGCAACCTACTGAATGGGAGAAAATATTGTGTGAGTCATATATCTGATTTACATTAAGAACTCACACAACTCAAGCCCAGAAATGCACTTACGGTCAATCTACGACAAAGGAGGTAAAACTACACAGTGGCGGAAAGAGAGTCTCTTCAATAGATGGTGCTCAGAAAACTGGACAGCTATGTGTAAAAGAATGAAATTAGAACATTCTCTAACACCACATACAAAAATAAACTCAAAATGGATTATAGAACGAAATCTAAGACTAGACACTGTAAAACCCCTCAAGGAAAACAGGCAGGACACTCTCTGACATAAATCACAGCACTATTTTTTTTTTTTTTGGATTTGTCTCCTAAAGAGAAAGAAATAAAAGCAAAAATAAACAAATGGGACCTAACTGAACTGAAAAGCTTTTGCACAGCAAAGGAAGCCATCAACAAAAGGACAGCCTACTGAATGAGAGAAAATATTTGCAAATGATATGACCAACAAGGGATTAATATCCAACATATATGAACAGTTCCTACAACTCACCGTTTTTTAAAAAATGATTAAGAAATGGGCAAAAGAAATGAATAGACATTTTTCCAAAGAGGAAATGCAGATGTCCAACAGGCATGTGCAAAGACGCTCAACATTGCTGATCATCAGGGAAATGCAAGTCAAGACCACAATGAGGTATCACCTCACATCTGTCAGAATCAACTGTCATCAAAAAGAACACAAATAACAGATGCTGGTGAAGAGGGGGCAAAAAGGGGACCCTCCTACACTGTTGATGGGAATGTAAATTGATGCAACCACTGTGGAAAACAGTATGGAGGTTTCTCAAAAAACTAAAAACAAAACTATCGTTAAGACCCAGGAGCTCCACTCCTGGGTGTTTATCTGAAAAAGACAAAAAACACTAATTTGGAAAGATATATGCACTGCGATGTTTATAGCAGCATTATGTACAATTATCAAGATATGGAAGTAGCCTAAGTGTTTATCAACAGGTGAATGGATAAAGAAGCTGTGGTCTATAAATACACTGGAATACTACTCGGCCATAAAAAAATGAAACTGACATTTGCAGCAACATGGATGGACTTGGAGGGTATTATGCTAAGTGAAATAAGTCAGACAGAGGAAGATAAGTACTGTATGATACCACTTATATGTGGAATCTAAAAAATACAGAAAACCAGGGAATATAACAGGAAAAGTAGTAGACCCACAGATACAGAGAACAAATTAGTGTTTTACCAGTGGGGAGGGGCAGTTTAGGGGTAGGAGACTAAGAAGTACAAACTATTAGGTGAAAATAAGCTACAAGGATATGTTGTACAACATGCGGAATATAGCCAGTATTTTTTATAGTAACTCTAAATGGAGTATAAGCTTTAAAAATTGCGAGTCACTATATTGTACACCTGTAGTATATAATCTTGTACAGCAGCTATACTTCAATAAAAAAAGAACTCATACAACTCAATAGCAAATAAAATTCGAACAGTCTGATCAAAAACTAGGTAGAGGCTCTGAATACACATTTTTCCAAAGAAGACATACAAATGGCCAACAGGTACCTTAAAAGATGTTCTACATCACTAGTTATCAGAGAGTTACAAATCAAACTGCAATAAGATATTACCTTGTACCTGTTAGATACAGCTGTTATCAAAAAGAAAACCAGTGAAGTGTAGGTGAGAATGTGGAGAATAAAGAAACTTCATATGCTGCTTTTGAGACTCTGGTACAGCCTCTATGAAAAACAATAATGGAAGATCCTCAAAAAATTAAAAATAGAACTACTGTGTGACCCAGCTATTCCACTTCTAGGTATTTATTTGAAGAAAACAGAAAACACAATTGAAAAGATATGTGCTCTTTTGTGTTTATTTCAGCATTATACAATAGCCAGGATATGAACCTAAGTGTCCACTGATAGATGAATGGATAAAGAAATTGTGGTATATAAATAGAATGGAATATTTTTCAGTCATGAAAAAGAAGGAAATCTTGTGATTTGAGATGACATGGCTAGACCTTGAAGACGCTGTGCTGAGTGACATAATGCAGACAGAAAAAGACAGATACTTAATTATCTCTCTTTTACGTGAAATCTAAAAAAATAACAAAAATTGAGTTCATGGATACAGAGAACAGATTGATAGTTGTCAGAGGCAGGGTGGGCACTATGGGTGAAAGGCACTAAAAGTACAGACTTCCAGGTATAAAATACATCATGGAGATGTAATGTACAGCATGGTGACTATAATTAATAATAGTGTACATTTGAGAGTTGCTAAGAGAGTAGATCTTAAAAGTTTCTATCCCAAGAAAAAAATGTTTTGTTACTATGCATGGTGACTTACTGTTGTGATCATTTTGCAGTATATGCAAATGTTAAATCATTATGTTGTACACCTGAAACTAATATGTTGTATGTCATATCTAAATTCAACTATTAAGGGTACTTAAAAGGCAGAAAACACAATTTGAAGTGACAGGGCGAGCGTCAGAACCAGACATGGCAGAAGTGTTGGAATTAGCAGAACAGGAACTTAAAACAGCTCTGGTTACTATGCTGAGAACTCTGATGGATAAAGTAGGTGACATGCAAGAACAGAGGGACAGTGTAAGCAGAGAGGTAGAAATACTAAGAAGGAACCTTTGTGTGCTTATTAGTGGAGTGGCCACAGCTGAGGGAAGGGTCTCTGTGCTAGAGGGTGCACCAGTAGAAGCCTCTAAGGCTGAAAAGTAAAGAGAGCGAAAACTGAAAGAAACAGAGCCAGTACCCCAGGACTGTGGGACAACAACAAGGGTGTAACATGGGGGTGATGGAAATACCAGCAAGTGAAGAGAGAAGAAACATCTGAAAAATTATGACTGAGAATTTCCCCAAGTTAATGTCAGACACCAACCATACATTCGGGAGCTCAGAGAACACCAAGCAGAATAGATGCAGAACAAATTATTCTGTCATTTCAAACGACAGAATATCCCAGTTACAGAAAAATCCTGAAAGAAGCCAGAGGGGGAAAACACCTTACCTGTAGAAAAGCAAGGAGAAGAATTACATCCAGCTTCTCCTTAGAACCTACACAAGCAAGAAGAGAGTGGATCGAAACATTTAAAATCTTGAGGGGGAAAAACCCATCAGCCTAGAAATCTGTACTCTGCAAAATTGTCCTTCAAAACTGAAGGGAAACTGACAACTTTCCAGAGAAACAAAAATTGAGAGAGTTTGTTGCCAGTAGACCTACCTTGCAAGAAATGTTAAAAGAAAAGTTTTAGGGAGAAGGAAAGTAATAGGTTAGAAACTTAGATCTACGTAAAGAAAAGAATTTGAAGAGGAATAAGTGAAGATAAATCTTTCGTTTTTCTTTTTTTAATTGATCTACGATAATAGTTTGATAAGCTCTAACAGATAATCGTTTGTTCAGAGTAGTAATAGCAGCAATGTAATTACACGTGCTTTTATATATATATATCATATATATGCTTATGTATGTTCATATATGTGAAATGAATGACCACAGTGCAGAAGATGGCAGGGAGGAATTAGGGTTATTTTGTTATTGTAAGGTACTCATACTGTCAAGTGTCTGTAAAGTGGTACAGTGTTATTTGAAAGTGGACTCAGATTAGTTGTAAATGATCATTGCAAACTGTAGGGCAACCACTAAAAAAAATATTTTGAAACTATATTGATATGCTAAGAAAGAGAAAATGGAATGATAAAATTCCCTTGCCCTGAAAAAAACACCAGAGGAAAAAAACAGTAGAAAACAAAAATAAGACAGAGAACAAGAGCAACAAATTAAAAATAGTACCAAAGATGTTAGATATTGATCCAGCTATATCAGTAATCACTTTGAAGATCAGTGGCCTAAGTGCACCCATTAAGATAGATATTGTTAGAGTAGATCAAAAAACAGCACCCAACTATCCGTTGTCTACATTGTATAGAAGGTAAAGATTAAATGGACTGAGAAAAATATTCCATGCTCACTCTAATCAAAAGAAAGAAAAAGTAGCTATAATAATTTCAGACAGAACAGACTTCAAAGCAAGGGAAGTTATCAGGGAAAAAGGAGGGCATTACATGATGACAGATGGGTCAATTCTCTAAGAAGACATAAAATTCTTAATGTATGTGCCCCTAAGAACAGAGTAAAACTACGTGAGGCAAAAACTAATAGAGCTGCAAGGAGAAACAGGTGGAGACGTCAACATTTCCCTGTCATAATTAAGACAGATCCAGCTGGCAGGTGACATGTCCGTGTGTGTATGTGTGTGTGTGTGTGTGTATGCAAGAGAATTGACAAGAAAACGCCTGGAACTAATAAGTAATTATAAAAAGATTGTAGGATGTAAGATTAATGTACAATACTCAGTTCCTTTCCCAGTCCCTTCAGTGAACAAGTGGGATTTGAAATACAAAACACAATACCATTTACATTAGCACCCCCCAAAACAAAATATTTAGGTATAAATCTAACAAAATATATACAAGATCTATACGAGGAAAACTACAGAACTCAAAAAACAAAATTAATGGAGAGAAATTCTGTTTTGTAGAAAGACTCAATAATGTCAAGATGTCAATTCTTTCCAACTGTTTTTATGGATTCGGTGCAATCCTAGTCATATTCCCAGCAAGGTCCTTTGTGAGTATCAGTAAACTTGATTTTTGAGTTTATATAGTGAGGCAAAAGACACAGAGTAGCCAAAACAATACTGAAAGGGAAGAACAAAGATGGAGCACTGACATGTTAGGCTTCAAGACTTAGCATAAAGTTAAAATAATGAAGACTGTTACTGGCAAAACAAAATACAAATCAGTCAATGGAACAGAATAGAGAACCCAGAAATAGAGCCACATAAATACAGTCAGTGACCTTTGACAAGAGAGCGAAGGCAGTGCAGCTGAGCAAAGATAGTCACAATGGAACATCCACGTGCAAAAAAATTAATCTAGACACAGACTTTACATCCTCCATAGAAACTACCTCAAAGTGGACCACAGACCACTTTGTGAAGCATAAAACTCCTAGAAAGACAGCATAGAAATACAGGTGACCTTGTGTATGGCAGTGACTGTGTAGACAGCACTGAAGACATGACCCATGAAAGAAAGAATGGATAAGCTGAAATTCGTTAAAATTAGAAACTTCTGCTCTACAAGAAGACAATGTCAAGATAATAAGACAAGCTATACACTGGGAGAAAATATGTGCAGAATATGCATCTGATGAAGGGCCGTTACCCAAAATATACAAAGAACTCTTAAAATTCAATAATAAGAAATCAGCCTAATTTTTAAAATGGGCCAAAACCCTAACAGACACCTCACCAAAGGAGACATACAGACAGCAAGTAAATACATGAAAAGACGCTCCACGCCATACGTTGATGGGGAAATGCAAGTTAGTACTCGATACTACTACACATCTACCTGTGTCACCAAAATCTGAAACACTGACAACACCAAGTGCTGATGAGGATCTGGAGCAACAGGAACCCTCATTCACTGTTGGTGGGAACGCAAAATGGTGCAGCCACTGTGGAAGACAGTCTGGCAGTTTCTCAAAGACTGAACTTACTCTTACTGTGTGATCCCGCAGTTGCCCTTCTTGGTATTGTTGACCTGAAATAAACAGACTGCCAGATATTTCTCCAGCAAAGTTGGGTCTATTTGGGGTCAGCAGGGAATTGCAATTCAGGATTCACAACCATGACAAGCCACATCCACGTTCCTGCACAGCAAGGGAAGGGACATTTTTATGGAGAAGAGGAGGAGGTTGGGAAGACTCTGGTAAACAAAGAGCCATGGCTTTTCACTGGTGCATCCCGGCCAGAAAAAGGGGGGAGTCTGTCCCTGTTGTCATCCAGGCTGTCATCCAGGGCTTAGAGCTCCCCTTTCTGGTCTCAGCTCTATTTAATTGAAGTCTTTGTTTATTTAACTTTCACAGCATTTACCGAAAGGAGTTGAAAACTTATGTCCACACAAAAACCTGCACACAGATGTTTATAGTTTTAGTCGTAACTGCCGAACTTGGAGGCACCCAAGATGTCCTTCAGTATGTGAATGGATACATGAACCGTGGTCCATCCTGACAGTGGAACATTATCCAGCGCTAAAAGGAAAATGAAGCCACAAAAAGCCACGGACAAACCTTAAATGTGTGTTACTAAGTGAAAGCAGCCAGTCTGAAAAGGCTACATATTGTATGACTCCATCTACATGACCTTCTGGAAAATGCAGAATATGAAGATAGTAAAAAGCTTAGTGGCTGCCAGGGGTTGAGGGGAAGGGGACTGAACAGACGGAATACAGAGGATTTTCAGGGCAATGAACCTACTCTGTATGGTGGTATAAAGGTAGATACAAGTCTTTGTACATTTGTCAAACCCATAGAGTGCACGCCACAAAGTGAACCCTTCTGTCATCTCTGTGGACCTTGATTATGGTGTGTCAGTGTAGTTTTATGATGATAACAGATTACCAGTCTGGTGCAGGATGTTGTGATGGGGGAGGCAGGCATGGGAGCTTAGGGAGTATGAGGCAGACTTCTGTACCTTTCTCTAAATTTTGCTATGAACCCAAAACTAAAAAAAAATAAAGTCTTTAAAAAGTTATTTTACAAAAAAGTTTGAGAAACACTGGATGACTTAAAAGCAAATTTTTTTCTCATAGGATTTCTCAGAACCTTTTTTATGCAATGTGATTCTCCAAGAAGGAAACATTACATTCAGAGTTTCCCAAGCTGAAACTGAGGAATACTGAGAAATGTTGTTTTATTAAATAGAAAAAACGGGACTTCTAAAATACATTGAAAAACAAAACAAAATTTTTAAACATTCTCCAGAAAATTAATTATTCTCAAGGAAAGAAAAGGCTTTGGTTTATATGTAAGAAATCCTTTTGACAGTGAGATTTGATACACTATGGGATGAGGAAATGTAATGTTGTTTTTTTTCTGAATATGTTTTAAATCCAGATTTGTATTTCTTTCCAGGATGTCTTTTTTTGTTGTTGTTTAATACCAGAGGGTCCCATCAGTCCCCTAGTTTTTAGTAGTAAATTTTAATTGTAAATTTTTATTTGTCTAGATAAACAAGTTCGTACTGTACAGCACAGGGAACTATATTCAATATCTTGTAGTAACTTATGGTGAAAAGAATATGAAACGAACATATATGTATGTTCATATATAACTGAAGCCTTATGTCGTACACCAGAAATTGACACAATATTGTAAACTGACTATACTTCAATTAAAAAAAAAAAGTATACAAAAAAGTAATAAATTTTACTTGTCCTGTTTCAGGTGCAGTATTTAGATCACGGATTTACGGAGAAGATTCCGCAGTGTCATCTTTACCCTGTTTTGCTGTGTCCTGATAGACCCCAGTTTTGTATTCCGTGTCAGCTCTGTAATACCATACCTGTGAGTGAACAGTGATTGGTGGGATGGTTAATTTTAAATACTTTTATTTTATTTTAATTTATTGTATTTTATTAAGAATAATTTTTTAGAAATTAGAGTGTAAAATGAAATTCCTTTTAGTGCAACAAAAGTAGTAAAATATTTAGAAATAAGCTCACTAAGACAGCTAAAGGGCCTTTATGAAGAAAACTACAGATTTATACTGAAGGATATAAAAACACCTGGATAAATTGATACAATAAATTGATAGATGGGAAGGTGTATGATTGTTAATTTCTAGTTATGGCTTTATCAAGTAAAATTTCAAGATATTTATCCTTTATCTGGATCAGGTTAAGGAATGGTATATTAATTATCTCACACTACATAACAAGTTAAGCTTAAAACTTAGTGGTCTCAATCGACAATAAGCTTTTTAGAGGTTTTATACAGTCCCTGTGGCTCACGGACTGGGAGCAGCCTGGCTGGGTGGTCTTGGCTCAGGGCCGCTAGGGAGGCTGCATCCTGGATGTGCCCCAGATGTGCATCGTCTGGCAGGAAGCACTCCCTGCCAGGTGAGCCTCTGTGCACGTAAAACGTGACAGTCGCTGCTCCGTGGTACGTGCAGGCATGGTCATTATGCAGGCACTGCGTTGGCATGTTGGCTCTTTTAAAGTTTTATGATGTTTTGCTTTTACTGTGGGTTTATATTTTTAATGCATAAAATAAGAGACTGACATGGGAAGCTGAGGCGAATTATTAGTTTCTTAAGATCATTTTTATCATATACCCATGATATCTCTGAAAATTGCCTGTATGTTTTGTACTACTCTGTAGTGTTACCTGTTTATGGCTGCTTTTGTGTATTTTCATTTACTTCCTGCTGTGTCTTATTTTGTGAAAGTGTTAAGGAATCTGAGTCTATTAATCCCAAACAGGTCGGGAATGTCTGGCAACCAGATGCGATAGAACTTCTTCAGGAACTGCTTTCAAAGAGAGAGGTGGAAATTCACATTATGGTAATTTGTATTTAAAGCATATGTCGTTGATGTAGATTATTTGCCATGAAGTGTTCAGGTAACATAATGTGAGGCATATTTTTTATGATGAACTATGTCCCTGTGTGATCCTAAATTACTGATTAGCGTGAAAGTTTCCAGTTTGGTTCCTAGGCTCATTTTAAATAAACCTAATTTTGAGCAAGTTCCCAAGAACTTTCATAAGCAAGAAATCCGGTAATTTGGACAATTCCTTAGTAATGACTTACTTTGACCCAGGGAGAAGTACTAAGGAATTAGAGACGTTTACAGCACACTTGGTCGCTTTCAGGAGGGTGCTATGTGTAGCGCTGTGTGAGGTGCAGGTAATCCTGTCCTCAGAGACCCCATCTAGTTAGGGAAACAGTGAGACACAGACAGAAATCTAAAGACTGGACACCACGAAGGGCTTGTGCGGAGCCAGGCGACTGGGAAAGGATTAAGTGTGACAGGAGTGTGGGGTGGTGAAGTCAAGCCAGTCTCCTGACCTGGAGGGGAGGTGTGCACAGAAGCAGGCCTGGCACACCTGTAAGAAGTGTGTGTCTGTGAGGAGCAGTGTGAACAGGTGTGTGAGAAGTACGGTCAGTCAGGAGGTCAGTCAGGAGGCCCCATTGGAGGTTTCTGAGCAGCCAGGTAATGAGAAGATTAACCTGGAGCTGCGTTTGAAGATTCAAGTAGAAAGATGTAAAAACTGTGAACAAGTATTTCTGTGTGAAGCTGTGACGTGACAAGGACTAGAAGGAGCCACAGATGCACTTAAATGAGGTAGAGGGGCCTCCCCAGTCAGTCACACCTCCGTGGCGGTCACGGAGTACAGCAGAGATTGGAGCTTTTTAGTTTATCGAGGCAGCTTTCTTTGCTGCTTAGCTTAACGTGGGCAGACACTTCTCAGTGTAGCAGGGGCCCCCGACTTCCCAGAAACCATGCCTGCCTGCCTGCCCTGCAGCCCTGCCGCACAGCAGGCTGCCCCGCCTCCCCGCCCCGGACCTTCCACACTGGTGACGCATGCATGCTGGGCTCTGGTCTAGGCCTGCAGAAACGGCAGTGAGCCATGTGGTCAAACTCCTGCCTTCACTGAGCTTCCATTTTAGTGGGGAGAAGCAACTTTTTAAAATAAAATACAGGGTGTGTGAAATAGTGATAAGTGCTAGGAAGAAAAATGAAGCGGGAAAGGCTGGTAGGGAGAGGGGGGCCAGGGAGGAAGTAGCATTGAATACACTAGTTGGGGAAGACATCCTTAAAAAGATAGAATTTGGTTAAGACTTTTAAATGGTGAGGGGACACCCCATGCAGATATCAGAACAGTTCCTGGAGCTCCAGGACAGAAGCCTGGAGGGTTCTGGAGGGACCCAAGCCACTGTGGCTGGAGGACAAGACCCACAGGACTTGGAGGTGGGAACTGTGAAGCTGGGCAAAGGAGTGACGTGACCCAACCTTACCCTCTGCACTGATGAGAATCACACAGAGAACACAGAACGGGGGCTGCTGGAAGTTACAGACACTCAGGAGAGACACGAGTTAGGACCAGGGTGGTGCCAAGCAGAAACAGAGGAACGATGGCCCATCGGTCCGGTGCGTGTCCAGTGCCCAGTGTTTGTAGATGGGCCCACAGGTTTTAAAGCCACTGTATGACTCCTAACTGTTAATTTTTTCCAATTCCTGCCATTTTGGATTTTTAAGTAAACTTCATTTGTTTTCCCCTGAGCATAGCTTTTCTTTCCCCTTGTACTTAGGATGAATTATCAGTATCATCTAAAGATGATTTGCAGTAAATTGCTTTCTGGTAAATAGCTAGAAGACTCTCTACCTTACAGACATGTAAATATATTCTATATAAACCATAGTAGTAGAATTGTTGCCTTATAACCTGCCAAGATACCATGGAGAAATTTTTGCAAAATGAGTCACTAGTCAAACTAGTAATTCTGTGATTGTCAGAAACCTCATTTCAGTTTTGCTGACTATGAAACTTTAATCTTCAAACTATTTTCAAATTATTTTATAGTAATAATCTTCTGTATTGAACTTAAATAGGAATTACCTGAAAGTCCATGGGAGAAATTATCTATTCAGCTCTATTTTGATGGAATGTCACTTTCTTATTTTATGGCACATCATAAATATTGTACTTTTGAACATTCTGAGGAAATACTGAAGGAAGTAAGTGAACTATTTTTCTATGAAAATCCAAACTATAGAGAAAGAAATTGTGGTTAAAATGTCATATTTTTGTCTTACGCCTCAAGTCTTCCAAATAGTTCTACACGTCTTACACGTTAAGAGTGTCTCAAGAATCTGTCAGTTCTTTATTGAGAAATGATTACACTATGTCATGCTTTATAAATGTCCTAAAAAAAAGACTTCGGTTGCACTCAGGTTCACTTAATGTTTCTGTACCTTCAAACCTACTGAGAAGTTCATAGTTCTCCAGTGTTGTTTGAATATAGATGTAAATTATAAAATTGTACTGCAATTCACTGCCAGAAAAGGGCTGTCTCCCAAGATAAAGTGTTTTTTCCTTTTATTTGGCAGTAGAACGTTTCTCCCATTTGGCCTTCTTACGTGAAACTCAGAGCCAGATTTTAAGCTTAGCTTCATAAGTAGCCCATTGCAGTTGCCTGGTGCTTCTGTTTTTAATATTTTTAAAAACATAATCAGCTTGTTATAGATATGGTTTCACATTGTAAGCTGCCACAAATACTTTATAGAAGTGGAATATTCATCGTAAATATTAACATCAGCATTTTACATAGCAAGATAGTTTTATTTCTAGACTGACAGTCCACTTGTTGGTTTTTGAATAATGATAACACACAACCAGTGAGTGTTCAGTTCAGCATAGAAAACTTTCTTCTCTCAAGTGGAAAACCATGATGTTAGTCTGTCCATGTGATCCTCACTGCCAGCCGTTTCCTTGGAGCAGAGGGGTGTGCGTGTCTGCGTGCATGCTCCTGTGTTTGTCAACAGGTTTCACAAAAACTGCTTCGTCTGCCTTCTGTTGTACTCTCCAGTGTGAACATTTAAAAGGAAAGGAAGGGCCTCCACCCTCTTACTGTAGACTGTGTAGAATGGACATGCATTCAGCATGATTTTGAGGATTCCTCTTGTTGCACTGTTAAGATTACTCAGAACACTAAATTTTCCCGTAGTTAACCTGAAATGACTACCAGCAAGGACATGCCCACAGTTTTTGTGGGATGAAATATTAAAGTGCCTTAAAACAATAGTATATAGTTGAAGATGATTTTGTTCGTTAATAATACTATGTTATTTCAGAAACCAACAGATTACAATAAAAAGTATGAGGAAGAGAGATGGGAAATAACGTTTGAGGTAAGTTTCAATCCAAATATTTTGAAAATTTGGACACTTCCTCAATACAAAGAATCCAGTACAAGACTAGGAAGTAAACACTTTTCTTTTATAACAGCGTTATTGAGATAATAAATTAAAGTGTATGATTTAGTGGTTTTTAATACAGTCACAGAGTTGTGCAGTCATCACAGCTATCTAATTCCACAACAGTTTATTGTCTCAGAAAGAAACCCCACACCACTGCTGCAGTCACTTCCCACCCGCTTCCCTAGTTTCCTGGAAACCACTAGTCCTCTGTCTGTGGGTTTGCCTGCTCTGGACGTAGCCTGTAAAGGGAACCAGACAGTCCATAGCCCTTTGCACTGGCTTCCTTCATTCAACGTAATGTTTTCAGGGTTGATTCATGTTGTAGTATGTGCCCTTTTTATTACTGAATAATACTCCATTATATGGATACACCACATTTTGTTTGTCCATTCGTCTGTTGATGGACTCTTGGGTTGTTTATACCTTTTTGCAGTTGTAAATGAAACTACTGTGACCATTCTTGTACAGTTTTTAACTGGATGTCTGTCTTCACTTCTCTTGAGTATGGACCTAGGACTAGAATTACTAAATCCTTGGTGACTCTGTTTACCATTTTAAGGAACTATGAAACTGTTTTCCAAAAGAGCTGCATCATTGTGCGTTTGTACTAGGATTGTACCAGGGTTCCATTTTTTCCCATATCCTCACCAACTTTTGTTATCTGACTTTCTCCCTAACCATATTAGGGCAGGTGTGAAATGCATCTCATCGTGGTTTGATGTGCGTTTCCCTGGTGACTGGTAGTGGTGAGCATCTGCATGTGCTCTGTGGCCATTTGTATATTTTCTTTGGAGAAATCTCTTCAAATCCTCTGCTCAGGATTTGACACCTAAAACAAAGGCAACAAAAATGAAAATAAACAAGTGGGACTGTATCAGACTAAAAAACCTTCTGCACAGCAAAGCCAAATCAACAAAATGAAAAGGCAGCCTACTGAATGGAAGGAAATATTTGAAAATCGTGTATTTCATAAGGGGTTAATAGCCAAAATACATAAAGAACTCATACAACTGAATAGAAGAAAAATCTGATTAAAAATGGACAAAGAAACTGAATAGACATTTTTTCCAATGACATGCAGATGGCCAACAGGTACACGAAAAGATACTCAACACCACTAATCATCAGAGAAATCAAAAAAAAAAAAAACCACAATGAGATATCACCTCACATTTCTTAGAACAGCTGTCATCAAAATGCAGGAAATAATGTGTTGGAGAGGGTGCAGAAAAAAAGGAACTTTTGTGCATTGTTGGTAGGAATGGAAATTGGTGCAGCCACTATGGAAAACAGTATGGAGGTTCCTCAAAAAATTAAAAATTGAAATACCATATGATCTAGCAATTCCAATTCGAGATATTTATCCAAATAAAACAAAAATACTAATTCAGAAAGTTATCTGCACCCCGTGTTCATTGCAGTGTTGTTTACAGTAGCTAAGACACGGAAGCACCTGAGGTGTCCACCAGTGGATAGATGGATGAAGAAGCTGTGGTGCCCGTGTACAGGTGTACCTTGGAGGCACCCCAGCTCTTACTCCAGGCCACCACAGTGAAGTGAGGAGTGCAGTAAAGCACGTGACCGTGAAGTTTCGGTGTCCCAGTGCATGTGAAAGTTATATTTACACTACGCTGTAGTCTGTTAAGTGTACAATAGCATTATGTCTAAAAAAAAACAACGTACATACCTTAAAAAGAGAGTAGTGTATTACTGAAAAATGCTGATCATCATCTGAGCCTTCAGTGAGTCATAGTAACACCAAAGATCACTGATCACAGGTCATCGTAACAGATACAATAACAATGAAAAAATTTGAAATAGTGCGAAAATTACCAAAATGTAATGCAGAGACATGAAGTGAACAGATGTTGATGGGAAAATGGCACCAGTAGCTGTGCTTAACACAGGGTTGCCCAAAACCCTTAATTTGTAAGTAACACTGTGACACACAGTAAAACAGGGTGTACCTATACCATAGAATGTTGTTCAGCCATAAAAAAGGCAATCCTGCCGTTTTTTTGACAGCGTAATAGACCCTGAAGGCATTATGCTAAGTGAAATAAATCAGAGAAAGACAGATACCATATGATCTCACTTATATCTGGAATCCAAAAAAACTGAACTTACAGAGAGCAGATTTGTGGTTACCAGAGGTGGGGTCGGGGTGCAGGAGTACAGACTTCAGTTATAAGTAAGTCCTGGGATGTGACGCACAACATGGTGACTGGCATGTGGTTTATAGGAAAGTTGCTAAGAGAGTAGATCTTAAATTTTCTCATCAGAGGAAGAAAAAGCGTTAACTGCATGGTGGTGTGATGGATGATGGATGTCAGCTCAACTTACTGTAATCATTTCACCGTAATACGTTTATCAAATCACCACGCTATATATTTTGGACTGATACAATGTTGTATGTCAGCTATATCTTAATAAAACTGGAAAACATAGAAAAGGAAAAATTTTTAAATGAAGAAAATGTTCTCTCCATTTTTAGCTGGGTTGTGTTTCTTCTGCTCAGCTGTGAGAGCGCGTTACATGTTCTGTATACAAGTCCTCTATCAGAGCTCTTGCAGACACTTTCTCCTGTTCTGTGGTTGTGTTTTCACTTTCTTGGTGGTGTCCTTTGATCATCAAACTTTTAAATTTTGATGAAGTCCAGTTTATCTTTTTTTTTAATCTAATTTTTTCTTTTGCCATTTGTGCTTTTTGGTTTAGAAAATGATTTAATAAGTAAAGTTTTACTATAAATGTAGAATTTCTTTCCTATAATTATAAAAATAACATGCTTGTTTTGGAATGTTTTGTAACATATCAGTAAAATTCAGCAGTTGGTAAGTCACTCTTTGCTGAAATCTACCAAGTGGTTCAGATATATTTTGTTTTGCCGCCAGTTTGGAAATGTTAAATAGTAAGTGAATCTATGAATTTGAATGTGATTATTTTTCTTTCTATGCTAATTGCCATATTCAAGAATTCTTTAACTTATTAAAAGAAAATCACATGTATTTATAAATACATTTGCTTTTAACAACTGCTGACTGCCATGATTCTCTTTTCATTATTCCTTATGCGTTTATAGAGCTTAAGAGGGAACACACTTTTTTGGTTATTTTAATTTAAATCTTCTTTTGGCATCTCATATGAATTTAGTTTTTACTATAAAACACATACTTATTCTGAAAATAAAAGAAATACCAGAGAAATGTGAAAAGGGAAAAAAGTCACCCCCATTCTGCATCTCAGACACCTAATCCAGTGGCAGTTCCTGTTAACTGTTAACTGTTCTCTAGAATTTTGTGTGTGCATGTAAATATTATACCTAAATAAACATTCATGTGGGGTTTTTTGCACAAAATCTTTTTTTTTTTTTTGGTGTCAGGGACAAAAGAATTCTAAAGATCTTTTGATTACTCATCACATTTTGGTCCTACTATGAGCAAATCGTTTTGTGGTATTCACTGTCTCAGCTGACTTCCTGCTAATTGAAACTAAATTGGCATTATAATGAACTTCAGTAATGTAGTGGATGTCTGTAATAGTCATTCTGAAACTTGAATTTATTTGTGGTGTTTTAGGAGTTGCTTTTGTCTGAAACAGAGACCCCTCTTCTACCACCGTACTCGCCTTCCTGTCTGCCTCCCCCGGAGGAGCTCTACGCTGTCCAAGTCAAGCACGTTGTCTCTCCCAGTGAAGTATGTGATTTCAGTCCTGAGTTGTTGGTCTTGGTCTTAAAGTCTAGGATTGCTTTTTCACATTTCTTTCTGATTTCAAATAACTGACGGTTGGTGACCTTTAGTTTGCCAACCCTGTAATTTCCTCTTCAGACATTTGTTTATACTTAATAAGGCAAGTGTTTCTTAATCACTTTTTGGTTTTCCCACTTTGTGTCGCTTCTTAAATCAAATATGTGTATTTTTAAGTTGGAACTGTTTCCACCTATGAAACCTTCCCTGTCCTTTTCCTACATTGAACTTAGGCGCTCTTTGCTCTGTTTTCCGTACTGTTTGTCACCGGCTGACACTCTGTGCCACTTTCTTACTATGTTTGTCTGCTTCTCCCAACTAGAGTGTAAGTCCATGAAGGCAGGGATTCTTGTCTGTTTTGGTCACTGGTGTGTCTCTAGAATGCTGTCTGATAACGTAGTAGGCACTCAGTAAATACTGATTAATGAATAAGTACACTGGGGAAAATTCAGTTACACATTCTTGGCGACCAAGAGAGAAAGAAGTGGCAGATTAAGTTTTAGCCATTTTTACACAGTGAACCCTTCTTTCATAGAAAAGAGTTTGCCCCATAACTTTTATGAGGGAGCATGGTACTGTAAACTGTTGTTGGTTTTGATAATGATTTTCAGTTAGTTATTTATCACTGCAGAACAAATTGCCCCAATTTAGCAGCTTAAAGCAACACACAGGAAAGTCCGGAATCCAGGAGCTGCTTGAGTGGGTCCCTCAGGGCTGCAGTCACAGAGCTGGGCAGGGAGGTGCTGGGGCGGGATCCAAGGAGACCCGGCTGCCTGCTTGCTCCCTAGACCAGTTCTGGGCGGAACACCACCAAGGCAGAGGCTGTCTTTGGTAATCTGGCCTCAGTGGCCGCGGACTGTCACTTCAGTCCTGTTGTTTGAGTCACAAAGAGCAACTCTGGTTTGATGTGGGAGACAGCTCTCCAAGGGATCACAGGGCCATCACTGGAGGCTGTCCTGCAATAGTTTTGTCCATATCATGAATACAAAATTACAGAATTAAAAAAAAATTACAGAATTTTAAAGTTTTTTCCTTCCCTTCCCCCCACTTAGGTGTATATTTGCCTTGATTCTGTAGAAAATTGCACTCTGTGTAACCAGCATAGCGACACAGAGGACAGTGGAGTCGCCTGGGAGTCTGATTCTGAGGGCCTGACTGAAGCCCTGCGGAGGGTCAACAAGAACGTGGAGGCATTCCCTCCTCTGACGGACTTCCGGACAGGTGCGGACTCCTGAGTGCAGGGGGCTCCTAGGGGAGCCGTCTGAGACGGCCCTTCCTGAGGCTCACTTTACATGCACGACCTCTCTCCTTGGGCACTTTCATTCCCCAGACTCAGGCCGCACTGTACAGCTGCCTGCGTGAAGAACGCTTTTCTGAGCCACTAGCTCAAACTGTGACTACTTAGTATTGGGACCTAAATGGCAGTTACTTTCATTGCAAGTCGCCTAAACTGATCCTTCTGGAGTCAGGGCAGGAGAACTCGGGTTGTATCCTGTCCTGTCAGGATGGGTCAGATCCCACTTCTCTTCTGTCTAATCCATCCTGCCATCTTTAGGAAACAGTGGGATTCTCCTGCGAGGAAGACGCACCTAGTTGCTGGCGCTGACGGTTCCTAAACACCAACAGTGGTGTCTGTGTGTTTTTATCAACACGTGACAAATAGAGATATATTTATTCTTGGTATTTTACATGTATCAGAGGGTATTTTAGCAAAGTAAAACACTAGCCTGATTTCACTAAATGAGATTTTAATCACTTGGGAGCCATGTTTGGCTGAGAAACAGCATTTGCTGTTCCCTCTGCCTGGAATTGTCTGGAAGGTATAGCAGAGTCACTGCCCAACTCTGCACACACTGCAGGTCTTCCCCATCCCGCCTGCACCCACCCTGCCTGCCTGCTCTTCTCCATCCCACCTCCCCACTTTGTAAGCATGGGGGGTGGGGGGCAGAGCACTGCAGGGCTGCTGCCAGCATGTGGAAGGGCACCTGGTACAAGTCGGTGCCTATAAATGTGTCGAATGAGTGAAAAAATAAACTCATTATGATTTTTTATTTTTGTTAACTCATTTATAGTCTGGAAGAAACAATTCCTTCCTTATTATATTCTTGTCTTGAGGGAATTTACATAGTCTCTGCATAGCATGGTAATTCATGGACCTATACATGTATTATTTGTGCATTTTTCTGCAGTTATTTTATTCAAGTTTTTTTAAGCATAGATATGTAAAGTTGGTTTATAGACAAATGCATATGAAATATGTACATTTGAATGAGAAATTTATATTGAAGGAGTTGTTTTATGGGTTAAAATAACATGACAACCTCGTGAGTTTTTAAAAGTCCTCCTTGAGGTGAAACTTCAGTCATCGCTTGAGGCTGAAGATGGTGAGAGCTGTCTCCCCTGCAGGCAGCTCTGTCGGAGGGGCTTCTTTCCTGTTCTGCTGATAACTCAAAATGATTTGAAATTAAAAGTCTTTGCACATTAAAGTTATGTGTACTTAAATGCAGCTTGCCCACAACCACATTTTTCTTTGTGGAAATTGTGTGGAGGAGAACGTGACACGTGGCGTGAGGGGTGAAAGCGGGCAGGACAGGAACCTGAGGTCTGCGCCCTCTGAAATCTAAATGTGTGTTAACACAGAGGAAGTAATACTGCACTGGTTTTCCACAGTTTTACTCAAGCCTGGCATTTATTAGCAGACACTTTACTGAGCAGTTGCTTGTACCAAGTACACACGAGAACTAGCGGGCCACAGAGGAGGGGCGTGCACACCCAGGACAGTATGAAGTCAGCTCATATTAAAGGTGTGTGCACGTTGCCACAGGCTAACAGCGTAGCAGTGATTAGCAGTGGTCAGGGCTTTGATAAAAGTCATGGTAGAGCTGATCTTTCTGAGATAAACTCCTGTCTTTCAAAGGGCACAGGGAACATTCCAGAACAGGGAACCGCTGTGAGCTGAAGTAGAGGTAACACCTGAGGTTATGTGGTCAGGTGGGTTGGGAGTAGACTGTGAAGAACCCTGTAAATTGCAGTCTAAGGACTGAATACTGCAGACAGTTAAGATCCCACTGAAGACTTAAATAAGAGCTCAATGGAGCTGAAGTTTCAGCTTGGTGGTTTTGTAGAGAATGGATTGGAGGAGGTCAAAGTTATAAGTAGGAATAAGAGAAACCATCTTACTGTCCTTTGCATAAGACAAATGAGAAGACATGGGGGGGGGTGGAAAGTGGGAGCCGTGGCAGGAGGGCCTGAGCCGTGGGCAGTGGAGGAACCAGGGACCCAGAGAACAGGAGACATGCCTTCTCCAAAATTCCTTGCTTAGGAATTAGGAGAAACAAGGTTTATAAACTATAAACAGCAAAGAGACCACAAGCCAGCATGGCTGACTGTTGAGTGTTTAATTCTGAATAATGGTTATATGGTGACTATATTTTCTTTGTACTTTACTGTATTTTTTAAAAAAAAAAATTTTTAAAAAGGTAATGTAATTTTTCTCCTTTTTGTCTTTTCAGAAATGCCTTGCCTTGCAGAATATGATGATGGCTTATGGTACAGAGCAAAGATTGTTTCCATTAAGGAGTTTAATCCTCTAGCTGTCCTGGTACAATTTGTTGATTATGGATCAACTGAAAAGCTGACAATAAACAGGTTAAAAAACAACAACAAAAAAAGTAAACCTAGTTGAATTAGGATTCTTAGTATTTTTTTAAAAATAATTACTGAAAAGATTTTGCTTCTTTTAAAAGAAAAAGATCTACTTTAAAGTTGCATATATACTGGGAATTTTTTAAATCTAGAAGTTGTTTTTTTATTGTGGTAATATATACATACTGTAAAATTTACCATGTTGGCCATTTAAGTGCAGTCAGTTGCCATTAAGTATATTCAGAGTTTTGTGCAGCCATTGCTGCTGTCCATTTTCAGGACTTGTTCATAATCCCAAATAGAAACTCTGTGCCCATAAACAATAATGCTCCGTTTTCTGTCCCCCAGCTCCTGGTAACCTCTGTTCTGCTCTCTGTGAATCTGCTGCTTTTAGGTTCTTCATAGGAGTATAATTACACAGTATTTTCCTTTTCTGTCTGGCTTATTTTACTTTGAATAATGTTGAGTTCATCCAGTTGTAACATGTATAGAATTTCATTACTTTCGTGACTAATATGCCACTGTACATGTCCTGCACTTCTGTTTCCTCATCTGTTGGTGGCCACTTGGGCTGTGCATAGTGCTGCTGTGACCACTGATGTGTGAGTCCCTGCTTTCCACGGTTTGGGGCGTATACCTGGAAGTGGAATTGCTGGATCATACATGGTAGTTCTGGGTTCAGTTTTTTGAGGAACTGCAAAACTTTTCCGTAACAGCTGTGCTGTTTACACTCCCACCAGCAACAGAGTTTGTTTCCTCCACTTCCTTGCCAACACTTATTTTCTGGGTTTTGTTGTTATTGTCTATAATATTTTTTTAAATTGTGGTAAAATACATGAATCATAAAATCTACAATCTTACCCACTTTCAAATGTATAGTTTAGTGTTAACTATACTCACATTGTTAGTGCAGCCAGTCTCCAGAACTCTCTTCATTTTGCAAAACTGAAACTCTTTCCTCATTAAACAATTCCCTTCCCCCTCCATCCAGCCCAGCAGCCACCACAGGTGCCTCATACGAGCACATCCTTTTGTACCTGGCTTACTTAGCGTGACAAGGTTCATCCACGTTAGAGCATGTGTTAGAATTTCCTTCCTTTTTAAAGCTGAATAATTCTCCGTCATACATACATGCTGTATTTTACTTACCCACACACCCATCGGTAGGTACTTGGCTCTTGTGAATAATGCTTTGAACACAGAGGTGCAAATACCTCTTCAAGACCCTGCTTTCAGTGCACTCAGAAGTGCTGGATCACATGCTCCCTCTAGTTGTAGTGTTTGGAGGAACCAGCGAACTGTTTCCCACAGCAGTTGACATTCCCACCACGTGTCTAGGGTTAGTGTCTCTGCATATCCTCACCACACCTGTTATTTTGGTTCTTAATAGTGGCCATCCTGATGGCTGTGAAGTGGTGCCACGCTGTGGTTTTGAGTTGCATTTCCCTGATCAGTGGTGTTGACCCTCCTTTCAAGTGCTTGTGTATCTCTTCTTTGGAAGAGTGTCTTCCCAAACTCATTCTATGAAGCCACCATCACCCTGATACCAAAACCAGGCAAAGACACTCTTTGGAAGAGTGTCTTTTTTTAGTGTAAATTTTCCCTCTTTCTAGGTTACCTTTTAACTCTTTTGTGTCCTTTGCAGTTTTTGATTTTGATGTAATCAAGTTTTTTCTTCTGTTGCCTGTTTTTGGTGTCATATCCAAGAAATCGGTATCAAATCCAACATCATAAACTTTTCCCCTAATTGTGACATTCTTTAAATTTGTTAATGTAAGAATTTCTTTTGTGACAGACTGCGTCAGATTCCTCTTCACCTGCTGCAGTATCCAGCCCGAGCCATAAAGGTCCTCTTGGCGGGCTTCAGACCTCCCCTAAGAGATGAAGGAAAGACGAGGATTCCATACTGTCCCAGGTGGAGCATGGAAGCCCTGTGGGCCATGATAGACTGCCTTCAAGGAAAGCAGCTGTACGCTTCTTCCGTGGTAAATACTTGTCGCAATCAGCCAAAACACCCTCAGAGCTACTTCAAGGATCCCTATTAAATTTCCAAAGTGCTTTTTATCTAAGCAAAAATGCTTTAAAGCTTATAATGTTGTAAATACTGTAGGATTTATTTTTTAAGTCTTGTTCAAATGATGTCTTGGTTTATATTTAACAAACTTTTTATTAGCCCTGCAATGATTTAAGGTATCAGTGATGGCAGTGACCAGGATAAATGATCAAATGAGTATCCTGTAATCAAAGAATGTGCAAGTCCGTGAGGGAAGTTTGTAAACCACTAAGATAAGGAAGAATGAAGTGAGTGCCGTACAGAAGCTACAGGTGTCTTTGGGGCTGTGGTGCAGGAAACAGGAATGATGATTTCCATCTGGAGAGGCCAGGATGTGGTGTTGGACTGCATTGTAGGCACTCGGGCGCTTCCTGAGTCAGTAGTACAGGAAGTGATGTTTGAGCTGCATCCTAAAAGATGAGCAGGAGAGACCAGAACGGGGATTCTGTCAAAATCATAGAGGTTTGCATTGTACTCATAACTGTACTCATTTTGACTTGTTTAATGCAGTAGAAACTGTATCAAAAGGTTCAAATAAGAAAATCCAGGTCATGTTTAGTATATTCTTTCTAACTTAGAGGCTCAGTCACATCTGGCCTGCACCGTTTGACTCAGTGCACGGCTATTTTAAAATTGTAGAGTTCTACACACACCCACCCCCAGAAGTCTGTACTTTTGACTTCTAATTACGTGTTGGAAAATCTAGAATGCCTAGGTCTGCCTTCTGAAGTCGGCTGACGTCCCCTCAGATGGAGTCAAGTTCTCAATCCGCCCGTCCTCACCACTGCTGTTTCAGCCCTGCTCCCCTGATTTGGGACCCGGGGTTTAGGGATTTCCAATACATTTCTGGTACATTAAGAATGAGCCCTTAACGAAGCAGTGCTGTTACTAGAAAGTGCTTTATGAAAACCAGTGTACATGCCATGCTCCTGCCTGTGCAGTGTTCTCTCAAGAAGCCAGTGAAAACACTAGCAGGGCAGGAAGTGTTACTACATGTGTGTCCACCTCTGTGAGCAACACTCGAAATGTGGTCAGTTTATGCATAAAGCTGTGACGCTTCCTGTGTAGAATGTAAATGAATTTTAACAGGGGTGAGATGGCAGTGTTAAGGCTGACCTAGAAGAACTCTGGGGAGGAGCTGCATTTTAAATGAAGCAGAAGATGGAAAGAGTGGGGTTTAGCAGGAAACCATCACAAACGCCTTTTCAGAGTACCGAGTATAGACCGTAAACCTTTCCCTCTTGTCGGCTGTAGGACAGAACAGGCCACGAAGACATTACGGTGTTTCCTTGACAACCGCCTTTTAATTTCAGGCTCAGGCACCAGAACAGACAGTGATGTTGTATGAGGACGAACAGTATCCGGTCCACATGTCACTAGTGGAGATGGGGCTCGCAGACCGAGATGAGTGATGTAAGTGCCGTGACCTCCTGCTCTCCCTGCAGCCGGCATCGGGCTCGCGGCTGCAGAGTCACACTCAGCTGCCCAGAAAGGCCAGAGGTGTCCAGGCAGCGACAACAGAGCTCAGCAAGAATCCCTCCTAGTTTCTCCTTCGGGGCCCTTCTTACCTGTGGCGCCCCAGCAGCTCCGAGGGTCCACGGCTGTAAGAGCACTGCACGGGCTGTGCTGCCTGTTCTAGTCCCGGGCGCTTAGGGGTGAGAAGAGGAGCAGACTGTGGGCACTTCCGTCGCTCACTTTAAGGGCATGGCCGTGGGGGCACGCACACACTGGTGCATAGTCGTGTCCTGGCAGCAGCGTTATTAAAGTACTTGGGTAAACAGCTCCTCTTTGTTTATCCATTCACATAAATGTAACATGATTCAGTAACTAGATTTGAACATTAAGCAAAGATGTGAAATAACACATTTTGTTTTTCAGGCACACAGTGCAGAGCGTCCACAGCAGCCCAGAAGAAAGTTTTCTGTTTTCTGTAGACCATTTCAGGTCTGTTTTGATTTGTTCTGCAATAGTGCTGGCTCTTTTTTTTTTCCCTAACATATTGAACTGTTAGGAACTGTTTGAAAAAAGTTAATAAATACTTGCTTTCAAATACTTATTTTACTATAGTTTTTAAATGGAAGATTTTAGGCACATTAAACATTTAATCTGTTCTATAACTAATGTATATTCGACTTAAGAAATAAGACGTGGTCAGCGCTTGCAGCCCCTGCACCGCCCTCCCCCAGTCATTCTCTTCCTGCCGCAGATGTGAGCGCTGCTGTGGCTTTGGTGTTTGTCATTCTCCTGTGGGTCTTTGTAACTTTACATGCATACATAAGGCACTTGCATACAGGACACAGCACTGCTCTGTGCATGTTTAAGTGTGTGCAGTATCACGATCAGTTTCCCTTCATTTCTGCTGTTTACCCACATTGGTGTGCACAGCTGTTTTATTCACTTTCATTCTTATATCCATTTGTGCACATAACTTACTCTGTTATTAGATATTTAGGTTGTTACCAGTTACTTCTCAACTACAAATAACACTACTGTAGGACCCCTCACGTACCTGTGAGGGGTGTTCTGGTAAATGTGCTTACTAGTGGAATGTACTAAGTCATGAGGTAATAGCTTTCCAAAAAGTGGTTTTACCAACTAACCCCACGTCAGTAGTCCAAGTTCCTTGCCAACACGTGGCGTGGCCAGGCCATTATTGGCCGGCTTGTGACACCAGTACAGAAGGTGTCTCACTGCTTTAATGCACTCACTGGTTTAGTCACTTGTTTATCACTTACTCACAGCCTTTGTCCATTTTTCTACTGAGTTGTTTGTAATTATCTATCTTGACTAGGAGGTGTTCTTTCTGTGGTCTGGCTATTAACCGTTTCTCAGATTTACATACCTTTTCAGAGTCTGTGGCTTAAAGTTCTCTTTTCTGGTATCTTTGGACAAACAAGCTTTTCACTCATCAACCACTTAAGGTTTGTGCTGTGTCTCATTTAAAAATCCTTCTCTATCCTGAAGTTAATATATAATTCCTTATTTTTCTTTGAAAAGTTTAAAACTTTCTTAGTTTTTAAATCACATGAAATTAACTAATGCAGGTACTTTTTAAACTGACTTATTGCCAACACGACTGTCAAATTGTACTAGGTGACTAGACCAAACTTGATTATGTAAATTTGCTTGTAGGTGACCTGCCCCTCCTTCTAGGACGTCCTGCTTCTGTCGGTCCAACCTTAGGGCTGTAACGTGAAGGCACCTGTGGGCTGTCAGTTAACACTGCTGGTTGCTTTTCACGCCCCTGCCAGTTAGATCACCACCCCTGTTACATCCACTGTTCCTCACTGAGATCTGTACACACAGAAAGAGCTCCTCCACCTGTTTTACTGTTTGACTTATTTATTCACTCATTGTTTTAACTTCCCATTCTATAACCTCTGTGGCAGATAAAATGCTTTAATTTTGGTACTAACTGAACGTAGTAGTATTTTGACTGGAGGAATTGTCAGTCCTTCAGTCAGCTTTCTGAGCAAGACCTTGATGTGGTGATATGCTGGTGGGAAGTCCATGTGATGCTGTATTTCTTGTACCTCTAGGTTTTTATAACCATCTCCAACCAGTGAAAGCACCCACTTCCTATTTTTAAAGTCTAGACAGGTTATAACCATAGGAAGATAAGGTAAGTGAATTAAAAATGAAAGCTGTCCCTGTGCATTTCAGAGATTATAAAAAGCATCAAGTTTTATTTTACAACCCAAACAGCTGTTTCCATTTATGAATGTACACACACATAATATAACATATAAATTAAACCACAGGCTCCACAAGAAACACATCTTTTAACAAGAAAATCAAGTTAGTGTTATGTCATGATTAGTTACACACACGATCATTACAATTTTGTGTCCATTAGAACATTACCATCCTTGTCTTTAACTCTGACTCGACCAGACGTGTATTTTGTTTCCTGGTGACCATTTGTATACACAGTCTTAACAGTGCCGTCTGGATATTCCCGTCTCTTGAACTGAGCCGTGTGTAGCTCTCTTTGGCCATTATTAAACTCTATGATCTTGCTGCCATCTCTGTAAATGTAAAGTAGAATTTACTGCCTTTAAAAATACGACATACACAACAGGAAACCCTGGCAGCTAGTCCCTCCAGAGCATCCCTTGGTCCTTTTCCCTGCACAACAGCTCTGCAGATTCTCTCCTGTTTCTGCAGCAGGCGGACGGTTCCAAAGATAGGTAAGAACAGCTCTTAACACGTGCCCCCAAAAGTTTAATAAATTTGTTTTCACCACAAAATGCTTAAATTTCTTTAACTCTGCACATGCTTTGCCTTTAAAGGGGGGCAGGGGACACTGTATTAAAATAAGGCTTTCAGCTTTGACTTTACTCTTCCCACTAAGTTACAAGCCATCTGAGCGCCTGCTCTCTGTCAGGCTAAAGAGCGGTGCTCCTCGGAAGGCCCGGGCTGACTCGGCCTGCTCCGAGGCAGTGGACACAGAGGCAGAACATGGAAGACAGTTAACACCAAGGTGACTGCTTGATGCCTGTGGGGGACGTTCACTGAACCCCTAAATACAGGTGCGATGTGCCGTCAGGAGCAAAAGCCAGGGGTAAAGACTGGGAATCAACTTCTCCACACAGTGGGTTTTTTCCTATTTTGGTTACTTCTCAAATTTTACATGAACATAATGGCTTTGTGCCACCTGCAAGTGTTAGAGGGCCAAGCCATATGTTCATGGGGTGTCAGCATCCCCTGAGAACTCAGGAGAAATACTAGTCACCTGGGTGGGGCCCAGCTACCTGCGTCAGCAGTCCCTCCAGGGGCTTCCGACGCACCCTGAAGTTTGAGAACCACTGCTTAAGTGAAAAACCCCAAAATAATCCTGAGTGAACTGCATACTTGAAAGTTGCTAAGAGAATAAATCTTAGAAGTTCTCATCACAAGAAAAAAAAATGTGTAACTGTGTGGTGATCATTTTGCAATATGTACAAATATTGAATCTTTGTACACTGGAAACCAATGTTACTGTTGATTGTACCTCAACTGAAAAATACTTCTGAATGAACTAATGTGTGGCCATGAGTTAATACCTGAAGATGCACAGAGGGATACAGGAAACTTTTCATATTATTTTGTTTTTATTACAGAAAATTTCAATCAAAAGAGTAAATTTTTTTTAAAGTTTCTGAAGTCACTCGAAGTATGGTGTCCACATAAGATTTTCCTCAAATTTTATTTTAGTTGAGCACCAGGTAAAGCGTCACGCTATGGAAAGGGGAACACTATCAGGGCCGTAGGAAGTTCCTACATTATTTGAAGTAGTGTTTTAACCCTTTTTTCCCCAAGGTTTATATCACAGAATTCAAGTTCATGGGCACTTAATACACTCCAGGAGAGGCGGGTGAAAACTGAAAAAATGGATCTGACAGATCTTCACCAGGATTTTAATTAAAATAGTGCCTTTAAGATGTTCTCTTTGTGGATTGAGAAAGTCGCTTCTGCCACTGTTTGGTTATTCTTAGAAACTGACAGGGCAGCTTTCCTTTTTTGTGTCTGTTTACAAATCTCACCAAAGTTATTTCTGGACAAATACTGCCCATTCTCTTTCCATGAAGCACTGTCTGGACTCCCTTTAGGTCTCTCGGCTCAAGACTTACTGGACATTAGAGTCCACCTCTAACTAGTCCTAACCTCCAGGAGGCTGAAAACCCGTCTCACCTGCTCTCAAATTTGAACTCACTGAAATTTTAAATGACTTAATGTTTTAAGATGTTAAAATTCTGGCTGGTTATAAAAGCTGAAAACTGGAAAATCCAAAACAAACTCAGCAAGTATCATACCGTTGCACTCTGACAACTGTACCATCTGGGAAAATGCTTTCTTCTTGTCCATCAGCAAACAAGGTTTTCACAGTCTGGTCAGGAAACGTAATTTCTTTTCTTCCATCTGGGAAATGTTTTTCTGTATAAAAAGGGGTCACTGTAACTTTTATTTTTAAAAGAAGAGAAGAATTTGATAATGAGAAGGCAGAGCAAGTCTTTACCTATCTGCCCACTGGAGAAATGTAAGACTTCCAGGCCTTCTGGGTAAGTGGTGTGCATGGTCCGGGCAGCTGCATAGAAGTAGACCTGCAAAGACACACAGCAGCGCTGCCGCTTCTCCAGAGCCGCCGCGGGCCAAGGAGAAGCCACGCTGTGGACACCTACCACTCTCTCATCTGGCGTGACCTGCTTGACATCACCATTGAAGAAAGTGACGGTGACAGTCTTGCCGTCCGCACTCACTTCTTTTCGAGTTCCATTTGGAAACAATATAACATGGCACCCATTCTTATAAACCTTTTCTATCTACACAAAAGAAAACCAAGATCATCAAATGTAAGATTTCCTCCTGGGACCACATGACAGAAATATCCATATTCTCTTAATTGCCTGCCTTCAAATTTTTCATAATAAAAATTGAAACATTTCTCAAGAGAAAAGTTAATAAACTCCGTAACAGCCAACGTCACCTGTCAACACATCACAGCTCTTATGTCACCCGTCCCCCAAGACAGACTTTCTGTGGGTTTTTTTTAAAGCAAGCTGCAGACATCACTTCCCCTGTAAACACGTCAACAGGTGTCTCTGATGGAAGGATTTTTAACAGAACCAAACCATCATCACTCCTAACAAACTAATTCCCTCATCACATCATAACCATCTGTACTGTTTTCCACAGACACAAAAAACACCTAACAGTTGACTTCAATCAACAAGGTCCACACACAGCGCGTGGCTGATGTCTCTCTCTCATCTCAGTTTTTAACAGTCCCCTCCTTTCCCCCTTTTTAATGCCAACTGTTGAAGGAACTAGGTCACTGAACCTGTAAAATTTCCCACATTCTGGATTTGGCTAGTTGCTTTCCCACGATGGGGTCATTTAACATGTTCTCATATCCCCCGTTTTTCCTTAAAAAAAACAAAAACAAAAAAACCCAGCAGCTGACTCGAGGCCTGACTAACGCCAGCTGTGCCCTCCTGACAAGGCGGCTCCGATGGCCACAGGCTCAGCAGCACAGTAAGCACACGGCCGCCTCGCGACCTCACAGGGACTGGGTCGCGTCGTCAGACCCGACAGCCTTCACCTAAGGGCTCAGGGTCACTGGCGGCTGCTGGCCGGCCTTTTATTTCATCAGAGGCTGCAAACTGCTGATTCTCCATTTCCTCGTCCCTTTTCCGTTCATCAGCTGGAATTCTGGAAAAGAAAACCTTTCCTCTTCAAGTCTGTTGCCCTTTGTACAGGAAAAGTCTGACCTCCTCCTCCTGACTGCTGGGCTTTGTCCCTCTCTCGTTTAAGACCAGCAGTGGGCCTCGGCCTCGTAATGCTCCTCAGGTCAATCAGAGCACTTGGAAAGGCGCGTGTTCTACAAGCTGCGGGAAACCCCACCACCTCTCTAGCAACAGACCCTCATCATTCATTCTCACCAGAGCACCAGCCAGGCCGTTTTCCCACTCAAAACCTTTCCTGAGCACAGGAATAAAGCCGTCAGGCTGGGGCGCAGGACAAGGCACCTGATCCAGGAAAACCTCAAGGAGGCTGCAGAAAGGTAAGGCCCAGAACCGAGGGGGCAAAAAGTACCAAGGTTTACAGAAGGGTTTTTAGCTGTGTTTGGAGTAAGAAGCAGCAGCTTAAACAGGACTGTATTCCTTCTCTAGTTGCATCTCCAAACTCAGACATGGCAACTAAATGATGCTGTCTGTTGAACACTTTCAGAGGAGCCCAGAGAGTCGAGCTGAGGTCGCGCACCCAGGCCCCCTGCTCCTAAGCCCCCTCAACAGTCCTAAAGGTCAATTACTTTACAATGTAAGTGTTTCAAGTCCATTTTAACCCATGTTTATTTCTTACAGTATTCACTGGTTTTAAAAAAAAAAAAAGCTTAACCTTTCCATCAGGATGGCTGATTGCTCCCTGAATTTCTTCTTTCTCCTCTTTCTCATCCTCCTCTTTACAGTCAGGATCTGGAAAGCTCACTGGCTCAGCGGGTTCCCTGGGGGAGGCCGTCTGTAAGGACAAGAGGCTCTAGGTCTGTCCAACAGGACATGTAATACATTTCAAGCAGCTAAAACTTCACTTTCATCCAAAAGCCAGATTCCACCATTACAGGGTTCTACAACTAGTGCTTGGTGTCACACAGAAAACTCCGTTCAGTAAAAAGCTTCCTGTATAGACAATTTAGAAACTTAAGCCAGTTAACCAGTCAACTTTAAGCCTGAGTAATTTGTTGAATATATAAAAATATAAAAAGGTTTACTTGTCCTTGATCCGAACTGCCTAAATCATGCGGAGGCACAGACTTTGACCTTCGAGATGGACTGCCTGTGAGAATGTAATTGTCAGGGTTAGTTTTATTATTTAATTGAAAGTTTTAAACTGACTTAATATTATGGCCAAACATTTCTTTAGTTCACATTCTTCTGTGAACTGTCCTTCACCCATTATTTAAGGAAGCCTTGGTATTTTTCTTTACTAATTCCTAGACATTCTTCATTATATAAATCCAATATTTATTCAAATACTTAAGTCCTGGATGACCAAGAAAGAGTTCACAATGTGGAGGAAGAGACAGCTGTTCAACTAACCTAAAAGACGGACCCCAGAGTATTCTTCCATCAGGGGTAGATACGGGGCACAGATAACAGAAGCATCCAAGAATACACACAGAATTCGATTTGAAACAAGTGACCAGGTATTTAATTAAAATCTAGGCCTACTGGCTGTGGTATAGACTTTTAGGATCATGACCAACACACCACTCATACACTGTATCAGTAACATACGGTATAAAAGCATGCCGCCACCGCCACCGCCACCGCCACCACCACATGGAGGTGAAGTTAAAAACACACAGAGGTTCTAACATTTCCTTCCTATCTGCCAATGGATATTACAACCACTCCCAGGCAGAAGGGCTTCAAGCTAGTGCCAGGATCTGATTTAAATCCTAAAATCAGACTGGATACTGGCTGCTGCGGGGGAAGAGACTACAGAGGAAGAGAGGCAGACACCCTGTCGGGGGGCTGGTGGGCACCGGGGGAGGCTCATGTGGTGTCCAGGGAGAAAGCAGGCTTTCAAGGGCACTGGGTCACATCCCTGTCCACAGGCCCCAGGAGGCCAAGTGTCAGCAGCTGAACTGATTCAGAAAACAAGCACATCAGAAGGGCCGTTCAGGGACCGATGGGAGGCGAGGGAGGATGGAGGGAGGGGGGCCGCTGGGAACATGCTTCTCCACCTCGGCAGTGCTAATCCAAGTATTTCCTTCATAAATGTCAAACCACGTTATAGCCACTCTCCTAAATTGTGTTCACAAAAATAATTTCTAAAACTTCCAGGTAGATTAAACACCCAGCTTTGAAAACAAAAGTTCATAGGAAAAAAGCAGTGTATTTGTGACCTAGTGATTGAGAAGGATTTGTTAAAGGCATGAAAAGCAAAAACCATTAAAAAAAAAAGTTGAAAATTTAATATTAAAAGGAAGAGCATGTATGTAAAATCACAAACCAAAAGGCTAAATACAGATTGATACTGGCAGTGCTTATGAATGACAAAGCAGGCAGAATGATTAATTTCAATAAGGGAAAACACACATAGTTTTAAATGGGCAAAAGAAACAAACAGGTAATTCACAAAAAAGGAAAACCGAATGTCCACTAAATATGAAAAGCAGCTCACGTTACTGCACCAGTAATCAGGGAAATGCATATTAAAATTACACTGACCCACCACCTCACACCCGTCTGACTGGCCGTAAGTTTAAAGTCTGAGCAGACCGAGTGCTGACGAGCAGAGAGAGCATATTCTGCGGACGGCAAGGAGGGAACTGGTCAAGCCGCTCAGCAATGGGAAAGCCTCCCAAAATCACACAGACCTGACACGTGTCCCAGGTCTGTCCTGCACCCCACTCACCCCGTGACGAACTGCGGGAAAACCTGAATGTCCGTCAACAAGAAAACTGGCAAACACACATGGAATCTGTATAGCTACTAAAATCAACAGTCCAGATGCACACGTATCAATGAGGGTGCTTCTTAAAATACTGAGAGAAAAAGGCAAATTGCAAGGGATGAGGATGAAACAACACCCCAAACTGACTTCTGGATACAACGTAGTAAAAGAATGAAAAACAAGAAAGGCAGTGCTGTCACGGTGGGACTAACTGGGAGCAGGGCACAGGGGCTTCGGTTCCACCTCTTAAGTTGGGGTACAAATTTCCTATGCTTTAAATTCTTGAAATGTTTTATAAAAAGATCATGCAACTTCTTACCTTGTGTTGGCAAATAATTTTTTTTGTGCCTTTCTACCTGGGTTCCTGAAGAAATCGGACTCTTCTGAAATCGAGCTGATGGATTCTATAGTATGAGAAAATTTTGAACATGAAATCAGTGTTAGTCTACACATGCGCTCCGTGAGCGAGCGGAGAACTGGGCTTGTGACAGGCAGGTCCTAAGCGTGTGTTTCTGCTGCTTCCTTTCATCACTAAGGCCGAGTGAACAAGCTGTTATCCATGAACAAATGATGCACACATCACCTTCAGAAATATGTTCGTTCTTCAACTGAAGGCACAAGGAACAACGCAAATCCAACAGGTCTCTGTGACTGTGCCAGGGTGGCCAGGAGAGGGAGGAACCCACGTTCACCACCTGCAAACCCCCGACCTCAGCCTTCCTGTGGGCGCCCCTCAGCGCCCCGCTCTACTCGGAGAAGACTGCTCACACTGTCCCCACTGCAGACAGAAGCTTCTCGCTCCCCAGGCTTAGCGGTCACGTAGGTGTCCCCCACCCCCTCCCTAACCAGCCCTGCCCGCTGAGCCTCCAGTCCGTGTCCCTGTCCCTGCCCCTGTGGGCGGCCTGCATGACCCTGACCTTCCTTGATACAGACACAGCTCCACTCGACATCTGGAAGGCGTTTCAAGCTCGCCTTGTCCAAACCTGAGCTCCCACACCCAGAGAAACACGCTCTCCTCCTGGGGAAACTCATAATAAATGGCCATTAAGCCAGAAACACAAAACTCAACATGGAAGCCATTCTTGACCCTCTCCAGCCCAGGCCATCGCTAAACCCGCCTACCCCCCCAGTCTCCGCCACCATCACCTGGGTCTGAACTGGGCCTGAATGACTGCCACAGCCCCCAAGTGTGCTCCTGACCGTGCCCACACTCCCTGCTCAGTCTACCCTAAATCCACAGCAGAGATGGGCCGCCTGACAGGAAGAGGGGACACCCCACACACAGTGCCCTCCAGGGGCTCCTGTCTCCCTCAGGGGGAAGAAGCCAACGCTGACAGGGACGTACTAAGGCTGCAGGAGAGCTGCACCCCCACCCACCCCATCTCCCCAGGGCTCTGCTCCAGGTGCACCAGCCTCAGGCCCCTGCCCACTCTGTGCTCCACCCAGGTCTCATCCCGGCTCCGCGCCCTCCTCGGGCCACTGTTCCAGTGTGGCTTTCTCAGCAGGGCTTCCCAACCCGTGGCCCCGTGACCCTGTGACCCCGCTCCTCAGCTCCTGCCCAACAGCACACACCATCTTCCCACCTTCCCCTAGGGGACAAGGACGTCTGTTCCCTTGACTGTGTGGCCCGCCTTGCCTCGAAGCAGCGTCTGGTACATCACAGTTGTGAACACAGATGAACAAAAAAACTGCCACCTGATTCAAAAGGATCAGACACCCCCCCCACAAAAAAACTGCAAAAACTTCGCTTGGCCTGCTTAAAAGCTGAGATTACCTGCCTATGGTGCTGGAACACGCTGGAAGAATTACAAAAGTGAATGTGAAAACTCCGTTAAGCAACGCACACAAAGAGGTACCTACTGGAGGTAAGACGCACACGACGCACACCCATCCGGGATGCATTTGCACTGCCGCACCCAGACCACCCCCACCCCTGCCTCCTGCAGCAGGAACCGCCCTCACTGCACAACGGCCCCTCACCCCGCCCGCCCCGCGGGCACTCTCCACACCCGTCCATGGCCCTGAGCTCTCAATCCCAGCACCTCCCACCCGAACAAAACCTACCGTGGCCCCCTCCCTCTGTGCGGCAGCCCCACCCTGGCCCATCCCGGTGCTGCTCTCAGCAGCCTCTGCTCTCTTCCAGGCGTCCAGGCGGAATCTCTCCATCACTTTGATTTCCTCCCGGAGGTCTGTGTTCTCTCTGAGCAGCATGTCTATCTGGCTTCTAAGACGGCCATGCGCACTGGACCATTTTGCTTCCTTTCTTTTCAAGTCTTCCTGTAAATCCGCTATCTGCTGCTTCAAAGCCTCTCAAAAAAAAAAAAAAACCCATTACTGGAATTAGAACAATGCAACAGAAGAGACAAGACACATCACTGAGAAAGCATCGCTGAGCCGATCACATCTCAGTAACACTGGGTTTCTCAGGAAAAGGAACAGGATTCAGGTTTGAGCCTCACCTCATATCAACAAAATTAACGCAAGAAATCAGGAGGAGGAGGGGCAGACGCCACTCCGGAGTCAGTGCAGGGACACTGCCACGAGGGATAAAGGTCTGAACTGTGACACCAACTGAAACAGGAGGAAAGGGAAAGGGGGTTGTCTGGTGGAGGGCACACCAAGAGGGATCCACGCTAACACAGGGAGAGCAGAGGTGAGGAGAGTACAAGACTGCAGGTCAGAACTCCGGGCCTGAACGGGTCTATCTGGGACTCACGAGAAGAGCCAGGTGTGAGAGACGAGCTGCTCCCGATGGACTGCACAACGTAAGTGAGGGAACTCCTGGAAGTGTCTGGAAGCCTCTGGCAACCCTACAAACAGAAGTCGGCCCCTGCATGCAGCCAGGTGCAAGGTACGGGGCGTGACCGAGAGCTGGGGAAGTTCAGACAGAAGCAGGACAGCGCTCCCCCACCAGAACCCACTGAGCCGTGAGACCGAAGGCAGCAGGGGCCCCGCACAAGACCCAGCACCCACCCGTTTCCTCCAGAGCTGCACAACAGTCAACCACACGGCACAGGCAACGGAGGGAGAGGCCAGGATCACAGGGCACAGACTCTGGATGTGGGTGAGATCGAGGCTCAGACCCCAGTTCTGTGCCTTGAAAGCATTTGAAACAAGGTCGTTACAAGGTCCCTGAACATCTGCCTCCCCGTTTGTAAAACCGTGGAATACAAAATGAGCACCTTCTAACTGGCAGGCATTATCATCATGCGGGGAAATAAGCTTCTTACTACGAGAACAGTAACATCCAGGTCTAGATGAGTTAGAATTCAAAGGCAAAAAGCCAGAGACAGACCAATACGGTATCGTATCACTAACATGTAGCACCGAGAGTGAAAAGCCGACTTCACAGAAACAGAACAGGGGCCGACTTCACAGAAACAGAACAGGGACCGGGGGTGGGGAGAGACAAGCTCCCAGGTGTAAGAGCACGTTCTGAGGAGCCTGTGCAGCAGGGCGGCTGGATTTAGAGAATCGTACATCTGGGAGCTGCGAGTGGATCTTAAGCATTCTCACCTCATGCGCACACACACACACAGACACAGTTCACCGCGTACGGTGATGGATGCGTTCATTATCTTGGTCTTAGTAATTATTCCATAATGTATACGTGTATCAAATAATCACACCGTGTACTGCAAATATATACAATTATATATTGCAACTATTCCTCAACAAAGTTAACAAGAATTCAAAAGCAACGTTTACAAGGCATCAGCTGTCTATCAGGCACTGTTGTGTGTCCTTGAACAAAGAACAAAACGAAGACCATGGTGGGACTACGCCAGAAGGTGATGCGGCAGAGCTGGAGGAGGGACACCGAGCTGCTGGGCAGGAGGCATGAGCGGGGAAGGTAAGGTGGCCTCAGTGACCAGCCAGAGGAGGTGGAGAGCCAATCGTCCAGGGAGGGGCACCCCCAGCAGTGCCAGCAAACACACCAGGAGGAAAGGCGAGAGGCCAGTCAGCTGGCGATGCCAGGGGAGGGAAGAGGAAAGTAGATCCGGGGGACTACAGGCCGCAACTGGAGATAGAGCAGGGCCCAGATACGGGGACAGAAACCACGGGACAAGGGTGGGACTGGGACCAGAAGCCAGGCAGCCGGTGAGTCCACTGATGCGGACACGGGAACACAGATCCGGCAGGTGCTCCAAAAAGACAGCAGAGAGAGGAGGCGTCCGAGCCTTAAATTATTACAAACAGAACTAGCAGAACTTGATGTGTAGTGGGGGAAACAAATTAACACAACTCCTGAATTTCCAACTCTTGGCTTGTTAATTAATCCATGTCATTACCACAGTCTTTTTTGAGGACGCCCTTAGTAAGAATTTACACACTTTACTCTTTAAAAGTCAGACTACAAAAGATATTCCAGATGTCTCAGATTATCTGTTGACTCAATGGCTGATTAATAAATTGACACCCAATTTCTCTTTGACACATCAAATAATTCTAAGATTCTTACAAGACTGTCATCTTTACTAACTTACATGAGTACAACGTGAAGGACTGACATACCTGTATCTCCTCCCGTTCCTTTTTATCTGGGAAAGTTCTTGCGACTGTAGAATACTTTTCAAAAACTTTGCGCTCCTTTTGTAACTTCCTCATTTCCTCCTTTTTAAATTCCTCTATTCGAGCCAATTCTTTTGCTCTCTGTTGTTCAAAGTCAGCAATTTCTTTCCTAAAATGACCAAACCATGTTATCATCTACGGAGAGTATCTCAATGTCATAATCCACCTGTGGTACCAAAATGGGGCACGAGTGACAGCCTGCAGTTGAGGAGCTAGTTTTCCATCTTCGATCCACAGGACTGAAACAAGAGTCAGTTACCTCAGTAAAGCATTTCTCAACAGGCAGTCACTGAGTTACCTACTATCAGCTAAGCACTGGAGAAACCACAGTCAAAAAATATACATTCTTACTCCTAAAGCTGCTTACGTTCTAGTGGGAGCAAAAGATGACAAAAAACAAGAAAAATCTATGGATCACTGGAAACGTCAAGGAGAATAATCAAGGAAGTTAGGAAATATGAGGGTAGAAGGAGGAAATTATGGATGGAGTCATGCTGCTGAGACAGCGTTTGAAGTAAAACCTGAGGGAAGTGAGAGAACAGCTGTGAAGATACCTGGACAAGACAGTTCAGGCAGAGGGAACACCAGGTGCAAAAGCCCTGAGGCAGGACTATGTCTGACGTGTTCAAAGAAGAGCCACGAGGCCAGCGTGGCTAAAACAGAGTAAGCAAGAGACAGACCAGCAGGAGAAAACTTCAAAGGAGGGGGGCTAATTAGGGTCTTACAGACCACTGTGAGGACTCTGGCATTAGTTTCGGAGAATGCTGATCAGAGGAGCTGGCATAACCCAGGTTCACTCGGATGCTGTGCAAAGAGCACCGGGTGAGGGCACCAGCAAGGCTGTGCAGTGAGAGGTCCCTGGCTCACACCCTCCCACACAAACAACAATGCGGCAGTCCTCCACAGATGAAAGTGCTTCTGTGGGAGCCCTAGGGTCCAGCCAGGAAGCTGAGAAGCCCTGGTGAAGCCCGAGATCAAGGGCAGCCACTCTGAAAAGGCAGGCTCACCACATGTGCTCCTGACTGCAGACTGAAAACAGCCCCACTGCCAAGGACCCAGGAGGAGGGAGCCACGGCCATCCACGCCCCTAGTAACAGACCCACACACCTCAGTCCCAACCACAGATCCTGACACAGCCCTATGACCGAGGCAATCCCACCTGCCAGGGGCCCACAGGAGCCACACCCACCCTCACCGCTGAAAACAGACCCCCTGTCTACAGACTCAACAACAGACCAGGAAACAGTCCCTTGACCTAGCTCTAGCCTGCCTGACCATGGTCCAAGGAGCAGTCCTGTCCTACAGGGGATCTGGCAGGAACAGCTGCCTGCAAACCCCGCAACAATCCTAGCAACTGTGAGCCCCACTGTGGACCCCACCAGACCACGACCCTGGAGGCGGACCCATCAGTAGTCCAGGGATCTGCATAAGAAGGTCTTCACTTGCCAAAACCAGTCTTAAAGGCGGGAAGAGGTGTTTGCTCCTTCAAATGCAAGACTGCACGGATCATAACGAATTAGGCAAACATGACGCCACCAAAGGGTAGTAATAAAGCTCCAGTAACCAACCCCAAACCACCTGGCCGCCTGACAGAAAATTCAAAATAATTGCTCTAAGGAAGCTCAGAAAGCTACAAGAGAGCCCAGATAAACAACTCAGCAAACTCAGAAAAACACAAGAAACAAAGAAGTTCAACAAAGAGACAGAAATCATTTAAAAAAAAAAAAAAAGAAAGAAAGAAAGAACCAAACAGAAATTCTGGAGCTGAAGAATACAAAGGAATGAAACAAGGGAGCTTCAACAACAGACTTAAGCAGAAAGAATCTGTGACCTTGAAGACGGGTGATGTGAAGTTACCCATCAGAGGGGAAAATGAAAAAGAATGAAAAAGACTGAAGAAAGCCTACAGGACTTATGGGACACTATCAAATGAATCATTATACACATTATAGAAGTCTCAGGAAGTGAAAAAAAATCAACAAACCCTCACGACTAAAAAAAGAGAGAAGACTCAAATAAATAAAATCATAAATGAAAGACAAGAGATGCCTCAGAAATAAAAAGGAACACATATGAACAGTCACATTCCAAAGCACCTGATAATCCAGAAGAAAGGGATGAATTCCTAGAAACATACAACCTACCAAAACTGAACCTAAACGAAACAGAAAGCCTGAATGGTCCAATAACAAACAAGGAGACTGAATCGGTCATCAAAAATCTCCCAAAAAAGAAAAGCCCAGGACCAGACGGCTTCACGGGTAAATTCCACCAAAAATTCAAAGAAGAATTAATACCAACTCTCCTTAAACTCTTCCCTCCACCCTCTCACAAAAAGAAGGAATACTTCCAAACTCTCCCTGTGAGCCTAGTTACCACTCTGACAAAGACACAAGAAAACTACAGGCTAGTATCCCTGATGAACACAGACGTAAAAATTCTCAAAAAAATACAAGGAAACCAAGTTCAACAGTGTATTAAAAGCACTAAACACCATAACCAGGTGGGATTCATCCCTGGGATGCAAAGTCGGTTCAACACATGCGAATCAATTAATGTGATGTAAACTGGTACAGTGGAAAACAGTATGGTGGGTTCTCAAAAAATTAAATATAGAATTACCATTATGATCAAGCAATTTCACCCCTGGGTAAATACCCAAAAGAATTAAAAGCAGAAATTGAACAGATATTTGTACAGCAATGTTAACAGCAGCATTATTCATAGTAACTAAAGGTAAAACAACCCAAACGTCCAGCTGCAAGCCAAGGGATGCCAAGAATTTCCAGAAACCACTATTAGACAGGGAGAAAGCATGGCTCTGCTGACACCTGGGCCTCAGACTTCTGGCCTCCAGCACTGTAAGAAAATACATTCCTGCCGTTTCAGGCCTCCCAGTGTGCATGTATTGTTTCAAGCACCCTAGGAAGCTAACACTGTCAAGGGAGCACCTGAATTCATAGCGCCAAACTGCTTTTCAAATTTCAGCTTAGGACCTCATCACTAAGAGAATTCCTCTTCTAACACATCTTTGACCATAATGGGTCATTTAATCAAAAATTCTTATGTGGTATATTTTTCACATCCTTCTCATTTATTTTGCTAGATTAATAAGAATTGTTTCAAATAGTTTAGATATAATCTTAAAGATAAAGCTGAATGACTGTACATTTTTCCCCATTTATAGACACAAACTTACCTGAGTTTTTCCAAGGCATTTTCTCGTTCAATGCGAAGTTTAGCTAAAGATGTGTTCTCAGCTTTAAATTTTTCTATTTCTGTTTCCAATTCAATAACTTTCTCTCTCAAAACTTGAGATCGAGCACTGTCACCTATAAGCCACAAATACCGAACTTCACAAAAAGCTTTCAGCAGCATAACAATAGCTATTATATTCTAAGAGCCAAAAACCTGGTAAACTCCTGTACTGTTGAAGTGCATTAGAAACAATGCTTCTAAAAACAAAGAGAAAAAAATTTTAATGGCCTAACTTTCCAGATGAAACAGTCTAAATTTAAGAAAGAATCAAATTATTCTACCTCAAAAGAGTATCAATCTGATGACAAATTAACATTATATATAAAAAGAAATCATTCAAATAAATTTTTTAAACCAATATACATAAATAGCTTAAGAACATAAGTATTCACAAGAGATCTAAAGCACGAATCAACACCAAAGTTAAAGTTTCCCCTCACTAATTATGACCTTCTTCCGAATTAAATTTGCTATTTAAAAGAATAGCCAACGCATTCGTCTTTCAACTACCCTTTTGGAGAAAAGCTCTGATTTATGTCACAAGAGTAAACAACATATATGTACCCTCTGACCCATTTTTAAAACCCTAATTAAAGAATAAACTTATAAAATCATTTATTTTTGTACACGATATGTATTGCAGTGTTATTTCTAATAGTGAAAAATAATTTGTGTCCAATATTAAACAAATAAATGAGTAAAATTATGCTACATTAATATAATTCTCTGCAACCATTTTAAAGTACACAAAGGGTTTTAATGATATAGCCAAAGGATATTACACCTGGTCAAGCAGGATGAAGCAAGTTGTATGTCTCTACCACATTAAAAATACACAGGAAAAATGACTGGAAAGAAATATCCCCAGATGGAAATCACAGTTACCTTTGCATAGCTTAGCTATAAACATTTTTGCTTCTATACTTTTTAAGGTTCCAAACTCCCTGGAAAAAATACTATTTTTAAAATCAGAGTATTTTTGTAATAGCTTAAGTTATAACATATTATAAAGCACCTATGCTTTGCTAAACATTCAGAGTTTATAATACAACATGATATAATGGAAAAGTCTTTTTCAATGTAAGTTTAAAAAGTCACATCACATCAACTATATAGCCATTAAATAGAACGAGACAAATGTATGTGTATTAGAACAATCTTCAAAATGTATTATAAGCAAGGTGCAGAACAGTATATAAAAGGCATGTTTTCACTTGTGTAGAAAGAAGGATTATATACATATTCACACATATGCATGGAATCTTTTACTGTACACAAATGAAATGGAAAAGGTGATGACTCCAGGAAAGTGGACTAGAAGCCCAGGTCTGGAAAAAGAAGGAAACTTCGAGTTTACTGCACATTTTCTTAGTCATATGTAGCAGATTAATGCATGAGGTAGAAAAAAAGCTAATTTTAAAAAGTACGCACACACAGAGGTTCACTCTACAGTAACCCAAACCATAAACCAGGTATTCCCTGGTTATAAAAGAAACTTAAATGTCATCTCACTTTATAATGAATTAATTTTAAAGCCTTGGGAATAAGACAAAGGCAAAAACTTGAAAAATCTGAAATCACAACTCTTCCAAATCTCTCATACTACTATTACATTATTTAGACTCACAAATCAAAACTGAACAAATCACCTACTAGACTTTCACTGAGCAACAAGAAAGATTAGGATTTTAATAAGCATTCTGAAAACACACTGATAAAACATTAACCTTGTAATATTGCATTACATATTTCACAATGCTCTGACTTACCATGTGGTTGGTCTTGACTTATGTTTAACCTGGGTTCATTTCCCAGGCGTGGATCCGATTTCGATTTTGGTTTCAAAGAAGGGAAGAACTTCACCATTAGCTCTGAAGCAGGAGGAGGGCTTGTGCCCCTACTGGACCTGCTCACGTCTTCTCCCTTCTTGACCAGTGCAACCTTCCTTTTCATCGTTTTGTCCAGGACACACGTTTCACTCTTATTGGGGCAGGCTGTCTGGGGAGTCCCATAAATGGCTTCATTCCCAAGAATAACATCATGTTTAAATGAATTCTCTTCAAGGTCGGTCCAAGTTCTTTCATCATCAAAGTCAATTTTACTCACAGATGAGTGTCTTCTTGAGGAATCAGAAATTTTATTTCTCAAGCTTTCTATTATGACAGACTCATCACTACTGTACTCTTTATCAGACAGATCTAAATCAACATCTCTCCTTTTATCTTCTTGAGTCCTGGTGTCCCGAAAAGGTCCCTTATCATCACAGACTTGGGGACTATCTTCTCTGCTGATGAAACTCCCTTCTTGACCCTCCGGTAATGGTTTTACGGTGACATCAAGTTGTTCCTCAGAGTCAGTGCTCCCATCACTGTTCGCAACACCCTCATCATCGCCTGCATTCCACCCAGTCTGACTGTCACAGGTGCTCATCTGGAACACTCGCCTACCGACAATGCGGGATCGCTCCCGCGTTCCATCAGGTGAGGACACGAAACCGAGCTGCCCGGGTGCCACCTCACATCCACCCTTACCTTCACACTCAGCTCGGTCTGGATCCTCACTTTGGTGACCCTGACCAGTGGGATCTGGTGGGGCTGTCTTCTCTTGCTGCACAGCTTTGACAGGCGTCGAAGACAGCCGGTGACCTCTGCAGATCTGCTGGTCCCTCTCTAAGATCTTCAGTACAAATGAGGAATTACTGGAAAATGATATTTCATCAGCAGCTTGTTCTAAAAACAAAAATTCATCTAATTCCAAATTTTCCTTTTCCTTTTCCCGTTCCCAAGTCTCTAACTTTTTCTGAAGAGAAATGTCAAGAGATGATTCTGACTCTTTCAAGGTCTCACCCATCGGGCTCTTAGAAGCCAAGGAGCTGAGCAGCCCTGTTGAAAGAGGAAGTCTGTCTTTATCTTGTGTCTTATTCCGGATTTTGCAGCTCATGTCACAAGGCTTTGTACGTTCAGGTACATTTTCTTTATTATTAGATTCTACTTTCTTTTCTAAACTGATCTGGTCCCTAGGGTGCCCATCACACTTCTTCCCTACTGGGATGTTCAGTCCTGATGGAGAGAGACTTTTCCTGTTGTTACTCTTAAGCACTTTTGGCTTCTGATGGAGTGTGACAGAACCACTCTTGGTTCCAGCTCTACTCTTTTTACCAGGAAGGTTCTCTGCACACAGTTCTTTGTTTATAGGAGCAGTTTTCCGCTGGATTTGCTGTCTATCTAATTTACATACAGGTGGGTCCTCTGAAGCAATCTGAGTGGTCACTAGTTCACCTTCTCTCCCTTTCCGAATCTTAGATTTAGCATTAGTAAACCTAGCTAAACCTTCTCCTCGTTTTAAGAATGGCTGTTTCGGTTTTGCTTTGATGAGCAAGGATCCTTCTGCTTCCTAAAATAAAAGAACAACATTTGAATTAATTCTGGTATATCCAAGCAATTGCAAAGTTACTATTAAAGCAAATTACAAAGACATCTCTAAAGCCTTAGATAATTTAATCAAATAGCTGAGATGCTAAACTAACCCTTAGCTGTTTTTGTTTCAGTTCTTGTTCTTCCAGCCGAATTTGTTCTTCTAAGTAGTCTTCAAAAGTCTGTTTCCTTTCTCTAATGGCAGCTTTAATAGGCCTAGTCATAAAAATAAAGTTATTTAACATGCAAATCGTGATGTGAATACTGTACACTTAGTGTGCCTGATACAGCCAGCCTCAACTGAGAACTTTCCTTTTTCAAAGTCGCAGATGCCACTGGAGAATCTAATAAAAGCTACAATCCCACTCGACCTCCCCAAATACAGAAATACACAAAACTCTGCATGTGACTTGAAGAAGCCCTTCTGAAGTCCGTCTGCTACTCTTAGATTAACTTCTAAAGTAACATATTCAGTATCTTTTTAAAAATTTCAAAATTAGTTCATTAAATACACATTCTTTATGATCCTTAATAATATAAACAAAGTAAATCAAAAAAGTCATTCGCCATTCCATAACATACACTGAAATATTTGAATATTTAAGAAAACAATGAGCAACCTCATTACTGACATTTTGTCTCTGACATAAAATTTTTAAATTCTGTAACCACACTTACTCATTATTTGTAAGTGATACCTTATGTGACACTACAATATATGATTTGTTTTTCTCCTCTCCAAAATAGAATTTACCTATTTGAGAAGAAAGTTTTATCCAGGTATCTTCCTAAGGTAAAGAAACTTTGCTCAATTCTCCCAATATAATGTCAAAGCTACTTTAGCTGATTTATCTCCCCAATCTCTTTCTGTTGCTAACAATACAAAATAAGTTATATCTTCAACCCTATACTTAAAAGCAAATTCAAGCAAAAACAAGAAAACCATGGATCTTTCAAATAAAGACAGTGCCAATAATAATGACTATTATATTAAATTCCTTTCAACATGGATGATACCTTTCTTCAATATTAATCACTTCTGGGGAATCATCAATTTTTTTCAAGTTCATATCACCACCTTCCTGAACCTGTTCCGTCATTTTCTCCAAATATGGTAAAATACTTTCTCCTAGGATAAAAATTAGGAACAATTTAGTTCAAAAAAAGCAGATTGAAATTTTAAAACTTGAGAATTTTACAAATTACTATGCTAAAAAAAAAAAGTAATGTACACCATCTTTTCTGACCACAACAACATGAAACTAGAAATCAACCACAGTAAGAAAAACGAGAAAAAAATGATTACATGGAGACCAAACTACATGCTACTAAAAACCAATGGGGCAATGATGAAATCAAAGGGGCAATTTAAAAATACCTTGAGACAAACGACAATCACACAAATATCTATGGGATGCAGCAAAAGCAGCCCTTGGAGAGCAGTTCATAGTGATACAGGCCTTCCTCCAAAATCAAGAAAATTCTCAAATAAACAACCTAACATACCACTAGAAGACTTGGAAAAAGAGAAAAAAACAAAGCCTAAAGTCAGAAGGAAGGAAATAATAAAGATCAGAGAGGAAATAAAATCAAGACGTAAAAAAACAGAAAAAAAAATAAAACCAATAAAACCAAGAGCTGGTTCTTTGAAAGGGTAAACAAAATCAACAAACCTCTGGCCAGTCTCACCATGAAGAGAAGACAGGGGACCCAAATAAAATAAGAAATGAAAGAGAAGAAATAACAACTGATACCAAAGAAATACAATAAACCGTAAGAGAATACTATGAACAATTATATGCCAACACACTGGACAACCCAGAAGAAATGGACAAGTTGCTAGAAACACAGCACACCAAAACTGAATCAAGAAGAAATAAATAATTTGAACAGACTGAACACTAGAAGTGAAATCGAATCCATAAGGAAAAAACTCCACGCAAACAAAAGTCCAGGACCAGATGGCTTCACTGGGGAAGCAAAGGAAAGGAAATGACATTCAAAACAAAAAGACAACCTACAGAATGGGAGAAAATATCTGTAAACAATGCGATCGACAAAGGCTTAGTTTCCAAAATATACAGACAGCCCATACAACTCAATAGCAAAAAACCAAACAACCCAATCAAAAAACAGGCAGAAGACCTAAATAAATACTTTTCCAAAAAAGACATACAGAAGGCCAACAGGCACATGAAAAGATGCTCAACAACACCAATTATTAGAGGAATGCAAATCAAAACTACAATGAGGTTATCACCTCACACCAGCTAGAATGGCCATCATTAAAAAGTCCACAAACAGTAAATGCTGGAGGTGTGGAGAAAAGGGAACCCTCCTGCACTGCTGGTGGAAATGTAAACTCATGCAGCCATTATGGGAAACAGTATGGAGGTTCCTTAAAAAACTAAAAACACACTTACCATATGATCCAGCAATCCCACTCCTGGGCATACATCAGGAAGAAACTCTAATTCGAGAAGACACATGCACCCCAATGTTCAAAGGAGCACTATTTACAATAGCCAAGACATGGAAGCACCTAAATGTCCATCAACAGATGACTGGATAAAGAAGCTGTGGTATATTTATACAATGGAATACTACTCAGCCATTAAAAAGAATGAAATAAAATGCCACTTGTAGCAACATGGATGGACCCAGAGATTATCATACTATATGAAGTCAGTCAGACAGAGAAAGACAAACATCATAGAGTATCACTTATATGTGGAACCTAAAAAATAAAACAAGTGAACTTATCTACAAAACAGAAACAGACTCTCAGACACAGAAAACAAACTTAGTTACCAGGGTGGGAAAGGTGGTGGGGGAGGGATAAATTAGGAGTTTGGGACTAGCAGATACAAACTACTATGTTTAAAGTAGATAAACAACAAGGTCCTAGTGTATAGCATACGGAACTAAATTCAATATCCTGTAATCAACCATAATGGAAAAGAATATGAAAAAGAATATATATGTATACATAGAACTAAATGACTACGCTGTGCACCAGAAACTAACACAACATTGTAAGCCAACTATACTTCAATTAAAAAAAGAAAAAGAAAAGTATTGTATGCCAAAGGTTTTAGAACTCTCAAAGGTTTCTTTAATATGATAAAGAAAATCTACAAAACTCTAATTAAAACCTAACATTCTTCAAAAGGTTAACATTGGGGGGAAAAAATACTGTGGGCTTTGCTAAGTTAAAAAAGACTAAAGAGTTGTAACTGAATGTTAAACTTGATTGGATGCTGTTTTTAAAAAACACCTTTAAAAGGCATTTTTGGGATCACAGAGAATTCTAAAATGCATTTGCACAGTCAATGTCCCTAGGCATAATAATAGTACTGTGGTTATATAGAAGAATGTCCTAATTTTTGCTTGATGCATGCTGAAATATTTGAAATAATACAATGTCCGCATATTATTTGCAGTGAAATCACCCAGCAAATAATACACAGATGTAAACAGAGATATAATCTGAGGCATAGGTGTGTGTGTGTGTGTGTGTGTGTGTGTGTGTATATATAAAAGTATAAAACTACATAAAGACAAACAGGGCAAAATATCAACTGTTGCATCTAGGTGGTGGGTATACTGGTTATCACTGCAGCGGTCTTTCAGTTATTCTGGATGTTTGAAATTTTCCAAAATAAAAGGTTAAGGGAGTGTATTGTTTAAAAAATAAGGAAGAGATATTTGACCCTTCCATACCAAGGAATTACTCTAAATTAGGAACAAGGTATTATCCACAACAGTGCCCAATCCTAAGTAGTAGGTGTAGATACCTTCTGTAATATCAATTGTGTTTTTCTATAACTTACTCAAGAGAATATATTCATAAAAACACCGTAAAACTTGAAAATTAAAATTAAAAATGCTGCAATGACTCAGTCCTACCACAGAGAACATTAAACACTGGTACGTTACTCCATGACTGGCATAATGACGACAGCCATTACGGCTACGGCTACGAAGAGTCATCCTGCAATTTGTTCTTGGAAAGTCCCAGACTCTATGTCCAGTTCTACGTCCAATCTAGGCTCAGTGGCTGTGCAACATGTAGGACCTCACAATTAAGGCCTCAGGGGACAGAAAAAAAAAACAGAAAGGACTCATCGTAGAACAACTACACAACCCTGTCAGTTAACTACAGAGGAGAGAAAAGTAAGTAACTCACCTACAGGATGGTCATGCTTTTCTTCCTTCAAATCCTTTTTTTTCACAAGTGCTTCTTGATATTGTGCCTCATAAAACAAATTGGGAGAAGCACCACTTTCTGAAGTTAAGACAAAATCCTGATGAGTAGTTTTACAGAAGTTTTGTTTATCAGGTAAAATGTTGGAAGGGTGTTTTCTTTCTTGGGTTTGATTCTGGTAGATACATGAAGGTAGGAAGGGCCTGGTTTTCTCCACAGCGGTTGAATTTCCTGGAGATCTGTACTTCTGGCTCTGGTCATCAGGCAGTGGAGTCAAACCTTGCAATTAGAAAAATCAACAAAAGTAACTACTTCCTATAACATTTTCTGTTCTACTTGCTACAAAATTTTCTCCTAAGTAATACAAATATTTCTTCCCCTCATTAGGAAACTATGTTTTAACAAAAATTTTAATGGAATTTTAGAAGTCCAAAGTGACCTTCGCATAATTTTGATTGAGTATATTTATTTCACAATTCATGTGCAGACAGTCTGTACACAGCAGGGCTGCAGCAACGCCTAACTCAGGAAGGCACCATTCATGCTCCACCATGAGCACTGCCTGGTGTCTCTGCAGCCCCTTAACAAACACAGTTAGGGGGAGAGCACCACTGTATGTAGTTACAACAATCTGAAGTGTGCCCTAAGGACCCACAACCGCTCTCACAACATATAAAGGTAACTCCCCACTGTAAACAAAACAAAGACAGTCCACTGAATGGGAGAAAATATTTGCAAACGATGTGCCTGACAAGGCCTTAATTTCCAGAATATACAAACAGCTCATATAACTTAATTAAAAAAACCACCCAATCAAAAAATGGGCAGAAGACCTAAACAAGCATTTCTCCAAAACTACAATAAGGCATCACCTCACACCAGCTAGAATGGCCATCATTAAAAAGTCCACAAACAGTAAATGCTGGAGGTGTGGAGAAAAGGGAACCCTCCTGCACTGCTGGTGGAAATGTAAACTCATGCAGCCATTATGGGAAACAGTATGGAGGTTCCTTAAAAAACTAAAAACACACTTACCATATGATCCAGCAATCCCACTCCTGGGCATACATCAGGAAGAAACTCTAATTCGAGAAGACACATGCACCCCAATGTTCAAAGGAGCACTATTTACAATAGCCAAGACATGGAAGCACCTAAATGTCCATCAACAGATGACTGGATAAAGAAGCTGTGGTATATTTATACAATGGAATACTACTCAGCCATTAAAAAGAATGAAATAATGGGGGGAGCGTATAGCTCAATGGTAGAGTGCATTCTTAGCATGAACAAGGTCCTGGATTCAATCCCCAGGAGCACTAAAAAATAAAATTAAATTAAAAATTAATTAAAAAATACATAAGGAAGCCTAATTACCTCCCCCAAAAAAACAAAAAAAAATTTTTTAATGAAATAATGCCATTTACAGCAACATGGATGGACCTGGAGATTGTCACACTTAGTGAACTCAGTCAGTCAAAGGAAAATACCATATGATATCACTTATATGTGGAATCGTTTAAAAAAAGGACACAAATGAACTTATTTACAAAACAGACTCACAGACACAGAAAACAAACTTACAGCCACCAGGCGAAAGAATGGGGGCAGTGGAGGGATAAATTGGGAGTTTGGGATTTGCAGATACTATATATAAGATAGGTAAACAAAAAGGTCCTACTGCACAACACAGGGAACTACATTCAATATCCTGTAATAGCCTATAATGAAAAAGAATATGAAAAGGAATATATATATGTGTAACTGAATCACTATGCTGTATACCAGAAATTAACACAACATTGTAAACCAACTATCCTTCAATAAAAAAATAAATTTAACAATAAAAACAACCAAAAAAGTAATCAAACTTAAAAATAAGATCTTCCCTTTAGGTTACCATTAACATGGTAAACAGGAGGTGGAATTATGGGTGGCTTTTCTGTTTTGCACTTTTCTATAGTTCTTAAAACTTCATATTACTTTTTTGCCTCTTTTGTTTCTTTAGTCTCTGCTTTTGAAATAACCCGATAAACAGAGAGAAAATTCCCCTTCTATCTATCTCTAAGACAATTCTTGGAGGACAGATGGCAACACCAGCCACCCTGCCTGCCGCACCAGCCCCTTGAAATCCTGCTACTTAACTATCCCTCTGTTCTCCCAGACTGCCTCAATTAAACTTGGAACTGAAGACACAATGAGAGGTGTTTCATTAAAACACCCATCTGCCTCACCACAGCCCACAAATAAAACTGGGAATAAGGTACTTCCTCACTGAGTATCACATTCAATCTCCCTTCCTTTGTAACAATACTCTCATGTAAGTATTTTTGACTAATGATTATCCCACTTCAGCATGAAGACAACTTTGACAAAAGAGCAAATCCCAAAGCAACAGTACTCAAAGGGTGGTCTGTAAACCCCTGGAGGTCTCCAAGACTCTTTCAGGGCATCCACCAGCTCAAAGCTATTTTCATACAATAGTAACACATTATTTGCCTATTTCTCTATGCTGAAATATGCACTGATAGTGCAAAACCAAAATGGAAACTTTTGGTGACATCACTCAGAAGCAGGCTAGGAGAGCAGCAGTGACTGCTAGCAGCCACTATGTTCAACACCACCAAGTACTCACAGTTTAAAAAAAATATATATATATATATTTTTTTTTTTACTTAAGAATGCCCTAGATAAAGTAGCAACATTAATTTTTTAATTAAATTTTAACCATTGACTACATGTCTTTTGAACATTCCGTAGGACAAAACGGGAAGTATGCATAATGCATAAATCACTTCTGCTGTAAGCCAAGACATGGGCTGTGAAGTTTTTTGAGCTATAAGCTCAACTAGGCACTTCTTTCAAAGAACATCATTTTTACTTGAAAGAATGAATGACAAACTGTGGTAACTTAAGCCTCAGTCCTTGGAAGACATTTTTTCAAAAATGAAACAGGTGAGCCAGTCACTTCAAGGAAAACAACTGACAGTATTTATCTGTTACCAGTGATAAAATTTAAACTTTCAAGTAAAAATCAGAATGTTGGAAAACATGTCTGTCACCAGGAGCTTGACAGCTTTATAATACTTCAAGACTTTTATGATGAGATCTGTAGTAGAATTAATGGATGTAATTTTTTAATATTACATAATGAAATATGTCAATATTTCAAAAACCTATGTAACTCAGTGAACCATTATTTCCCAAATAACCATACCAGTGCATGATGAAAAATCCATTCAAAATGCCAAGATATTCTAATATATTTTAATGTGACAGAGTACAAAAAATTCACTAACATGATTTCAGGTTCCATGCTGTGAATGACTGTTAGACAGTTTGATAGAAATGAGCACCAGGCAAGGGGAGAGGAAGAGGAAGGGAGCAACCCAGAAAATAGCAGTACGCCTGCGCTCAGGATAAGGGGCTCCTAAAACTTCCTTTCTCTAAATGAGGGCCAGAGGAGATGCCAGCTAGGATCAAACGCTGTGGCTGCACAGCAAAGAGAACGACCCGGCTTAACTTGACATAATGCTCATGATAACGTAATTAACATTTCAGTTTGAGCCCCACCCACAGGTTTCTCCATGTGCACCATGGAGCATGTGTAAAAGACATGGACATGGCTGAGCACAGGAACGTGAGCCGTCAATCAATCGATCACCAAAAAAACGTCCCCTAAGCCAGGATATAAACACAGGAAAAACAAAGGAGTGGTGCCATTTTTCCCCTCTTGGGTTGGCCCAACCCCAATTCTCGGGGGTGTACTATATTTTACTGCCTTTTAACTTCACTAATAAAATCTTCTGTTTATATAACACACTCTGTCTAAAATTAAAAATTCATTTTTTTCAGGTGACTAAGAAGCAAGGTAACTTTTATTGCCCTCGTCCCAATAACATAACCACTGAGAAATAACTACTTACTAAGTTTGGGTGCAATATTAAAGAAATAATCACAATCATTTGAAAAGGCTATTAAAATACTCCTCTCTCCTTTCTCCAATTACATGTCTACTTGAGGCTGGAATTTTTTTCACATACATCAACCAAAACAACACAACTGAAGAGATGGCATGAAAAAGCAGACATGAGAATCAGCTGAGTTCTTTAAGCCAGAAGTTAAGAGATTTTCAAAAACAATAAAATGATGCTACTCTTCTCATTAATTTTTTACAAAAGTTTTTCATTAAAAAATGTTATTTATGATAACATATAATTAGTTATTATTTTAAATGAACTAGTTTTTAAATTTCTTAAGTTTTAATTTCTAATACAGTAAATGTTAATACAGCTACATCCCATATAAACAAGCTCTCTGGGGTCCTCAATAATTTAAGAGTGTTAAAGGGTCCTGAAATCAAAATATGAAAACTGCCCAAAAGCAACTGCTCCAAAACTCCACAGAAGTAGTTCTTACATGAGTAACTCTGAAATCTGCTTCCCCATTGCTCTGCCACAGTGCTGTTTCCACCTTAAAAACGATCACAGGCTATTATTTCAGTGATCCTGATTATTCTTCTTATGTATTTCATAAAGGAACACTGAACCACTCACTATTTCAAGAGACACACCATGCTCTCTATATTCTCTAAGATAAACATCCAAATTCCCTAAGCCATTCTTCATTTGCTACGTTTCTCATCACCCTACTCCTACCACTCCTGGTGGACCATCCAGCCACACTCTGCACACTCATTTGCCAATATCATCTCTTCTTCGTATTCGCAATGTCCAGTGCAACCTCTGAACAGAACAGGTGCTTTCCTGAACCAGTGAAGTGCATCTCTCAAAGGGCCACACCAAGAGGCAAACACACCGCTGCGGATCACTGTTTTTCAAACCATGGGACAAATCCATTTTCTCATCAGAGGCAACAGGTCATGACTGGCATTTTTTTTAATAACACAGAATAAACAAAATAGAAAATATCCTTGCTACCTGCCAGGAACACCAGTAAGAACTGCTTTATGAAATTTCTTTGAAATTATAAGCCATGATTTAAAAATGCTTTTGCTACTATGCAGTATACTCAAAAACCTTTCCAAACTACTGCTCCAGATCACATTTCAAGCAGTCTTCCCCCAGTAAGAACGTCACGCTTTCCACTGACCGGGCTAGCGTACTACAGAGGAACGGCCCTTGGCCACCACAGGAAGTACTTCTGTTCTGGCTCCTCAGCTGAGCAGAATGGCTCAACACATACTCACCTTTACCACCCTGAGCAGCGTCATTCCTCAGGCAGGGGCTGTAAACCAGCAGCCCCAGGCCAAATTCGGCTCTTGATCTTTTATTCTGCTGGGTCTTTTTAAAATTTTATTTTATTAGTAAATGTGAATGCCTTCAAGCAGGACACATGCTCCAGAGTGGCACAGATCCCCCCGTCCCAATTAAAGCACCATCATTTCACAGTTGTCTGTCCGGCTCCTAAGGAAATTAGAGGAGTTTGCAACATAGGATAGAGAAATGGTACAAATAACCATCAAACAAGTAAAGGTAAGAATGTATGTACTGTCTACAGTTACACTAACCCAAGGCCTTATGTAAGCAAAAAATACCTGGGAGTGTATTCTGCCCAGACACCATCATAAGCAGCTTCTCTTGTTCCTCCATGAGTCTCTGTAGTTGCTCTAACTGTTGCCTCTTCAGCTGTTCCTGCTTCTTCTGTTGTACTTCTTTCAGCTTTTTAAACATAAAATGAACTCTATTAAACTTCGTATTTCTTTATGAACCTTCACTCCTTACATTTATCTTAATCCCTCCCACCTTTCTTCTAGTATCTTCTGTAATAAAGTGTTTCAAAGATGGATCTCTAAGTAACTAAATCTGCCACCAAATCTCTAAACTTCCAACTAAGAAACAGAGAAAGAATCAAAAATCTTTTGATTCTTAAAGTAGGATAGGTATCAGCACATTTATCATCAGTTTTTTCTCCCTAATATCTGATCAACCATTTCTAACTTAATTTTTACAAAATGAGGTAGAAACTTAAAGACATTGTTATCTTGAGTGTTACATTTATGTCTTACATATTAAACATGTTTTTGTTTTACATTAAATAAGAGGCAAAATATGGCATTATGAGGATTTTACAGTAAAGGGGGAGAAACAAAAAGACCTGAACAGGTGACTTTTCATCATAAAGAGAAACCTGCAATAACACAAAAACGTATCACATCAAATCCTGTTATACCTGCTCGAGCTTTTTAAAAAGAGGGTCTTTATAAGCAACTTCTTTGAATTCACTGGTAAGACCTGAGATAAAGCCATTTCTGTTATCTTCCCAGTGTCCAGGGGCGTCCTGACATGTCACCATTTGTGGTTCCTCTTCAGTTAAAGGAAAGACTCTATGTGTTTCAGTTTTATCTGATTGTAACTTATAAGGGCTGTCAGACTCCGACATCTGTTCTTCATGAAGTGAATCTCCTTCACTTATACAGCTGAAGCTGTTTGGAAAATGTGTGGCTTTCACAGGAAAGCTGGAAGAAATGTTCACATTTGCCTGCTTCTCTTCGTCTGCTTCCAAAACAGGAAATCCACGATTTAATATGACCCCAGCCCGAGAAGAACTGGTCATCCACCGGGTTAAGAAGTTCTGCCCACTGTTTAACTCTGAAGAGGTTGGCATCAGGAACATTTTATTTTAGTCCAATGACACTACTGTGTTTAAAAAATGTGAAAGGTAGAAGAGCTATTAATTTCCAATACCTGTGTAAAGAAGAGAAGACACCCAACAGAATGTATTAGTTAAAGCTATTCTTAAAAAAAAAAAAAAAAAAAGCTATTCTACCCAACATGAACCCAGCACAAAAATCTACTGATTGCTTCTTATACAAAAAACTTTAACTAGCAAAGCAATCAGGCAATAAGTTACATATTTTTCTGGAATATCTTAAAAATACCCAAATCGAGGGAATCAAAACCTAAGTTCCCTTCCAATTTAATCATTCAGTTACTGACGAGTTTATACAAGTGCTCCATCAGCTGACCTAAAACGATGGAAGCTAAAGCACCTTCTTAGTCATGTCGTTACTAAATGAGAAACAGGCCACTATCAGTATCAAATATCATCAGTTTAACCACTTTTATGCTTCCGACCCCAGTCCAACATTGCTTCTTTGCCTAACTAGAGAACCCGTGTTCTCCCCAGTTCCAGAACAAAAGTCACCACCACCCCCATGGCTACCAGGCACTGTCTCCTGGAGCCCCCTTACTTTCTCTTCTCCCGTCTAATGCCTCACCCACCAGGTGGTCCCTCATCTGTATTCCTAGAAGTCTCAGACATCACTATCTCAGCATTCACCTCATTATTAGTGGTATTTTGCTTTTGTGTTCATAATCTACCAAGCTGTGAGTTCCTTGAAGACATCTGTATATTCACCACTGTCTAGCACCATCCATCCCTGGCACATAAGCAAAACTTGATAAATATCTGCTAAAATTAAGTTAAAGTTAAATCAGAACTAAGGTTATATTGTCGAAAACAATTCCATATTATGAAGTATTATTTGAGTTCATTTGATGTTCAACAGTAAAAACATCGATTCGTAACATGGGACAGCTATGCTGTATGAATCACACTCTAAAATAACCAAATTCCTACTGCAGCTCTACCCCTGTATGATAGATAAACTTAATCGGGACATCAGAGAAGACATGCTCTTATTTCACTCAACTAATACTCACTGTGTTCTTCCTCTGCCCAGTACTGCTTTAGGCACTGGGTAAAGTCACGGTCTTGTGGGGAAAATACACACAAAAGGGAATTACACAGTATGTTAAATACTAGTAAGTGTTAAAGAGAAAAAAAAAAGCCATGTGGGGACTGGAGATTACAAATTTAGACAGGGTGCACAGGAAGGCCTCAGTTTGAGGACAAAATTAAGGATCTGGTGGAGGAGAAGCAAGTGGTACAGCTACGAGACTCAGAGTCAGACCCAGCCACCCAGACCTCGTAACCTCCATCTGTAGGAAGCCCCCTCACCAAGTGCTCCACTCCTCCAGACAACCACCAGCTGTCACAGTTCCATCACTACCATCTACCTCAAATCTTCCAGGATTAATCTCTTTAAGTATTTAAATCTACTACATCAGCCACCCTTTATCTCTTATACTCTAATCTCCACGCATGCGCTTATTCTGTCTCCATCTCCCAGTGCAAAACCACTCACTGTGCATCACCAGCAAAATCTATTATTCTTAACCTCTCCTCTCACCTCCCTGAGAACACTTGAAACACCTGAGAAAGACTAAAAACTGTTAACACCCAGTGTGAAAAAGAGGAACTCTTCCATAAAATTTACTTGGGAATGTGAAGTTTAACCTTTTGAAGAATTTGACAATATCCATCCAAAATGTAAATGTACAAAAACTGACTTGGCAATTTCACATCTAGGCATTTTGTGCTATATTGGCAGTGGTTTACAATATTTGTAATAAACTGAAATTAACTTAAATGTCCACTAACAAGGGAGCAGCTAATTATGGTATTCACATTATGCAACTATTAAGGATAACAAGAAAACTCAGTAAGTACTGATTTGAAAGTACTGAATATATCCAAGATATACTGTAAACAGACAAAGGCAAAGTGTAGGGCAGGGTATAAGAGATAAAGACAAAAAATTCAACTGCATAGACCTGTGCTGTCCAATATGGTAGCCAGCAGTCACTTATGGCTACTGAGCTCTTGAAATGTGGCTAAAGTAACTGAAGAACTTGATGTCACTTTACTAGCTCAAAATCTGGAGTTAATAAAATGTTAAAACAAGAGACTGATGTTTCCTTTGTTGCTTCATTCCACCATATGACACACACTGAAAATACTTGTGCTCTAGTTTCTGAGGCATAAGCCTGGAACAGTATCACAGATACAGTTGTTAAAACTGTTCAGTATGTATATGCAAGTGCTATGAATCACCAGTTTACAGAACTGTTCAAAGAGAGAGAAGACAGCGAACTTAATGACACTTTTTTGGTTTTTGTTTTTGCCAATGTGCCCTAGTTGAGTTCTGGAAGTTTCAACAAGGGCTTATCGTACTGTGAACTCCAATTAAAGATTTTTCTAGGGACAAAAGGACTGCTTACAAACCATTCAATAACCAAAGATAAAAATGGCAGTGTGATTTATTTTCTCACTGATACCACACTTTGAGAACCACAGCTATTAGGGCATTAAAAAACAGTGCTGCTATAGGCAACAACATGGATGAGTTATGTTGAGTCCAAGTCTGACATGAATATTGGATGTTTCCATTTAATACGAAGTTCAAAAATTGGCAAGATAAATCCACAGGTACAGAAGTCAGAATCATGGTTATCCAGGAAGCTGGTACTGCTGACAGGGAAGGGGCTTCCGCCTTCAAGAATTACAAAGATGTTCTTTTTTTTTACCCGGGTGGTGGTTACACCGGTGTATACAATTGGGCTGTACACTTAAGACAAGGGCATTTTTTTTAATTAGGGCACTTTTACTGGATATCTGTTACTCCTGAATAATTCTTAAAAACTGCTCTAAGCAAATTAATTCTTTTTGACTTGAAAGCCTACCTAAAAAGGCAACAACTCTTCATCAAAATCAACCAAGTAAAAACCAAGTAAATCAATTCAGCAGGAAACTTCTGAAATCCAAATTTAGGAAAAAGACAAGCTCCAAGATCATTTTCTAACATCAAAAACTAGAAAAGGTCCTACTAGACTGACCAGTGCAAACACCGCTGTGATGCAGCACTCGAACGACTGCATCTTTCCCCACCTCAAAAAGAAACCTCCACTGCTTCCTTCGATTTCACTACTATGATCCCAGAAGCATATTCACAGTCAACGTGCAGTGTAAAAATACTGTTTCCCCTTAACTTGTTACTTATCACTTATTCTGAGGCCCCGGCATATGCAGCAAAATACCTAGAAAGGATGAGCATGTGGACTTTGATTTTCCAGATACTAAACCTGCTGGAAACAAACCGACAGTCTCTAACTTCCCACGAGCACTACGTAAAGCAGAGTGAGGAGGAAAGAGAAATTCTCCGCATCGTGAGGCGGGGAACGTGGAGGCAAACGACTAACTCGGAGCCACCCTCGGGCCGTGGAGAGCACCGGGCTGGTCTGGGCGGTGAGTTACCGACCACGAAACCACGAGCCCACAGCAAAGCTCCCAAAGACGCACCTGCGGGAGGGAGACGCAGCGACGCGCTCCTCGCGTCTCCACAGGAGCTCGGGGCGCGGCCGAGACCACGGGCAGCGGGAGCTGCGAGGCCGCCGCGAAACCGCGCTCGCGGGCCCGACGCTGACGGGAGCTGCCCACGGCCGCCCGGCGCCGCTACCCACTGCCCGCCGCGCCCCGAGACCCGGCCGGTCCCTCCGCGCACCGCTGCCCTCCTGACGCAGGGCGGCGAACACGCCCGTTCCCCAGTCCTGCCCCGGAGAAGTCCTGCTACGCAGCCCCAACTCCTCGGTCCACTCCCGCCGCCGCCGAACTTACGAACGAGCCGCCACAGCCGCCGCCGCCGCCGGCGGCCCGCCCCCTCCCGAGGGCTCCTGGGAAGTGTAGTTCCCCCTCGGCCCGCCTGCGCCTGCGCGAGCGCGCCGTCGGGCCCACGCAAACTACAGCTCCCGGCGCTGCTCCGGCGATGCACTTCACTAGAGCCCACGGCCAGGCGTCTTCCGCCCGGGCGCGCGCGAGGGGCGGGGCGCGGCGGAGGGAAACTGCTCCAGGAGAGAACTTCCGACACAGACCGCCCCCCCGCCCCCGCCCCCGCCCCCGCCTTTGAAATTTTGGCCTGGTGCCCTCGCGAGAAGTGAGCCTCTGCGTTTCCGAAAAAGCCAGACGCGGTCGCTTGGCCTGTTTGGCCCATAATCAGTGTGTTTCCGGCCGCTTTTTGGTGTTTGTCATTATTTTCTTCTTTGCCTACGTGTAACCTAGTAAAGGAGGAGGGCCGGCTGCCACACTATTTCACAGGCAAAGGTAACCTTGTGATGAATTCACGCCAAAAGCAGTTTTCGCTGGTCTTTGCTCGTCTAACGCGCGGTGGGCTGGCTGTGCGCCTACACGAAGTGAAAACTCAGAAAGCTCTACTATTTTCTTAGTCGCCACCGCAGGGTGCCCCGTAGATGCTGACGCCGCACCGCAGGGTGCCGGCGTGTTCCCGCCCGGCTTCGTGACTGTTTAACACAAGCCATCTCAGATGGTCAAGGAAGTCGAATGACGTGCCGTTTGTAACAGCCCGTGTAATAGATGCAACAAACTACCACTGGTTAAAGTAAACTTAAAACACTCTTTACTAAAGGTTGGGCTCCCCAAAATTGTTTTGCTAGTTACTTCAAAAATATACTTTCTCTAAATCAAGGTTTTGGTTTTGCTTTTTTTTTTCTTTTTTTTCGTTACGGTTGAGGAAATCAAACCCCAAGACTTACAAGATCACACAACTATTTAAGATGCCTTACAAGGGCCCAAATGCTCTTCCTCCTTTATGATAGTCCTTGGCTTGAAAGCTTGCCCAGCACTCTCAGTATTTTTCAAATGTGAGATAGTCACTATATTCTGTACTTTTTGTGCCTATATTTTATTCTTATGTTTTTATTCTAATGTAGTATCACATTGCTTACTGGCTGAATAAATGAGCCTTTCCACACTCAAATCTTAACTAGCTTTTAAATTAAGGTTATATAAATATTCACCTGTGGCCCAGGTAATTCTCAGTGCCCACTAGGCTTGAAGGATTCTCAAAATCCATCACAAGGTGGAAGTAAGAGAGGGGAGGAATTTCCAACTTCTCTTCTGCCAGACAGTGAGAAGTTCAGCTTCATTCTTGCATCTTCAAGTATTACTGTGGAGAATAAGACTAAGAGCTCCCATGCAGGGGTTTAGCCACCAATTATGCATCTGATACAATCCATTATGCCATCATAGGAGGCAGGAGAGCACTATAAAATAATGGTTAAGGGGCCATGCTCTGGAGTCTGGCGGGCCTGGGATCAAATCCTATCTTGATCACTCACAAAGAGCTTTGTAGTCTTCAGCACTCACCCTCTCAGAAACTGTTTTCTCATCTGGAAAGGGGGGATTTGATAATGATACAGTTGGCCACCCTATCCGCGGGTTTCACATCTGCAGATTCAACCAGCCAAGGATGGAAGATTCAGGGGAAAAAAAATTACAGAAATTTCCAAAAAGCAAAACTTCAATTTGCTGTGCACCTGCAACTATTTACATTGTATTTGCAGTTATTTACATAGTGTTTACATTGTATTAAGTATCATAAGTAATCCAGAGGTCATTTAAAGCATATGGAAGATAGGGGTAGGTTATAAGCATCCTGTATCATTTACAGGAGGGACTTGAGCATCGAAGAATTTTGGTAACCATGGGGGTCCTGGAACCAAGCCCCTACAGATACTAGAGGACAACTGTGTCTACTTCGTAGAATTGTCAAGAATATTAAAAGAATATATGTAAAAAACCAGCATAGTATCTACCATGTGGTAAAAAGTTAAAGAGGAAGGGTTTTCAATTTTTTAAATCACTTTACTGAGCTATGACTGGCCTCATACAGAAAGCTATCTATATTTAATACATATAACTTGAAGAGTTTAGAGGTACGTATTCACCCATGAAGCCATCTTCACAATCTATACCAAGAACATACCCATCAAGGTGCTTTCGTTTTTATGACTTCAGCTGCTGATGAACTCACTTTGCTGGAAGTCCAGCTCTATAGGTCATGTCAAATGGTTTTACAAGATACAAAGTAATACTATGTTACTCTCAAGTTATTTGGTAAGACTGTTAACATAGCTGATCTGGAATGAAAGATGTTCAGAGGGATGAGAACTTTTCACTGCTGGAAGAGTGGTAGCAGGGACTGTTCTGTCCAGAAAGAACAAGATTACAGGCCTGGCCGAGGGACGGTCCCCATGCCTGTGTCATCCAGGCTAGGAAGGGTGACTTGCAGGGTAGGGAGGTACACTGAGGGGTGTCTGAACAAAAAATACCATATCAGTAAACAAAGAATGCTGAAACCACAAAGTCATCAGCGGCTGCTGCCACCCCCTAGTGAAGACAAGCCTGCAGCCCAGCCTCTGCAGCCACTCACAATGGTGCACTCTGAGGGGACACAGAATAATAAAGGAAAAGATACTGGCCCTAGATAGCTCGGTGCTTGTCAAAGGAATGAATTCAATGAGCCCAACCGTTTGCTTCCTCCCATACATAGAAAAGCACTAAATTATTTAATTTGTGATGCCTGTTTTTTTTTAGATAACATGTAATCTTGCTGTTCCAACTACCTGGTCTTTGTTGTAAATCTCCTATATGTTCTAGCTCCTCCCCTACCTCTTCGGAGCAGTCCCTCAGAGCAATCTGAGAGGCTGTCATCCTGGATCAAGTCCTCCCACCAAATAAAACATAACTCTCAACTTTTAGGCTGCACATTTATTTCAGTCAGCAGGTGCATGCATCCAGCCTCGAGGCAAAGGCAAGAAAAGCCACAGCCCTCTTTACCTGTGGGAGAGAGAGTTCCTCACCAAGGCCCCAGATCTCAGATTTCTAGAATTTACCTCAGTAAGAAAGTTTCTAACAACGTTGGTTGCTGAAAGACACATTGTTTTAATCTTGTCATTTTAATACAGATAGAACTGTTGGATTTACAGCATGAATGTGTTGGACTTACAGCAAAAGTTCATGGAAACCTGGAATCGGAACAATGGAGTATCACATGCGCTACCTTCTAGAGGGTATGAGCAATAGTGTCAAGCAGATAATAAAAGCGAATTCTAGCTTGAATCTCTGCTGTGATCATAGCAGAGCAATTCAATGATAGGTGAGACT